>NC_059477.1:28309501-28618167 GCF_018139145.2 Gymnogyps californianus
TCAATATAAGTTTTAGCCTAGAAGCAATGTTCCAACTGAGTTTTATGCCTCCTGAAAATTGAGGATAGATGAAGAGGGATTTGCAGAGCACATCCTTGAGAAAGGGTGTTTATTTGGTTAGGAACTCTCATTTCAAAACCTGGTCAACCTCTATTATTTGGTCCCTCCATCTTCTTGCTCCTGAGTTTCCTACTTCTGAATGGCTCCTTTGCAGAGTGGACTGGTAGAACTGCCCCAAAACGCTACCATCTGCAGAAGAAAGAGGTCTAAACTTAGTATTTGTTCAAAGCTGTGGGAATGGATTTTTCTGTATGTCCAGCTTCTTCCAAACAGGGATCCTGATTCTCTCTAGGCGGTTGTCCTGGTTTCAGCTAGGACAGAGTTAATTTTCTTCCTAGTAGCTGGTATAGTGCTGTGTTTTGGATTTAGTAGGAAAATAATGTTGATAACACACTGATGTTTTTAGTTGTTGCTCAGTAGTGTTTATACTAAGTCAAGGATTTTTCTGCTTCTCATGCCCAGCCAGCAAGAAGGCTGGAGGGGGCACAAGAAGCTGGGAGGGGACACCGCCAGGACAGCTGACCCAAACTGGCTAAAGAACTATTCCATACCATATGACATCATGCCCAGTATATAAACTGGGGGAGCTGGCTGGGAGGGGTGGATCGCGGCTTGGGAACTAACTGGGCATCGGTCAACGAGTGGTGAGCAATTACATTGTGCACCATTTGCTTTGTATAGTTTAATTCTTTTAGTATTACTATTGTCATATTATAATTATCATTGTTTTTCATTCCTTTCTGTCCTATTAAACTATCTTTATCTCAACTCATGAGGTTTTTTTTCCTGATTCTCTCCCCCATCCCAGGGGTGGGGGGGAGCGAGTGAGCGGCTGCGTGGTGCTTAGCTGCCAGCTGGGGTTAAACCACGACAGCAGTTTATCTACTTGTGGAATACAGTTCTTGGTACACAATTTTTAATGCCAGAAAAAAATCACCTCGTCAAGGATTCTCATGGTTTAAAGGCTATAAAAGCTTACATTGAATGAATTCTGAGACTTAACAATTCTGACACTGGGAGGACTCTGCTTGGAGGAAGGTTTTGATCTTGCAGACATGAACAGAGTAGGTATCTTCTAGCATGTACTAAGTCCAGGATTCATATTTCCAGAAAACAGAGCCCTAAATGCCAACAAAACTTTTTGTAAACAGTTGGGGTGAGACTGAGAAACTAACAGAACCTATTTGTCACACAGTGGTGTTTATTGAGCCATTAAGTCTATGTTATGAAAAGGCAGGTCATTAGCAGTGCAGGTGCCGTGCAGATAAAAGGAAAATGTGTGAGAGGTGGCAATGGCTGGGGAGGAAAGTCACATTTTGGTTTATTTTTCCTGTTCTAAACAGCACAAAAATAAAGTGTTTAATTAATTGTTTGCTCTGCATTTAACAACTTTCCATTAGTTCATTTGCTTAAGTGCAGCAGCAATCAAGAGCACATTAGCTAATGTCGCAGCTCAGCAAGGGAGGCTAGAGGCAGGTGCTGGGGTCAGTGTGTGCTGAATCAAGGGACCATCAGTCTCCTCCTACTTTAATTTGTCTGCAGGAGCTTTCCAGAGTCACAGCAGCGCAGTTGGAGTCACTAGCCATTTCCAGCTGGAGGTTTGAGGGTTTTTATGAGTAGATCCAGCCAGCAAAGGTCTGTAGTCAAAGAAGTGGTTACTGACGACTGACACATTGCACTGCCCTTCTGCAAGTCTCTATTAATTTTGCTGTGTGCTTCATCCCCTGCCAAGAAGGATGGTAAAGAAATGATGGCACTGGGCAGGAGCCATGGAGAGTTGAATTCATTTCCTTCTCCTCCCCAAATTCCCTTGAACAAATCATTCATGGCAAGATTTGAAAAGGAACATGAAGGTATGGTTTCAAATTTTCAAAAGAAGGCTTAAAAGAAGTAATTGAATTATTCTAGTTTGGCTTCACTTGGACCAAGATTCACAGTCTCACACAGTTTTCAGATGAATAATATGAGACATCGAAACTCAACTGAGGTCTGCCAGATGTATTGCAAACTAAGTTTACAAGAACTCTATGGGAAGGAACCTTTAACAGGGGACTGGGAGACCTTATTTGTCAAGGGATTTTTCTCAGAGATTTTCTTTAGATTTATTCTGCTTTCATCAGAATAATGAGGAAGATTTTAAATTTCTTGGAAAACACCTATTGCAGATACGTCCACCCCAGAGAGGCCAGCTGGTGAGAAGCTGACATCTGCCCGAGGCTTTACTCCTGTCATCCAAATCATGAGCTGTGGTGAAAATTTAAGCTCCTGTTTAAGAGCGATGAGATATGACTGAGTAACGAGGAATTAACATGTTACCACCCATCAGCTGGACAGCAGTAACCAGCCACACATATACTTCTAGCTCATTATGAATATGAGGTAAAGTGCCTTGGCTTGAACCACCTCAGTAGGATTGTACATCACATTTGCCGTGTACTGGAAGAAGGCAACTAGTCAGTGTAGTAACACTAGGATGAAGTTAGCGCTCTGTATTTTCATCCAGCTGTCTCTATCGTGGAACTTCATGCCAAATACCAATTCATTCTGAGATTTTATAGCTTTCCATTTAGTGACTAATTTGTTCTTGGTTTGGGTTAAAAGTAATCCAAAGCAGTACCCCAAGTCTGTGGCTGGGAACCAGTGGGAAGAGACCCAGGAAAAGGGTCCTGGATTAAACTGTTGAGACAAAGGAGCTGTGCATTACTTACTGTATTTCAACACATAAAAGAGACCTCATAGGCAGAAACTTCTTTTTTTTTTTTTTTTCTCTCCCTCGTGGGCAGTTGTTATATTTCTGTAAAAGCATGTTTAATCTTGGCCAATTAAACTTGCTAGCACTCAGCACTTAACAGGTCTTTTCTTTTTTTTTTAAAAAGAAAAGCATTTGTTGATGATAATAGCCTTCTCAACCAAAGAGGCTCTTTTTGAATTAACACAGATGATGGAAGGAATCATTAAGAATGAGTATGAGTTTGATTTCTGATTTTCAGATATTTTAACCTTAATTGAGTTACTTTTATTCCCTGGTGTGTTTTAAATCAATTTGCTAAAGGTATTGGCTTTTTTCACCTGATCACAGTGGCAAGCACAAGTAACTCTGCAAGAAAAACCAACATAGCTCTCTGGTGATGTGGGAGAAAAAAAAAGAGTATATAGCATCTTCAAAATACCCCCCCTTTAAAAGCACAGTGAAAGTCCAGGAACACTTACTGAGTGCAAACCATGACAAAATGACCTCTTGCTCCTACAGGCTCAGCAGAGCCGGTGGGACATGCTGTATTTGCAATCATCTAGTCTGTTCCCTTACCCCACCTCAGGATTCACTGTTCTCGAAACTTCAATGGCTCTTGCCAGTTTTTGCAGGAGTGCTGTTGGGTTAAACCTGTTTATTGCAGGTTGCTATATACACAGGGGCTGTAACACTAGTCCTTAGAGGAAGCCTATGTCAAAGCTTTGGAGTCCCAGGCTGCTGTTGTCATCTCTGAGGAAGCAGAAGGAGCACCCGGAGACACACTAATGGCCAATTCACCACCTCGATGCCACCCCTTGCACCTCTCGTCCCTACTCTTTGTCCCCTCATCCCCTTTCCCTTTCTGCAGCAGGAATGGTCTGGCCCTACTCATCTCCTGCGTGACAATATTCAGCTTTGTCTACATTTCAGAGAAGGGGCCTTGCCCAGGCACCACAGCCTAGCAGAAACATGGGCTTCCCCCATAGCTCCCTGCTCTTAGCAAAGAGCCGGATGGAAAAGTCTCATTAGTGACGATGACTCCTCTGGGTTGCCTGATTGTCCCACTGCCTGGCCCAGCTCTGTCGCAGCAAAGCAGGCAGGGCACTCTGGCCACTATCCACCTGCATATAAGTCTACCATTTGAAAAATCTATTTTGGGAGCCAGATCTCAAGATATAAGGCTTCTGACGATTATGTATTTAAAAAAGGTCTACTGAAATCTTCTAAAGCATATTTGCCATTCTCAAATAGGGAGATAAAAAAGCACAATTATTTATTAACTATACCACTGCAGAGATGAGCTTTGCAAAAGCACGTAAACTGGGCGGTTGTGAAATCCTCTTTGATTTAAAAGTAAGAAAAAGCTATGCACAGCTTCACTGCTTAGCTGTATTGTTGATATGCTCCTGTCTCTGGAAGCTTTCATATTTTTTCTAGTTTGTCACTAAAACACTTGGACCTGGCTATCATAAGTGACTGGGAGAGGGGAGCCAGGGGTGGGATCCTGTCCACAATGGTGCCAATAGGAGACTCCAAGATAGGGTGCTACCACACACACAGACAGATGATCCCAACCTCCAGGGCTCCAACCTTTGTATTTTGCATCCCCATTTATATTCTGCTTATTTTTCCACTAATTATTCAAATCCCATTTCAAACTCATGCTAACTTTTAAAATCACTGGCTAAGAAAAAATCCAAGCCAAAACTGTATGTAGCAGGGCTGCCTGGTGTCATTTTCTTGTCTTAAGTTTTCCTTATTTCTTTGTTTGTTATAGATCAATAAAGTTGTAAGACGAAATGCAGCAGAGTTATTCAAAAGCTGGTGGGAATCTACCGGGAGGTGCAGGTTGTCATCTCTCCGTGCAGTGCTGCTGGTGGCACAAAAACACAGCTTTCCCCAAAACGACATTGGTAAAAAAGGGTCAATAAATGCCATGCTCACCAGCCTGGAGGGAATCTCCTGCTTACTGGCCTATAATGCACATTAAAAGCTTTAACAGGCTTTATGTAAATCTTAGTCCTCAGGTAAAATGTGTGAGTTGGGCTCTGGTTTATCCTTTCATGTGTGAGTTGCTGGCATACAGTGGGTAAATAGCCAAGGAGGAGATATATCTCTGAAAGGACTGTACAGCCCCATTCCTGATTCAGTCCAGTGTTTAAGTCACTGTGATCCGAGCTTAGGCATCCTACTGCTGCGTGGGAGTAACCAGAGGTTCACCAGATCATCAGAAATTACCTTACTTGTCTCCCGGGTGGCAAGAACCTGTGTTTATGGCAACACTCAGGATAGCAAACTAACAAGGACTGCATTTTTACAGTGAAGTTTAGAGCCTCAGTCAAAAATAATGGACCATAATATGCCAAACTGCCCATTGGTTCAGACAGAGGGTTGGCAGTAAAAATGCTTTCCAGTGTCCTGTGTACATCAGACCTATACACTAATAATCTCGTAAAAAAGAAACATATAATACTGAACATTCATAAAGTAGCTGAATAAAGGCCTTATCCACACCCATGGAAGTCAGTGGAAAAACTCCCCTCAATACCAGTGAGCTCTGAATCTTCAGCTGTGTCCCATGATATCACGAGGACAGCACACAGTGCTTGATCCCAGAGACAGATGTGGTTTTCAGTAACGGTAACAATCATTTTTCAATTGCATCAAAGGTGCCAGGCCATAAAAATAAACAACTTGCACCAAAGCTGTAACACAGTTTAAAGCGAAAGGACTTCTCTGTTTCAATTATGGTACGTGGGTGGGTTACCTACTGCTAAAAGAGAAGGGTGTGAAAAATGGGGACTCTCAGCTTCCTTCCCTAACTGTGCCTCAGTATCTTTTCACAGCTCAGAGGACATCAGTTTTTCTTTTTGCTCCAGGTCACGCAAGGTTTAATGTTACGAGCCAGGCCTGGGACAGATGAAGTCAACAAATACACTGTTTTAATGGTGTCTTTCAGGGATTCCTTCTGAGAAATCCTGTATCTGCTCCCTATGGGCAATTCCTTACCTAGATTTTATTCTGCCAAAGCCTATGATGAAGAACTAACTCTTCCACAGTGCTTCCTGCTCTATCTACTTGCTTTGTGTTACAAACTAAATAATGATGGCAGACCTTCCAAAGCTGGAGCATTTGTTCTCATCTTGCAGGGAACTCAGATAACTCTGAGTAACAACTGCTGTGTCATGACAACAGCAGCTGTATTCTTAATTAACACATGTGTCAGAGGCTTTGACCAAGCACACACAGAGCATAATGCCTGAGATCTGTAGGTCCGATACAGCATATTGCTGCTTTTAGTAGTGAATAAGCTGCTTGATGTAGCACTTTGCAGCAGGTCCCAACAAGTGCATCAGAAAATCTTTCCAGTGTAGCTGTTGAAGATGGCATTGTGCACCTACAATTTCTCTCTTCAGCAAGAGCTGAACCTTTCATTTCATCCGTCAGCAGAAGAGAGGAGCAAGTCACTTCACAGTACTGCAACTTACTGCTCTCTAATACAAATATTTGGAAGCTCCTGGGGGCAGGGATTGCCTTTACTGTGTGTGACCAGAGTTAGCCTTAACTATCCAGACTTTCCAGTTGAGAGGGGCAAAGAAATCCACAGTGGAGCCAATTCTTTTCATAATGTAGTTCACAGAAGATGGCAGCCAGTCCAGCCTATAATGAGGGGTTGTTGTGATGTCCATCAGTATGGCAGCTGGCTCCTGAATGGGCTTCTGAGCATTATTATAACATAAATCACTCATGGAAAGAGGAGGAATCCCACATGGGAGTGTCCCAGGCTGTGGATGAAAGCAGAATGCTGAATCATCATAAATGGCCTTTGCTCACATTGCTCGTGTGACACTGCCTACCCAGGTTAAGACAAAGTCCTGTCGGCAGTTTGACATGGTCATCTGCTAGGTCTAGGTCTAGGACCTGCTAAGGACACTGGAAAACTCAGGATGTCCCGTACTCCATTGGGTAGCTTCTGGCCCTACCAGAGTCTGTGATCAAAAGTTTTGCTACCCAAAATGGTGGTGAGTCTTATCTTTAAGATGTTCCTCATGTAGCTTCAGTGGACAGACTAGATAAGTGACAGTAAAGCAATGGCACTGGTCCCCAGTGCAGCATCAGAAGTTAGGGTTAGTCCAGTGACAATGAAAGGACAGTAATTATAGCCACAAAAATGTTCAGCATTACTCAATGGGTGGTGCCCATAAGCTTTATTCAGTGTTTGCTGCCTTTTTGTTGCACAAGCCAAATCCTCCTCTACACCTTTCTGGTCTAGAGGGTGTAAACCTCACATGTAGCACAAGCTTCCTAGTATTTGTGGTGTAGTCTGAGGATGAATTGTACAGGCTAACTGCAATATTTTTATTGTTGGAGTGAGAACATTGCTTGGATGACATAATACTGGTAAAGACGGTTAAATCTGACTCCCTCAATCCTGCAAAAGCTATTTTCCTTTTTCTTTTTTTTCTTTTTTTTTTTTTATTATTTGGCTTTGAAACACCCAAATGAATTTTATTCATTGTATCACAGAGAACAGGAGCTCTCTAGGGAGGAAAACCCTAGCAAGCTTGGTGTATATTTCAGACACAGAGGGCAGCTTTATAGCAGAGAGTTTGTGTGTAAAAATATTGAAGAGACTATCAAAACATCCCATGAACTCAAACACACTTAAACAAAACCAGATGAAAATCAAAGCAACAATTTCTTGGGAACGTACAGGATACTAATGAATATTATAGATCAAAGAGCTAAGGGTATAGTCTCCCTGTGTTTGACAGAGTTTGCCTGCCAGACTTACAGGCCCTATTCATGGCAGCTGAGGGAGTACTCCGAAGAAATAGCAGCACAATTTTCAGAGTTCCCAATATTGACTTATGCCCATATATTGTAGTTATTGGGGGCTAAATGGTGTCAAATTACTAAACTTTTCAGTTTCAGCCAGATTTATCCAATTCTAATGCAGAGCAAATGGTGAAGGCTAAAAACAGCCTGCAAAATTCAATAGCAGCAACTCCTGTGCCTGCAGAGATCTGTATCATGGGGGTGATATGGGGTGCTACCATAGTACAGTGTTGGAGATGAAATTATGCTATGACACCCTGTACTAGATGAGAAGATGGGCATGACACACAAGAATTATTATCCTCCACAAGCACCACAATTTTTATGGAAACCATTTTTTACAGGAAAGGACAAAATTGGTGTTTGGGGTATTTAGTTTTAAGTCAAAAAGTCAATTTTATATTTAAGCAAAACCATTACTTAACTTCTGAAAGATTTTTGAATATTTTCCCTGTATTAGTTATGAATCATCCCAGATGAAAGAATCAAAATTAGTCTCCCCTTTCCTAAGCCCACACTGCTTTAACTTGTACTAAAGCTCAAAGTCTGAAAGCCAGAGTGACGACCAGCTCAGTGCATGCTCGTTCTGGGCTCACCTACAAACAGCTTAGAGAGCTACTTCCTGAGAGAACACTAAGAGTTAGGAAATAGTAATTCATATGATAAGATAGGGCAAGATAAGATAGTGGCATCTCTCTTCTCTGGTAGAACAGGAAGGTCTCTTCAGATTTGTGGTTTTGGACAGGATGGAGAGAGGCCCTGTCATACATCTCTGCTAGGTTTCACTTTGTTAGAACTTTACCTTCTCCCAACATCTCTGGTTTTGTCTATTTTTCTGGGAAGGATAATTAGCCTTCAAACGATAACAACCCCATTACAGAAACAGCAAGCCTTCTTAGGGGAGGCAAGAACAGCTCAAACCCTGCCAGGCAGGGAAGAGCAAATCTCAAGGTTTCTTTCCAGATTTCCCCTCCCACCCTGTGGCATCCTGCTGCTACCTCCAGCTTTATCCTCTCTGCCTTTTCCTCAAGAGGTTCAACTGCTTTCATCTTTGAATTTACAGATCTTGCAATGACCTGTCACAACATGAGCTCCCAGCAGCAATAGGAAAGATGCTGATTTAGGCTGGGGGTGGCTGAAAGCTCACTCCTTTTATTCTTCTTTCCAAATGCCATTGAAAAGGAGGAGTAAGATTTTTCAGGGAGAGAGGTAAGACCTCCTGGGCCTTGCCAAAATCCAGCTGTTTGTAGGTGCCTATTGCAGAGCAGTTCATGTGTGTTCTACCAAGCATCCCATGATCATAAGTGCTTTATGCATAATAAATGGAAGCAATGCTGCTGTCCTCAACCAAACCTTGTGATCAGATATCAGAGAACTATATTTAATTCCCTTGCAACTATGTATGACTTCAAATGCAGCTGTTCCCAAGGTCTGCAAGTCTAAAATCTGATTATGTTGATATACATGGCCTATGCTTTTCCTGTCACCCTTCGGTCATTCAGATTCTTAGTAGTCCAATATTCACAAAGCCACACCGAGGTGAACAGAAACTTATTTATAAGTTTCTGTAAGCTGGGTGGGGAGGGATGACTGCAGAAATCACCCCAGAGTCCGTGTCCTTCTGTTTGCACTCACACTAAACAAAAGCCCCTGCCCATCTACCCAGGGCAGGTATAGAAATCCCATCTTCTTCACTTACCTATACTGTAGTGTTACCTTTCAAAGGAAACGTGCCTGAGCTTTTGGCACGTACTGCCCATCGGGCTGCGTTCATAGTCCAGCAAATGCTAAATTTAGGGTTGCAAAATGCTTAGAGTGCTTTGTGTCCAAGGCATGGTGCATATTTAGAACAGAGTTAGCGGTGCTGCAGTGAGCACTTCATTCAAGAAAAGGGCAGGGATCGATTGTAATATTGCTCTAAGCAACATTGATCTAGGATGTATAAGAAAGCTGCTTGGCTAAAGGATTTAAAAATGCAGCAGCCTGCATGGACACAAACAAAATAAAAGAAAGTGTCAGTGATGAGCTGCTAACACAAAGGGTGAAAACCCAGTTCTCCTAACCCCAGGAAGCTGGGCAGGATTTGGGGAGGAAGGGATAATCTTGTCATATTTTCAGTGCACAAATGAAGTGAGAGGCACAAAATCTGGAAATACATTAATAGATACAACTATGATAATGAATTAGTGTGAGAAAAAAGTCACTATGATAATTTCAAAGCATTAGTAGTGAGTTCAGTTTTATTTATTTTGCTAAAAAGTAAGCTGCAAATAGAACTTTAATGGAATGGAAAATATAACTTTTTGTCAGGCACATCAAAATAGGTCATTTCAACTTTTTCTCTTTTTTAACTGAAAATGCCTTTCATATAGGAGAATCATCTAGATGGACTCATTCCTGCTAAAAGTTTTGTCTCCAAAGAAAACAGCATTTCTTTTGAAAGGGAAAAATGTTTGGTTAATAGAATTTCCAGCTGTCTTTAAAACACCAAAAAGCTTAAGGAGATGAGCATCACAGCAGTGTTGCTAGAGGTGAAATGCAAGAGCGGAGGTATTGTGCGTGAAAGGGTTACCCTGTCTGTCTGTCGCAACTACTTATGCTGAGTCCCCTGAGAAGTGCAGTGAATTAATCTTTGGAAAAGTGTCGAAATCTCAGTAAAACCACACAGTACATACTATGTTCTGAGTTCTTGGGCTTCACCTCCAGCTCTCTAGGCTTTGTGGGACACATGTTCTTTTCCATCAAACCACTTCTGAATTCTTCACAATTGTACCTTGAGTAATCTGGCATGAAGAAAAGCCTCTACAGAACGATGCATGCAATATGCCTGTTTACTTCCTGCCTACTCCAGAAGCTGCTGAAACTATGAGAGGTTTTCTGTTGACTTCAATGGGCTCTGCAGCTGGCCCATAGAGGGGTGGCATACTTGCAAACAGTGGTGTTAGAAAGACTGGCAGAAGAAAAACAAATTTGCTAGAGGTATGCAAGATGGGAGGTAATTTCATTGGGCAACTGAGTTACAAGGCAGCAGCAGAGAGGTCTTGCTGATTTATAAATTGTAAATCTATGTACTTTGCTGTGGGGACCCAGTCTTCTGCTGCCTATTAACTTACATTGTTCAATTTGCAAATAGGCAGACACATGTAAGTTATTTTGGGCATGCTGCTATCCAATTTGCATAGCAAATAGAGCCTGAGATATGCATGAAAAATTCCCTGGACAACTGCACACAAGTTTTTTTTTAAAACTTTGGTTCTGCCTTCAGACATGCAGGTGGCTAAGTGTCATCTCAAGGAATGTAGGAGATTTACAACATTCATATTAGAGATGTTTGCTCAGAAAGTAATATCCTAAGGTTGCTTTGGAGCTTGCAAATCACTTCCTCACCTTAAAGAATTTATGACACAAAGTGTGAGTTCAGTGCAAATTTGGGGAAAAACTTCATGTCCAATGTTGTAGAAGTTTTATTCCTCTTCCCACAGAGGCTGCACAGCCCTGCAAAGAATAATTTCCTTAGAGTCCCAGACCATATTCTTCTGACTTTACACTTTTTAGATGACCATGCTATGTGAATAAATGCAATCTGGAAGGATGGACATACTTCTATGGAGGTCCTGTCCTTTCCATGAGGACTTTTAAAGAGGTGTTCATCCAGATTTCCCCTATTTCACTTAATTAGTGACTCTCCACCTCCTTGTCAAGACCCCTTTATTACATTCTGACTGTCTAATTCCTTTGCTGTGGTTGCAGTTGGACAGGTGGTCTCAGATTTCCAGGGTGTGGACCACATCCTTAAGGAGAGGAACCACCCCTTGATGCACTCTGAGCAGAACAGTCTTCTCTCCTGCTGTCAATCAGCTACTGTCCCTATGGCAACCCATATGGCTACTCAACTGGAAAAGAAACACCAGGAAAATATTTATTCTTTAAGTGTCTTAAAGCAACATTAGCTACCTGAAAACAAGAACAAGCCAGTCTCTCAGAATGAAGTATCCTTGGAAGATCATAGACCTCATTGTAGTAACTTGTGCTATGTATGACGTAGCTGATGTATGACAACCTGCTGCTGGAAGAACTTCCAGCCTTCAGCCACAGGGAAGCCAAATGCTGTTCCTGGAGCCAAGCTGGCTATGGTAATAATCTGTGTGGTTCCTGGTAAATGGATCTTGCTTGCATATCAGAGAGACAACACAAGCAAGATGTACTGCAGATGAAAAGACTACAGTGCCAAAAATGACTATAGAACTTGGAAAAAAGTGAAACAAATTTCAGACCCCTGTGTCACCTCCTTTTCTAAATTTCTAACTGGGATTATTCTCTTCATTCTTCAGCTGTGAAATGAGGCCCACACTGCCTCCTTTCAGTGATTCCACTAAGTAGCACAATATCTCACTGTCAGCAAATTTTCATTAAGAATGCCTAAGTTTTCCTTTGCTCAACTTGGTTTTAATAACCTTCTCTGTCAATTCCCTCTCCAACAGTTAGGTCTGCACTTCCCAGTTTTTCTAATCTTTTCTTACAGATGTTTAGAATAATAATAATACTCCTTTAAACATTTTTTTCCCATTTAGATATATTTACTACCTGGAAAACTTACCTAGGCAGAGTTTGAGGATGTAGGACACTTGTCCAGAATTTCTAGCTATTCCAGACATATGTGTGTGCACAAATGGTCCAAACCAGCCTGTGTTTCACAGTTCCCTCCTGATTTTGTCTATTTATAGTCTGGAAATCCCAGCTTGAAATTTGGGAGTCCCGTTCATCAGGTGTAATCTCCTATATATAGTCTGTCATTGCGTTGAACCTCTTACCTGAGTAAGCAGTCCAGCTCAGATACAGCAGAATTTCTTAGCTGTGGGGTGGACCTCAAGGGTAAGCATAAGATGTCCTTAAGGCAGGGCTCTAGAAGAAGCCATTCTGTTGGCAACAATGAAACAATGTCGTGGTTTAAGCCCCGCCGGCCACAAAGCACCACACAGCCACTCACTCACTCCTCCCCCCTGGTGGGATGGGGAGGAGAAAATACAGCAAAAAAAGCTTGTGGGTCAAGACAAGGACAGGGAGGGATCACTCACCGATTATGGTCACAGGCAAAACGGACTTGATTTTGGGGAAAAATAAACCAATTTAATTTGGTAACAACCAAATCAGAGTAGGATGATGAGAAATAGAACCATATCTTAAAAACACACCTTCCCCCCACCCCTCCCTTCTTCCTGGGCTCAGCTTTGCTCCCAACACCTCTACCTCCTCCCCTCCAGTGGCGCAGGGGGATGGGAATGGGGGTCACAGTCAGTTCATCCCACATTGTCTCTGCCGCTCCTTCCACAGAGGGAGGACTCCTCGCACTCTTCCCCTGCTCCAGCGTGGGGTCCCTCTCACAGAGGTCAGCCCTCCATAAGTTTCTCCAACTCAAGTCCTTTCCATGCACTGCAGTCCTCTGCAAACTGCTCCAGCATGGGCTCTCCCATGGAGCCACAGCCTTTTCCAGGGTCCTTCACGGGCTGCAGGGGAACCTCTGCTCTGCCATTAACCCTCCATGGGCTGCAGGGGGACAGCCTGCCATCTCACCACAGGCTACAGAGGAATCTCTGCTCCAGAGCACCTCCTCCCTCTTCTTCTTCACTGACCTTGGTGTGTGCATGGTTGTTTCCTCTCACATCCCACTCCTCACTGGAGCTCCTCTTCTTCTTCTCTTCCCATCTTCTTCTTCCTCCTCACCTCCTCATTTTTTCCTGTAGTTCTTCCCCTTCTTCCTCCTCCATCTTACTCTCCCCCAAGAGTCTTTTTTTCCCCATCTTAAATATGCTATCACAGAGGCGCTACCGCCATTGCTGATTGGCTCGGCCTCGGCCAGAGGCGGGTCCGGGTTGGAGCCAGGGAAGCTTCTAGCAGCTTCTCTCAGGAGCCAGCCCTGTAGCCCCTCCCTCGCTACACAAACCCAGCACACATGACCATTTGCAGGGGGGAAAAAGGGATGCAAGTTATGGAGCTAATTTGGAGGGGGGAACTGTGAAGTATAGTATCTAGGAGAGACTGAGGCAAATATTTGCATCAGCCTCTACATTTCTGCTTTTGGTGAATTCTCAGCAACAGGACTATTTACTAATTCATCTCTTTCATCACCCTATTTGTCATTCCCATTTTCCTTCTCTACTGACTTGATTCAAGCAAACAGCGGCGTCTGAAGAGTGTGGGGAACAGCATCCGTCTTTAAAGTGATCTGCTTTTCTTTCTAAGCAACTTCTATGCCCTACCCAGGCTTTGGAGGTTCTCTTCTGTATAATGTAAAATGACACTAACTGGGCTATTTATATCACTGCAAAGTGACTACATGATGGGATAATTAGCAGTGCTATATCTGCTAGAGTGAGCGATAACACAGTAACACATTTTTGTGTTAAGCAACACAAACAAAAATGCCTGCAGGTTAAACAGTACCTGAGCAGCTGATAGGCCTCCTGCACTGTTATTTCCAGGAGGCAATATCTACTGGCTTCATTCATGCATGAGGCACGGTTGTAATGCTGGTTTTATTACCTCTTGCAGAACTTGCCTTCTATGCAGGTAAATGATTTTCGCAAGCAAGTTTGCTTTGGGCAAGTATGGGTATTCAAGACATTTTGTGAACAAGTAAGATAGTGTAGATTTGTAGATCTGCTAACTAAAACATGATCGTTGGATGAAAAAGATCACGTTTGGCCAGTCGGTTTCACACTGTTACTCCTGGATGGAGTTCAATAGCTTATGCTGTGTTTCGGCTTAGATATTAGTTGAGAAAACACAGCCAGTCTTGACCTGAAGCCATAAAAGTGTGAGTGTGATCCTTTTAGCCCACATTTAGGTAGAAAGATTCTAGCTTTGCTGATGAAAGCCTTGGCTTCTTTTAGGTATTAGCACAGCCGCAGCCGCAGAGAACAAGAACCTGTTATGCTCTGATTCAGTGTATTTCAATGGTTAATCACACTCATTAAAAAATGTTTAATATGAATTTGCTCACTTTCAATTTCCATAAATTGGCTGTTATCCCTTTCTCTGCAAGACTAAAGGACCATTTTGTATATGCTATTTTCTCTGCAGGAAGGTTACTAATGCACTAATCATGGCTGTCTCAAGTCTTCTTTGAGATAAGATCAAATTTGCTCCCCATAAATGTCTTTCTCCATCCCTTGAGCTATGTTTGTGTCTCCTCCGTACACACCCTGTAGTTTTTCAACATCCTCTTTAAAATGCCAACACCAGAACTGGACATGCCATTCCTTTATGCAGGAAATGTGCCAGCATCAGGTGAGCAGTGCCAGATGGAGAACAAAAATCATTACAGTGTTTGCCTGCTGGTGCATCCAAGGAATGAGTTTGTTCACCCATTATATCACCCTTGCAAAGTATGTTGAGTTGTTTCTTTCTTCTGAACTATAAATATGACTCACTGGTTACTAGGGTTCAGTTCCTCACTTCTTATCTTTAGATCAGTAATATTGCATTTCACTTTTAGCTAAAATGCACTTTGTTTGGATGGACCAAACTTTTGAAGCAAAATCTGTAACTGCCCTTATTGACCTTTATTCATCATGTCACCCTCTCTGATGAGGATCAATTCTATATTTACCTCCAGCTCACCTATGGGATACCCCATAGGAAGGTGGACTAGGAACTCTACAGCTCAGGCTTGTAATTCCCTGGTTCTAATGCAGAGCTGTCTCATGTGTCACGAAAAGACAAGAGAAGTCCTATTTAACCTTGGTAAAGAATAACATGATTGTGAAAAGAAACTGGAGAGTGACGTGTAGGTGAAGCATTCTGGTAATGTTCCCGTGCTGTCAGCTGGTGTGAAATATGTCACCTCCATGACTAGAATTTACCCCATCTGCAGCCTGCAGCTGCTTTGTGTTAGCAGAGATTCCTGCCACCGATTTATCTGGATTCCATAAGCAAGTCCTTCCAAAATAACAAAGACTGGGCTCAAGCCTGTTAGGTATCCATCAGGACTTTGCCTTGCAAATTATCTCAGTTCAGTCCAATGAGTTCTGACACAACAGTTCATTATCTGGGGAAGAGAACAGCTTTTCATAAAGTGGAAGCCAAATATCCATTTTTTTAATATCAAAGCTACACTTGAATACAGTCCTGAAAACCCTCTAGTGGTCTATAATAACATGAAGATTAAAATGCTGTCTGTTGCATAGAAGCCATGGATTGCAGAGTGTTATCTTCTTGAATAAAGCTGCTGCCACAAAGGTAGTGTCTTGCTGACTGTATTATGCAGAGAATAGGTGTCAAGCTTTAAAAGAGTCATTTAACAGAAGTTGAGAACAATAAGAAAAACATCTAAAGAATGTAACTTTCTGGCTAATTTACTCTCACATTTTTTGAAAGTGCAGCTGTAGTTTCCCTCATACAGGATAGGTCATGTTACCGTAGCTGTCTTAAGTAGCCACTTGGAAGGTGGACAGGGCTTCCAAGTGACAGGAGGACCACCGAGGAAGTAAATGGAAATAACTGTTGGTCATCTGTTCTGATGCAAAGACTATCAGGGCTCTGCCGAGAAACCATCAGGGACAGGTTCAGAACAAAAAAAAGGAAGTACTGCTTTATTAAATGTGCTGTTGAGCTGCATCGCTTCTTGCTTCAGCATGTCTGAGACACAAAAAGAATTATGTGAATTCAAAACATTACCCCGTAAGTTAATGGAAGAAAAAGCCTTACAATCTGAGAACACAACCACCTTTCTCTGATATAGGAAATCTCTAAATCATAAATGTTCAGAGTCTATTTTAGAGAAATTGCACCATAAGCTTCTTGTGTTCTTACATTCTTCCCTTATGTATCTGCAATTGGTAAAGATTTGGAGATGAGGTACTAGGTTACATGGACCTTTTTTCTGTCCCCGTAAAGCTCTTTTATGTTATGCTTACCTTCTTACAGAGCTACACACATTCCCTACAATAACGGAGTCAGCCTCTAACTGCTACTGCAGTTTACTGGGATATCAGTATGAGGAAGGTGAGAGAGGTTTGTTGGCCTGAATCAATTAGAGACAAAATAAATAAGCTGAAAGAAAAGCTCACTATACAGGGAACCAGACTTAATATTCACCGGTGGGAAGCAACTGCTCTAGTAGCAAAGAAATAAGGGCTGGATGCAGTCAAAAGGTTAATAGCAGGGTAGCAACATGAGAGTAGGGTAGAGAGGTATTGCCCAGCAGTGTACTTGTCCCTACAACAGACCAGAGTGTGTGAGATGTGCTGGGTATAGCTCATGTCTCAATGGGAATGGTGCAATGCTGAGATCTGACTGAGGCGGCCACACCACACCGGCTGAGGTGTGCAGTGAGAGAGAAGGACGGTGGAAGAAATTGCACCCCCTCTAAGTATTCTGGTCTGCCAGAAAACCAGCCTTACATAGAATAGCCATATAGAATTATACAGAAATATGGACCTGCTCTTCTAATTCAGAGTATCCTGTTCTCCAAGAAGAGCTATTTTTAGGTGCTCTTCACTAAACATCACTGTATTTTCACACTGCAGTTTTTCCTCTTTCAGACTTTTCTCCATACTTCATCTTTGGCTACAAATGCATTCTGAAACCCAAACAAAAAACACTCTGTTTTGCACCCCTCTAGCCAAATCAGAGGATTGACTGAAAAACTTCCTTAGAAAAGCTTCTCTCCAGCTGTGGCTATTTACTAAATAAGAGAGGATTAGCTTCTTAGTGGAAGCCGGCACAGCAAGTTAACTACACCTAGTTGCTGTGTTAGATTGCAAACCCTAGGTGACTGGTAGGATTCATGATTCTTGGATAACAGCAGTATTTTTGGGAATGAAATCCAGGTGTGCAGAGATTGAGTCAGTGTCAAGAAGCAAGTTATACTGGGAGTTCCAAGTCATTGATAAAAAGCTTCTAGTCATTGAAGCCTAAAATAGCTTTGGTAGAATATGAGTTTAGGCTGAAATGAGTTTGAGGCACTTAATGGCAAAGTGCTATTGTCAGTCTTAGTAGCAATGCATAAATAAAGTCTTTGTTATTGACCTTACTAGGCAGTAAATGTAGGCTTTCTGAGATACCTCAAATGCATAGGCTTCTATGTTCAATTTTCTGTTAGGTCTAAAGGATCTGACTGTGTATCTCTATTTCTTACTATGAACCAGTTACTGCTTCTGAAGATAGGGTTCAACTCTGACTTAAAAACTCTAATCAAGCCGGGGGTCTTCAGGCTTATTCTGTTCTCAGTTATCTCTGGGGAAATTGAGTAGCTTTATCAAAACCAGCTGATAGTATAAGAGCAGAGCGGTGGGCAGCATATGCTCTATGTAACTTTGTCTTCTAAATAACCTTCCTTGTACTGCTACTAAATCACAATATCCCTGTTCAAAGAGTATCTGAAATCACTTCCCTGCAGAGCCAAAGGAGCAGCAAAATTTAGAGTATTCTTCTGTTTTCTATTTTACTCAGTTCTGTGCTTAATTAAAAAAAAATAGAAAAAATAACCTAAATATTCAAAAATAAATGAAACTAATTTTGTGAACATTGAACCTTCACTTGCAGTTCACAGACTGAAGGAGCGGGAGAAGAAAGTTGTTCTTCCTCTTATTTTACACTTTAAGTTTAAGGGTGATGTCTTTACTTTGCAAAGTGCTTGGGTTACAGATGATGGTAGAACAAATTCTATTTTCTATTCCTAATCTTCTTGTCTGTGACTAACTCCAAATTTAACCCTCCTTACCTGCCTGCAATAATTTCTGTCTGCCATATGAAGAGGATTACCTACTCTAAGCATTATAGATCCAGCAGTCAATTCCCAGACCTCTGGGAATTCTGAGTCAGTGAACTATATTGTATGTGGCCTTTTAACATTAATAGGCAACTTACATTTTGTTGGCTTTTTAATATATATTTTTAAAAAATCAATGACTTTCCAGGAATTTTAATCAAAAGTAATTACACTTATCAAATCCATATTTTTTTTCTCGTCTGTTTCAATTTCTTGCCATTACCTTAAGCTGTTGCTGTCTGCAGAAAATGTGAGCAAAACCCTGTGCCTTCTTAAGAGAGACTCTCCAGTTTACACCCAATGCAAGATCTTGTGCAACAGATGAAAATCAAAAGTTATTTTTTTAGTCCGCTAAGACATTATATGCTTGTGATGTAGAACTTTCAAACTTTTCCCCTTGATCTGAATATTCCTGTGAGGTAACTAACTTTGGACAGGCCCATAATAGTAAAACTTTGTCAGTAAGTCTTCCTTTTCAAATGAGCAGAAAAACTTGTTTAAAGCACCTTCCATCTTTGAAAGCATTTTCCCCTTCATAAACCTTGAAGTGCTACAGCAAAGCTGGAGCTGTCTGCATACAGAAGCCTGCCTGTCACTTACGGAAAACTCAAATTTCATATATCAAGGGCTTGTGTGAAAATTGCTTTGAGTGTTAATTGCCCAAATGATTCAGCTTTATAAGAGCCTCTCTTATGTACTCAAGTATGTCTCATAGCACGCTGAGTGCCAAGCTCCAATAGAGAGCCAGCTGTGTTCTGCTCCCAGATGTTTGAAGAAGATAATTCTTGCCCATCATTTTAGTCCCCCTCCCAAAATCCTGAGAAATTTGTTTAATGAAGTAATTAATGTACAATAGTGTATTTCTTCTTTTTTTCTGTTAAAAAAATACTCTCCCTAGAACGTATGCAAGTTTGCCTTGGCTTATAATTACAGTAACACATTGTCAGATTAACTGTGCTAAGGAGATAAAACAAAAGCCATCAGTTCTGCAAAATTAAGACTCTGCCAGTGTAATTTAGAAAGGACCTGATCCCTCTGCTTTCAAAGATGCTGTTTGTTTGCTGTGTTTGAGGTAATTTTAATTCTCCAATTTACCTATTGCAACATGAATTGCTGTTGGAAACCTAACAAAAATACACTCAGTCTTAAGTCTTGTATTCAAGCCTTTTCATAACTATTCTTCATCCAGATCTGAATTTGCAACATGTTCATATATCAGATCCTTGACCAATTTGCATTGCTTAGGTTTTTTTAAGTCAAAGTAGCTACATTGAATTCAAGGGATCTGTGTTAATTTATACCAGCTGCCTGTGGGCTGAGCTGAAACCCTGGATCCAAAGAACAAGAAAACAGCCTTTTACAGGGAGATCCTGCCTGGGCTTTGCCTGTCAGTGTGCAGGTGCAGAGAATTTCAAGGAGAGGTTTTCTGTGCTATATGGCAATAAAATATTTGTGAGATCCACAGCTTGATCTTCATAGTGAGTGACTACCATCAATTCCTACTCCTATCTGACTCAGCTGTCAGAAGAGATTTCTCTCAGGCTATGTTGTAACTGAGTTTGAACAACAACAGATAGGTGCTGGGTTAATTCAGCCTGTCTTTGTGGCCAGGCTGCTCTTGAATCAGAAGTACATAGATGTATTTACACAGCACAGGTGCTAGGCAATATGAGTTCACTTTCCATGGTTCCCAAGGTACCATGGTAGAGCTCATCTGACTTCCCAGGTCCATGTGTTTGTGTGTTCATCCACCAACACAGCATTTCGAGCCTACAGATTGCTCTGGGTTTAGAGCATCTTATCCAGCTGCTGCGAGTTATGGACTCTACCCAGCATCTGTAGCCTCTTTCAGCCATTGTTAAAGTTATTGCAAAGTCCATTTTTGCTGGTTCAATCAGAGGTGATAAGACCCTCTGGAAAGCATTTTGTCTGTAGCTGATGGCACTCACAAGCTGGTGGCAGATGTTAATGTAGAGGTTATTGAGGTTGCACGCAGATCTGAGAGACGTGAGACAGTGGAGGTCCTTGTGGTAACAGTGGGATGAACCAGCTGCTCTGAAACAGAGCCACAGCCACAAAAAGCTGCACAAGTCTGGGGCAGCCGGAGTGACTCTAAACGCTTCTCCTCTTTATGAAGCTAACTGAGGCATTTGCTTGTATCTCTATCAAATGATCCATCCAAAATTAGGACATACACACCTGGGGATACAAATCATTCCCTGATCTTGTTCCCACTGGTGTTAATGGGTATAGTGGTGCAAAGCTTAACTTCCTCTATACGGGCTTAGCAAAAGACCTTAAGAAATACAATTTGTATTGCTATCTTGTCCTGTTAGCTGGAATATTCCAAACCAAATTCTGTGGTTTGCAGAGTTGTTTCAGCGAGGTGCTGTGCAGCCAGGGTATGTCGTTCAGAGTAAACGAGATGTATTGCTGTTTCACTCACCATCAGCAAGAACCTAGAAAGCACAGGCAGAAACATACAGGCAGAGACTGGCTGACTCCCAAGGTATGGAGATGTTTTTATTTCCACTTTTTTACATTCAGGTGTTGCCTGTAGGTAGAAATACTATTTGGATTAGACTAGTTTAGCAGCCACAGCAGCCAATGACATGACAACGGAATGAGCGTGTAAATGTTCTGCATCCCAGCAGCTGTGTATACCCTTCTGGTGCAGAAGGCTATGTATCTTTGGAGCGATTATTTTATTTTACTCGTATCAGGAATTTCACCAGCTAAGCTATACTGCTGTTAAAACCCCACCGCCCCCCCTCCCCCCCCACTTTCTTAAGTCCTAGGGCAAATCAAGGCACACTCAGAGGCCTTGCTTGTAGGACTAATGGAGTCCCTCATTCCTGCTTTCCTAGTTCATTGTAGACTCCGTTGCCTTTTTGGCTGGGAATGCCAACTTGGCCAAGTCACCCTGGATAACTCACCTTATAAGACATCTTGGTCTGGCTGCTTGCTTTTGTCCTTGATTTCTTTACAGACTTCCCCTATTCCAGTGTCCTTAACTGGAAGGACATGGGAAATCACAACAATCCCAATTTGCTTGAAAGTCAGTCGATCTTATGGCCCCAAGTGTTTACCAGCTGATACCTTTAGAAAGTTGTTCACCTTGGGGGCCAATAAGGCCAAGGGGCCTTATTTCCTGAGCTCTGCAGTACTGACAATGCATGTCAACTGTTTTTAACTAATAGTGGATTTTTCATATGGGAAATACTTTTAATAGGAGTGCCGGCTCCTTGTTACTCCAGAAACCACTAGAAATATAAGCCAACACTTAACTATTTCATCGTTAATTTGCTGCAAATGGATATTTCAAATACTTATTCTTTTCTTTATAATTCTCAGGAAATGCATCATTTTTATTCTGATGGGCTTTGCTAAGCAAATAAACTTGTAATGGGCAAACATAACTACCCTTTTGGGGAAGTCATTTTTCTGCTCCTTAACTCATAGAAGGCTTGTGGTGCCCCTATATTGTCTATAAGATATTGTACAGCTGAAGGGAGCCTCCTAAAAAATTATTTTCTAGCTGCAATGGGACAAAATATTCACGCCAATTTGTTGTTGGGGCAGAGAGAACTAAAATTTGTGTTTTATCAAAAAGGGATACTCGCTGAGTATATATCATGATCTAGCGGACAGAGACAAGTGGAAGTCACTTGTAGTTTTTTATAAGCTATCCCACTGCATGCTTATACCAATATGCCTCTTGTGTATTAAGTGTTCCTGACCAACTAAGGATGTGAGAAAGCACACAGTCTCAGCTGGAAGCTTTTAGTTGCTTAGCTAAATCTGGAGAAGCTTCTGCTTTTAGCTGTAGCAGTCACAGTTTTGGTCCTCTTTATGATCAATGGCTTTTAACGTACCAGCATGTATAACTGCAGAATTCTTCACCTTTGTGGAAGACAATAGAGCACCAAACTTCACTGTTAGGAATCATTGAGCTTTACCTGAGATACAGGAGATTTTTGGTTTACTTGCAGAATCCAAAGGGTTTTCTGGTTTTCTTCAGAACCAACTTTAATTAGGAAAGCCAAAGTCAGCTTTGATGACGCCAACTAAAATGAAATGAACATTCCACAAACCAACTACTAGCAACAGAGTGTACTGTGACCCAACTGCATCCTTATGCAGCCTTGCACTGATACATGATACTGTAATTTTCTCAGGCCTTCTGGAAGAATATTGGCTAAGAGTTTAGACAATATTGGCTGATAGTTAAGACTGAAGAAATACAGTCTTAAACTTGCACTCACAGCAACAAGGTGGAGAAGACAATGTTGGAAAATGTTGAAAGATTGTTACCAAATAGAAAACAAGGATATGTTCTTGCAGATAGTCTGGATAGTGACTACAGAGATCCATGTTAAATATACAATTTTAAGAAACTGTATAGCATTTTCTCAGGGGTTTAATTTTCCATAATAATACCAATAAAACAAAACAGAGCCCTTGGAAGGTGTGAACTCCTGCCTGGACTCAGAGCTAGGCAATGAATGATTATATATATTTTCCCAGCTCCGCCTTAACCCAATGCACATAGAGAGAGAGGGCAAGACCTGGGAAGACACTGCACAAGAAAAATGTTTATTAGATGAAATGACACAAACACATTCCATGAACGTTACTGCAAAGGGAAGATGAAACAAAAATATTACTTTGCCTTTGTGCAATGTTAACAAATCTTACTATACAGCACAGAACTGCTGGAAAATAAATAGGTTTAGTGAATAATGACCTCTTATTCTTCTGTTTGATTAAAAATGCTTTTTCCTCAGACTGATTATTTATTTACTCTTTATTGCAGAGAGGAGACAATTATGAGGAGTTAAGAGATGAATTTTTTTCAAAAACAATTCAAATTTGGCCAAGAAATTAGTTTACAGAAAAGGTATTGTTTGGTCCACCTCAGAACAATATTCTGGTAGTGCTTTCTTTTAAATCTTCAATGTCTTCCTGCTTTGGGTTGGAAGGCTGACCTTCTTTGGGAATGTGACCTTCACTCACAACTGTGCCATTACCTTCTTTACTGAAATACCTTACTGAATGGGGTTTGACAAAACTGTTTTGTCAAGTTATAACTTTTTTTGTACAGGAGACAAAAAAACCCCACAACCAAACCAACAACAATCCCCTCCCTCCCCTGAAGACTGGATCTATGAAAAGGTCATCCAGAATCTAATAGGAAACTTCTTGATCCTGCAGCAGGAGAGGACAAAAACTGGACTGGAGGGGTGGGGCAAAATGAAAAAATTGGGACATGTTTTCAAAGTCCATGTAACTTAAACCTCTGAGTGGGACAGTGAGTAAGCTGACTTGGTAGGTCAGATAGGGTTTAAAGTAATCCAATCCTTGGGCCTGTAATTCATTTTTCATTGCAGTCAGTGAAGCCGCAGAGATGAGAGATCTGGTTAAACTTAAACACTGCTGCCAGACGGTTTTTGGGGGGAAGAAGGGGAGAGAGGTATTGAATGCGAAGACTAAGAAAAATAATTCTTTGGGGGCTGGGCACAAGTGTCTATGACTAATTCTTGTGGCTTAACTTTTGGCAAGTGTTCAGCACCTTGCTGTTCAGGGGAATCATCTTGTTCCTGATTCTGTGCTGTGCCTTTCATTTTTCATTCTGTTTTCTTATGTCCCTGTGTCAGAAGCATCACTCATGACATGCAAAAAGAAAGACTGAGAGAGTCCTGAGCTCCCTTCATGGAACAACAGTCTTTATCCCTTTACCAGAAAACTGCGAGATGTAATAATCTCTCTGATTCTTCAACTTCTGTTCTGGTAGGTAAGTTGTGCTGCTGCTGAACAAAAGGGAAAGTCTCCATATTTCAGCTCTATAGAAGAATTTCTGAGCACAAAGCTGTATTTGTGCATAACATTACAGGAATATTAGAAAAGGTATGGAAAGCCCTGAGGGTCACACATGCATTTGTGAAACAAAAATTTATGAATGGAGAGGAAAGCAGAAATTGACAGTAAAGAATGGCAGAAAGTGTAATTTAATCGAAATACAATATAAAATCTTATTTGAGTTAAATATGACTTACAGAGGGCTTTATTAAAATGCTATTGATCACTCCATTAGGTGTTAGAATGAATAAAGGTGATTGTTCCCAGTAACCAAGAATGTGGTGTTGAGTTGCATTTTATCAGCATATCCATATGTCACATTGAGTAGGGCTTTCAAGTGAATCTGCTAGCAATCCCTTAGGGAGATTAAACATACATATTCTTTCCAAGATACTGGAAACTGAGTGACCACTCAGGTCTTCCTGGTCATTAAGCAAACATCAGAAATTAGAAAACCTCTCTACGTGTAGCCCTAGCAAGACTGGCTGCAAAAGGTTTAGGTGTTACACCTTTATTTTTTTTAAGCTGAAATAGAAATGTTAATCAAAATCTTTGCTGAGAAGCAGGTTCATTACTGCAAGATCTGGACCCTTTTCTTTCTCAGTGTAGTCAATATATCCTGTGCTGAGGCTTTAGGTTCAGCACCAATTATAGGTGTGAAGCAAATCATACGTATGTGTAAGATGTTGCTATGTGATGGCACATATTGCTGAAAACTCTTATTTTCATGTACTTCCCTTTATTTGGTATTTTTTCCTTTACTCAGCTCTTTGTTTCTGCTGTAAGCTTGTCAACTACTGCTCATCCGTAAAGGATGAATCTGGTCCCAACACACTTTCATTATTTCTCGGCAAACAGCCTATGGCCAACCTCCGTGGAATTACATGCCATGCAGTGCCACTGGTAACAGTAAAAGCCATCACAGATTTGGGCTGCTGAAGCACCTCCAATAACAGTGAATCCCATTGTCAGATGTGGCATGAAGTCAAGGTCAAATTTCCATAATGTCCTGGCTGATAATGGAGGATCCAGTGCGTAGTCTTCAGTAGTCTTACCTCTCTGCTTGTCATCCCAGCAAGAACATTGCTAATGAACCATTTGGCTATTGCTGGCCCCTAAACAGTCCTACGCATCAAAGTCCTATGGCATATGACAGGCCCATTGGAAGAGCTGTTCTTACCACAGCTTCTCCACTTATGGATATTAAAACTTAGATGATCCACTGTCCTTCTGGTACCCTCCAGGTTTTCACCATTTTGAGGCATCATTTTGACCCAATAACATATCACTTAAAGACCCACTGTTCTTTTTTTTCCATTGACAGCAATGATCTTTGAAAAAAGGGGTGGCAGTGGTAAGTTTACAATACATATTATACTAGGCATAGCCTCTGAATATTCTTTAGCTAGGGATATATTAAGATAAAAGAGAAATTGTATGGAAAGCATGAAGAACAAAGCAGAAAAATTCACATTTGGTAGCAGTTGGGTGGAAGGCAGGCCATCCGTCAGTAAATACCCATTAGATGTTTATAAGACTGTCTAGAATTTTTAAGAATACCATGCCTTAGATAATACACCAGTGTACAGGTCCACACTGGCATCCACAGGGTAACGTTTCTTCAGAGAGAATTATTGTTTGATTTCTTATTTGAAGTTTGACTCCTTCTTAGATCTATCAAAAGCTTCTCTTGCTTTTTAAATGGAAACACCAGCAGTATATCTTTTAGGGTTTGCACGCTCTATTAAGAAAAATTCTACCCTACTATTCCTTTTTGATCTACATTCTTATGAAAATAACATAATTGGCAATTCTAAAAGTTCATAGTATTTTAAAAGAGAATAAAAATATGAGAACACTCTTTTAAATGTTGAAAATGACAACTTTAATTATAAAGTTATTTGTTTCTTCATATTTTAGCTTTTTTTTTTTTCCAATTCAAATTATAGTAGATTTACACCAGCAGTGTATTAATAGCTTTGGTAAATACAAACATTATAGTCAGCTTTAACATACAATCAGCAGTAAGCTTTGAATGCTCTGTATTCTCTATTCTTGTCATAGCAATGCTGCAATTCAAATAGACTTTAATACAACGTATCAGATAATTTCTATATCATACATACAGTTTGAAACAACAGAAAAATGGTGTGAAGGCAAGAGGTTGTGCTGAAAGATCAGCACTTATAAAAGATTTCTACTTCAATTTAGTGTGTTTCTTTCGGACATGGGTGGGAATACAAATTTTTGCAGGAAGGATAAAAATAGTCAGTGAAATTCTTGTCCCACTGAATTCAGTGGGATTTTATCCCAACCACACAGGGAACAGTCATGTAGAATAAGGATTCCTCATTTCCAGTCACTGACAATATTGCCATCTTGAACTAGAGAAGGGCCTCTACTACTACAAACATTTCATTTCTTTGTAATATAGTTGGAATTTTCACTCACCGTATGTTTTTCTTTGATATCGTTAGCTTCCTTTATTAACTACCTGAACTTCCAGACACCAGAATGTGTGTTCATTGATTGTTCAGGGGTTCTTCAGTTTTCTGTCTTATATGAACTGCTGCTGTGAAGCTTCTGCATTTTCTAAACATGCAAAGCTTTCTTATGTGAAGAACTGAGAGATTTTAGAAAATGCAATAAACAGCTCTTAATACATATAACGTGAGTACTCTTTTGGTGTGTATTTACCAGCATTTTTTGATTGGACTTGCTCATGCAAGGAATTCAAACACCTCATATAATTCAAAGAAATTTGTTGTCAGCAGTTACCTTCAGCAAATACACTTTGATTTCTCCAAACAGCAATATCTATTTTTTTTGATGAAAAACTGCTCTCCATCTCTATTGGCATCTAATTACCTTCTCCTACTCTGTATCTTTTTACTGATTTACATCTTATCTCAGCGGTTCCTGTATTCTGTGAGGAATCCTTGCAGGCTGTAGCTAGTGGTGCTATCCTACTCATCCTGCAGCTATAAATGTTTCAGGACCTTGTCTGCGCTCCTTGCTGAAAGGGAACAGTCCTTTTAATTTTCCTGTCCTGGTGTTTCCCCAATGATCCCTAGATTTGATTTAAGAGAAAAATCGGTGTCGATGTTCTGAGGGATCCTATGGTACTATTTTTAATAGTCCCCCAAAGTGATTTGGTCCTGTTGTTCTAAAAAGAAAAAGAAATATATATAGTTACCTTGACTAGTGGCTAATTAAATCCTCCTCAGGACTGCCTTAATGTGCAATGGCACAGTGGACCTCAGGAAAACCTGGAATGATAGAGGCCAAGCCCCAGAAAAAAATGCGTACCAGGTCCAGTAATAGGTGGCCAGATACACATTTGGGACTCACTGCTTTTCAACAGAATTACTCTGCTGAGCTGTAATGCTGCTACAGGGGCTGACACTGGCAAGCAGTCATTTTTGTGCAGGGGAGGACTGTACACGTATGCTCCAAAAATTAGAAGAAATTGAGTTCCAGATGTTAAGGCAGTATGGTAGAATATTGAATCTGTGAAGACTGTTTTCAAAGATTGACAAGAAGAGATGGTTTAAAAGGAGATTCATTTCCCTTTGCAAACAATGATTTTTTTCAGTGAGAGAATTTGAAAGCTCCATAGACCCACTCTTAAAGCTCACCAATGTCATCAGAAATACTGCGTTTAACTCTTCTCATTTCCATGTATCTTTAAAAAATGTCTTGTGTTCCTACAAGATCATATTTATCTTCTCTCTTCCAACTCCAGCAAATATTGGTCATTTTTATGCACAGCCTTCCTGTACATCATTGAAAAATGACTTATACTTCTAAATGTGGACCTGTGGCTTTCTATGCAAAGTGGGATTCAACAAGCTTTCAAGGGCATTAAGGCATCAGGACAAAACCAGGTTGCTTGAGGGATCATCATACTGCTCCCTTGTTCAGTGAACACTGGAGATTTATAGCACTAAATTTAAATAACTACAGAGCTTGCAGTGCTATTTTTAGACCTGTTTTCTGTGAAAATGTGGCATATGTGATCACTCCGTAAATCAGTCTCAGATCAGGTTGGTCAAGTTTGATCAAATTTGACACAGGATTGGCAATCCGAAGCTAAAACTTTTTTGAAAATTGGTTCATGGCTGGCAGAGAGGGACAGAGTGTCTTCATTGATAAAAATAGATAAATGAATACATAAGTAAACGGCCAATGCTTTGCCATAGGGAAGGCAGTAGGGATCCAGATGGGAGCCTGGGGGACTGCAAGCAAGAATGGCAGTCATGGTTGGGGTGATGGGGCATCAGAGAGCTGCAGGACAACAGGACACAGCAGTGGAGGGACCTGGGATAAAAGTATGTGGGGGAAAAATAAACTGTTTCCTTAATTCTCCTATTCAGGAAGCAAATTGTAAAAATCATTTAATCATCAGTGATGAAAAGCTATGGCTCCCAACTGAGACGTCTTGGCGTTGTACATAATGTTTGTTTTAGCACAGCGTGTTGCTTGCAGAAGAATGTTTTGCTAATTAGTTCTAAAAGTTATAGGAAGTTTGTAATGCACTCCTTTTACAACTAAATTGAATGACTCAAGACAGTAGAGTTATTGTATGAGTAAAAAATAGCAGGATGAGGCCATTAGAGTCTGCCAGTTGTAAGATGTCGTGAACTTTCTTCATTACAAAGCAAAATTTGTCCTGAAAAAAAAAAAAACAACCAGAAAATCTCCACAAACCATCTCTTCTCTATGTTCAGTGTGCTTGAGTCATTTCTAAATACGCAAAGCCCTGGAACCCAAAAGGACACTGTAAAAAAATAAACTAACTGAAACCATAGCTCTTGCCAGTGTCACTGCTCTGCAAATATTCAAAAAGTGGCTCATTATCGATAGGGAAGCTGTTGCTGTACGCTTGGACTATTTGTCAGCCTAGATGAATAGGGAAAATGTGATAAATAGATTTAATTAAGCTACTAAGAAGGGATACAGTCAAAGATCAGTAGTTGCATTCAGTTCAGATTTAGGGGAAGCAATGACACGAAGTCTGGTGTTGACTGAACTGGTAAGAATTGGCTGAGCTCCACTGCACTCATGTTGTACCACCAGAAAATCTGGCCTCTATAGTTCCAGTGGGGACAGTTAGTCTGTCTCAGTCCACCTCATAATTAAAAAACTCACACACATCCCAAAAGAGACACTAATTCAGGTTCTCCTGTGAATCAGGTATGACACAGTTGTCTAATTATAATCAGCAGGCTCAAGTTGCAAAAAACAGAATTTCATGACTGAGGAGGGAGGCAGGAATTTATTCCTCATGTCCCTCACACCTTTCTCTAAAGTAGATTTTCTTTGACAGCCAAACTAACATTACATGATTCCGAGTATATGAAAGGGGACAAAAGGCTGGTAGTCCTCTATAGACCCTGCTAGCACTGGAGGAAAGTTTTTTGGTGTTCCTACACCTTGTGTGGGAGATGCAACAGAGCTGCAGTCACCCCATTTACCCTCTCCTCCGAGGAAATATTTACATTTTTATGGAACTGGAGGGTCAGGGGTCTTCAGTTTTACAAACTCAGTCTTACAGATAAGATTAGTGAATTTTTCCAACATTTCTCCTAGAAAAATAAAACCAGATTCCTTTTTCAAAAGTAGTAAAAAGATTAAAATAGTAATGTATCTTAGAAGGAAACAGTCAGGTGCATAATATCAAAGTATTTGAGCTCTGCTAGTACTGGGTTTTGTGCATTTTATACTGCACTGGCCACAGAATACAATGTGGTTGTGCAATGGTATGTTACAAAAAATATCTTAAGCATTTAGTAAATTTGATATTCTTTGATTAAAATGCAAACACACGGGGAGTTAAGATTCAAAACTAAAGGCATCAGGATTCTAAGAATAATTCAGAGTCCATCTCCTTCAGGTACTGAGAAAAGACTGAGATTGTGATTGAAAGACAAAAATATCCCATTTCTTCACTTGGGTCCTCAGAGTCTCTTCTTGTTCAGATCTGTCTTCTCTTACAGCATTTTTGTGACCAATGTTGATAATGAATACTGGAGTCCAGGAGATTTCCAAGCTTTGGTGCCAAGAAGCGAGCACAAGTGATCAGGAACAATGTCTTGAAAGCACAGTTGTAGATAACTTTATATATATGTACACACATATATAGATCAAAACACAGGAAAAAACATACCGAGTTGAGCAGAGCTCATCAGTGTCTTATTTGTTATCGTGTATTTCTCCCCCTCTATTTTCAGTAGTCCAGGGCACCATCGCAGCTGGGGATGAGCAGATGCAGAGAACAATTATCCTATTTCCAGAGCTAATTGTCGGCTTCGATTAGGAAGCCAACTTACTGGGGTAAAGAAACTCATCACCGTTGATTCTTAGGTGAGGAATAAGATCTTTTCATGTGACCCACCATGACTAATCTATTTATTTATTTATAATAAAGCATCAATGGTCTGTGTAATTCTCTTATCTAGCACAATGCAAAGGATATACAGAGGCCATACAGAGGGAGACATCAATACAAGTGAGTGCGATCCAGATGAACAAGCTTCTTTGCAGGGGCAGTCTTGTTGTTGCATTTGTATAAGATTTATCAGTATCTGCACCAGAACTGAATTCCTCTCCCTGCAAAAATCCAAAATCCTGCTGGCAGGCGTTCAAGAGAATTTTCCAATGCAAAATGAATAAATAAATAAATACTCAAGCAAAAATATCTTACATGAAAAAATCTAGCAGAGCTCCATTGTTTCAAAAGGCCTCCTCAAACCAAGATGCCTTACCTTTTAATATCTATCTATTTATGCATGCGTGCAGGGAACCTACCAACTAATTGGAATCATATTTGTAAGTCTACTGACTATTATATACTACATTGTAAATTCCAACATTTTGCAGTTCTCAAGCTGCCATGCAAAGCAAGTTAGAAATAAACCCTTCATTCTTATATTTTCCATGTTTTCCAACAGTTTTATTTCTTTGAAGTGTCTTTGATTTTTATATATATAAAATTCAAAAAATTAAAAAAAAAAAGCCCTATCTAAATCCCCAAACAAACAAAACAAACTCCCCTGTGCCACTAAAACTGCACATTTAAGGGGAGGGGGGAGATACCTGGGCTACAAAGCTATTTTTGTTCCAGCTACATCAGCTTTATCTAGTTTAATGTTTGTTCTGTGACCATTTGAAATTCAATTTCAGTCAGCTCTGTATCATATCAGCATAGGATGCATCATTAACTCTAAGAGGATGTTTTCCATTGGCATCTGCTATTTTCACCAAATGTCAAGGCTTGACATTTGCTATCTTTATCTGTTTTTGATGTATCACTCATACTGAGATTTTGTTTCTTCTTATCTGATATTGATTTCAACTGTGACCAGCTGTGTTGCTAATAAAATCAACAGGCAAGTATCTGGCATTTAGTTCTTCACCGGCAGAGGAAAAGAAACAACCCAGTGACAAAAAAAGTAGAGAGATACTTTTCGGTTAGGATGCTTGCCTGTATCCTCATATTATCCGTCTCCTAGCACTTCTGTTGATGTAGCATTTCTGATTGATTCCGTTGGGGAAGTCTCCATGGAAAATCTTGCCTCTCAAATGAAATATTCCTTTTTGCTCTCATCCACTGCTTCCTGGAGAGCAGGGTCATTTTTCAAAGCAGCATCTGCACTTTCGGCAAACTCAGTTCCTTTTGCCTCATTGGTGTGGTAGGTGCCCTTATGCCTGTACATGTACCGGACCATCACCACCAGCAGGCAAATGAGTACAAATACCACTGCAGCAATCACACCTAGAGGAAAGAGACCAATTAAATGTATTGCCAGTAATAACATACGAGCAATATCTCACAGCCAGACATCACGACTTGAATTACTTGATAGGGAAAAGCCCACGTGTCATAAGATGTTCGCATGTTGCAGTGGCCAGAGTCAGAACAGAGTCTGACACTGCAAAAAACAAGATGGGATATAGATGCTGCAGGAATGCAGGTTAAATTCTCACTAGCTTTCTTTCAAATCAATGGCTTGATTTGATTGAAGTCGTTGGAGCCAAAAGTTCATTACAAAATGAGGAGAAATAAGCGAACATAAAGGAAAACCAATAGGTTTCTTTCATCCTTCTGGTAACATATACCAGGGGAGTTTGCAGGCAACCCGACCCTGCCTCCACAAGTGTACTCAATTTCAGGAGAAGTACAGGGCACTGAATATTTCTTAGGAGACATTCAACAAATAGCAGGAGCCATGTGACTGTAGCACTGCTCTGTATTTGCAAGCTGCCATTTCATGCTGTGCTCTAATTAAGAAAGTCTGATTGTAATGAATGTGGAAGTGACACCTGGGAGGAGGAAGGGATTCTGGGTAGATCCTGCCTGTCTCCTGGACTAAGGCTAATTACTAGCAATGTGTTGACTGGACAAAAATTTCCATAGGTAACCCAAATGTAGATAGGAATAAATGGTGAACGGAAGCACTCCTAGTGAAGGAAAGTAAATTCAAGTTCCAGGAGTGGCTGTGTGTCCTTGCTTCCCAGAGCCCTTTCCTTCTTTTCCTTTCCTACTGTGAAAGGTAGAAGTCCATAAAAGAGAGGCACATCTGACAAGTTCATTGTTAAAAAATTACAAGCTATATCCCCTTCCTCCCAGATCAGATTGTTCACTTAAGAATCCTGAAAATAAAAGAAGTATTTTGAAGTTTATTAAACTTGTGTGATTTTTATTTTTTTTAACACTTTTTGCATACAACTGGGATGTGCTTGCAAACACTTCAGCTGTGATTCTGTACAAGTACATGATACTGAGCTGATTCTATACTCACATGACTCCAGGAGTAAACCAAACATTGAAGAAATACATAATAAAAAGCACCAGAACAGGACATTCCTAGGAAAATCCCATATGTGGAGTGTGAAGCTGCTGTGAGGATGCAACAGGTAGGAATTAATCTGACTCACTGGAGGCATCTACAGTTCAGGAGGCTCCATCTGAGTTACTCCCCTTGGGCTTCCTCTACTGTCAGTGGACGGTGTGTGTGTGGGGTGATTCCTCTTCTAGAACTGAATTCCTGTTTTTGGTCAGATGAATTGCTCCCTGGAAATGCCTACTGTTCTGCAGGGACAATGAGGGGTATGTAGACAGTATCTCCCTTCTGTCCCCTGTCTTCAAGATATGTGGCAGGAGTGGGTATCTCCAAAGCTTTAGATTTATCAGCATCAGTAAACTGAGTGGAGATACCCTGTTGGCATGAAAACAGGGAAATGGACAGAATATTAGCAGGGTAAATAAAAATGGTAACTCTGTCTTGAAAAATATGCCTGCAACATTATCCTGCAGATTTTCTGGTGCCTGGTTCTGGAAAGGGAAGTTACTGCTAGCAGAAATGAAATTGCTTATACAAAGAACTTTAGGTTTACAATAATATCATAGTTGCAGTGGGGGCTTCATCAAATTTTAGGACCTCACTGGTATCCCTTGACACAAGAGGCTTTAATAGGCTTTGGATGTAGCACAATATTAATAAGCCTAAGGGACTAAGTACAAATCAATTTACCTGCTACTTGCTCATAGAAAGCTGAAATTAAAGTTACGGGAGATGGGACCTGAGGGAAATATAGCAGAACCTCACCAATTTGCACTAATGATTGGTATACCCCCTTGTGAATGACTGGAATTAGTACGTTAGCATGGAAATGAACAAACACAATAAAAATACAAAGACAGGTTCCCTCCGTGAACATAGCTTTGCTCATTTATTCTGACAACTGTATTTAGTTTAAATGCATGAGAGAGCTTCAATGGAACACCAGGAAATGCACTGTGGTATATTCTGTAAAAATAAAAGGTCAGCTGGTATGAGCTAGCATGGCTCAAATCAAAGGTGCTATACCAGTTCTGTATTAAACGACAATCTTGGCCCAGTGAATAATGAAGAATATCAGAGGCTGACTTTGCTGCTGGACTGTTAGGTATTTTGTCCTAAAATGAGGAATGGATGGGGGTGGCACTGCTCACTATATGGTTTATGCTCGTTATCTCATCTCGTTATCTTGCCAATAGCCCCTCTGGGAGCAGATTTCCCACTGGCCTAATTAACTCTAATTGTGCTGCTCCTGTTGTCTTGTCAGCAAAGTAGGGGTTTTGAAAAACGCAAGAAATCAACCAACCCGCTGTTTTAATTCTAATGGTGCTGCTTAGTATGGTCTGCTACTTACCTCCAATAACAGCCACATCTGCTCCAGCTGTGGGGCTCTCGATGTCTCCATCTATAAATAGATTAGAACACACAAAAGTTAATTAAAGAAAAAGGAATTAGATCATATGTAATAGCAGTGACTGTACTGCTGGTGCTGTATTATTTTAACCTCTGAAACTCAGAACTTAAACAAGATCTCTTGTTAGCAAAAGACATTTATGAAACTTCTCATTAGAGTTAGCTGTACTGTAACAGTTTTCTGTCACCATAACACTGGAAAATAAATAGCTAGCACATTATGCAAACTATCATGGCCCTCAGGGAAACACCTACTGTTTATTATGAGCACTTACCTGTAACATCCTCCAGTGAATGATTAAATTAAGAGCATTTAGGTACTGTGATTACTCTCAGAAAGGTAGTTTTGGGGAAAAAATGTTGGTGCCTATTTATTTTCCCAATTATGGCTCTTCAGAGTATGGTCTGGATCTTGATTTGATGCAAATTAATCTGGCTCTATTGATTTCAATTAGTATTTATTTATCTGTAATATCCTGTTCTTAATCTTAGCATTTGTTTTCTTTTAAACCTACATTTGGAATCAAGGCAAGCCTGTTATGTGTGTGGTATAAAACACAGTCCCCACTTAGAGTAAGTCTGAATTCAGTGCTGATAAATCAAATTATGTTCTTTACTGGATTATAATTTATAAAAAAACATAACTTTGCAATTTAAATGCAAAAGAGAAGTACCTGACCATGTCTTTTTAAGAAGTAAGAAATTGGTCTAAAAAGTTGTAAGCTGCTGAAAGAGAGGTTAGAATCTGAATTACATTTTTATCTTAATTATAGCATTTACTAAGAATATCCAAAACAACTAATGAATAGCCAAAGTGTTTTAAAGGGGAGAGGAAAAAAAATCCTAAAAAACGGTGAAGAGTTTTCTCTCCTTATTATTTGATATAGACCTTAAGTGAAAGTAAATTCATGTAGGCAAGCATTTCTTCACTAGCTTTCCCTTAGTTAATCAGGGTACAATTCTGATCTTGTTTTCTGCTCCTTATTTCATGCTTTATATCAGCCCACTTAGTCCTGAATTATGTGGATGTCTGAGAAGATGATGGACTCCTGGAGTTTTTCCACACCAGGTTTATGACAGGACACTCTTTTCTTTGTTTATTATTGCACTATTTATACAATTCTAAATGATATTGGTTTCCGAACAAGGCAAATAGCTTTATGTGAGGTCTTTGTTTATTTCCCTTTGGTAAATACAGTGGATAGAAAAGTTCTCTGGAAAAGGTAAAAATGCTAATTCCAAATCCTTCCATAAATTCACCAGTGGCACTATGGCTGATACCTGGCTGTCCTTTTGCTAAATCTGTCATATATGATGCAAGGATAAGACACTATCAGCAGCTTTCTCCTTACTCATGTCCAGTCTCTTACATCAAATTGCAATAAACTGAGGAGAGCTGAAATTATAAAGATCCCCCTCTTGCCAAACATGGGAGATGCTTTTTCTAGAAAGTAGGAGTACTTTCCTCTCCCCCAGAGATCCTTCTTACATTTTCTTCTAGCTATACACTGATGGAAAGATTGAGCACTCCTTGTGTAATTTAAAAACTCTAATTATGTCTACGTCCATTCAAAACCCGTGTGCCTCAGAAGAGATTAATTGTGTCAAGGTCAAACTGTTCTGTATTTCTTTATATACCAAATATACGCTGCATGCCAAAAAAGCAGGCTCCTCTACAGCAATCAAATACTTGAAGGTGTGAATTCTAAAGTGCTTCCCTAGCCACACAGCTTGCTTCTAAACATTAATTCCAGATCAAATCATTATCCCTTTAATTACAAAAAGGTATGCGAGTATCTCTCTGCTCTTTCCTGTCGTTCCCAGGTGCCTCAGATTCAGATAACAAGCAGGTGCCTTATCTCTAGTACTTGCCACCACAGTGCTTTTTGATAATGGATTACAGTATCATCACTTTGCAGAAAAGTTTTCATTTCCATACTGTACTTCCTAAGTTTTCAGAATAACTCTGGACCCATCTTGAGCTATCATGTAGTCGGCACTGCTCTGTTAAGCTGACGATGCTGTGCCGTTCAGCAACCAGCTAACACCGTGATGTGGCTTCACTCACCACAGTTCCCATTTTACTGCAAGCACGAGAGTCTGACTTTTCCTTTGTGTATCAACTTTTGACCACGGAATGGGCCTGCTGCCCTCCCAGATGGCCTTTTGCTGCATCATCCAGAGTGCCAGGACACTGCAGCTACCACCAATGACCAGAAGTTTCCAGGATCTGCTCCCCAGATCAGTTTTGGAGCAATGATGATGGAGGGGAGAGAGGGACCCCCAATGCCTGTCTCACAGTCTCTGAAATTTCCCTTTGTCCAAAAATAGCTATATGTGGTTCATGGCAATATCACAGTATTGCTAGGTGGGGGAGAAGGTATCAGTGTCATTCAAGATTCAAGCAGTATCACCCTTCATGAAACATGACTGAGGAAAATGCAAGTCATGTGCTCATGAAATGAGGCCGTCTTGCCAGAGCAGGAGTGAGACAACAGCCACTCTTCAGACGGGAAACCATGCTTGGCCAGGAACCTCAGCATGGTCTCTCTAAACTTCAGCTCAGTCTATTACTGTAGGACTGAATCTTCACTTTCTGAGGCAGAAAAGATACCCAATGTACTGGAGGAATTTTTAGCTGAGCAATGGCTGTAGGCTTTGGCCTCCTTGTATCTTCTTTATTCCGCTCTTCTTCGCATGCAGAGCACTCAGAGGTCTGTGTTTCAGTAACTGCTGTTGCACCTGTTTTGGTTATTGTCCTTTGTTTCAAGAACATCTTTTGTGTTATCTGCTGCTAAATTGTCCTTGCAAAACTTCCTCTCGCTGTTATACTGGCCCTTGTCAATAGCTACAATCTGGTCCAGAAAGTGTTTAGACAGTGTTGTTATTTAGTGCTATTGGTTACCATGACACGCAGAAATCAAAAGATTGTGGGAAAACTTGTTTTTCATAAAACCTCTGGCCATCAGAATGAGTTGGCTAAATCAAGAATAGAACATACAAATCAAGCTGCCTGTTGTTAGAAAGTATGTTTCTCAAAGCCAGAAAGAAGGGAAAGAAATGCCGCTGTGCCATGACCTGAAATTCATCAAATTCCAGTTCTGCCCATAAACTTACAGATAAGGAATTTTGCAATAGAACAACAATTGCTACCTGTCTGATTCTCATCAATCAAATCATGCTGAGAAGGCAGCAGCCTCTGGAAGCCCAGGAATATTTCTGACTTAAATACTGCAAGCGGATCTCTGGCTTTGCGCTTCAAAGGTGAAAAGCCAGTACAACTAGCTTTTATGTTAATGTAGCCAGTGGTGAGTTTTTCCTGCTAAATTTGTTGGTAAATTTGTTAAACCATCTCCTCCAGGTGTGATTTTCCAATAAAGCTTGACTTTATTAATTTTGATAGTTTTTTTCTGATTTAAACTGATCCCATTCCATTTTGGCTGAGGAGCACTTGTTTGAAGGAGGCAGGTCCAGCAGTGAAAATGTTTGTTTGAGGTTCAGCACTCTCCTTGTTTTGCTATGCATTTCTCCTGGCAGTTGTAATGGTTTCTTTTGTTCTTTAAATTACAAATCTGAATCACTAAAAGCCATAAGTCACTTCCTGCTCAAAAATTATGACACTGGCTTTAAAATAATTTAAAACTTTTTTATTTGCCCTTTCATACCTGAGCTTCATTCAAGTCTTACTTTCCAGCCCTTCTCTGCAATACCAAAGACAAAATGCACTTTGTAGATGAAAACTGAAGTTTTGGCATGATTTTGTGACACCAGGAAACAGGTCTTTAAGGAAAACACAAAGTATTATGAGAATCCTGATAAAGATGCAAGACTTATCAGTGAGCTACTTTAGAAGTGTAACCATGTTAAGACATCCAAACTGACAAGCCATTCAACTTACATGGTGATGGGAAGGGGTATATTTGTTCCCAAAATACTTTCTCCCATCCAGTATAGAAAGCACAGATTTTAGATCCTGCTGCTTGCAGAAAACAATGTGCTTCTGTGGCTACTGTCAGTGACACATGGGATAAACCTGCAGAGAGGTTCAAACTTTCTGATTTTTCAGGCGTTGTTTTCGCCTGCTAAAGGAGTTTCCAGAAAAAAATCCGGTACTTGCACCCTTAGTGGTTTTGCAGTCAGCACTGTAGTTAGCAATTTAAGTAAGTACCTACATTTGCTTGTTATGGATTTACACATGGAAAAGGCATGAAAGGAAAACTGTGCCTGCAAAGGGATCCCCATTTGGTGCATTTGATATGAATGCATGGGAATCATCCTACAGGATAGATCTAATCTACTGGCGCAAACTACCACATCTCTGCTGTGTAATCCACAAGGGCAATTTGATGGGATAACATAGAACTTACCCCAAACTTCTCAGTGTCTCTCTCATTTCCTAAGATAAAGCTCCAAACTAAAGCTGGACAAGTGCTTACTTCTAAGTAGTGTTGAATATAGAAAGAAAAGCTCGAGATTACAGCTCACGTTGTCACAATTTCCTTGCAGCTGTGGGTGATACTGCTGTTTTGGAGTGAGTCAAGCTGAGTGAGTATACAGATATCTATGTGTGATAAGCAGCTTTTACAACAGTTTTCAAAGCCACTCAACAGCAGTCAGGCAGCACTGCTCCTGCCTTTCTGGATTTTCCTACCCACAACCTTGTGCTTTTGATTCTTAGCAACCTAAGCCATCTCTTATCATGATGCTCCATTGCTGCCTTCTTGTGGTTACAATCTCAGACGAAGCCTTGGCTGCTAAATTACACTCAAGTAGGTCTCTAAGTGCTTTCTTGGGCAACCCATTTTCTCTCTTGATGTGCCTGTTCATTGCATAAGAAGTGCTTGAAATTCATTCAATGCCTGTGAATGATGAGTTGAGCTCCTTAGGGCAGTCTTTTCCTTCTTAGGGCTTTCCTAGGTGTGCAGACTAGGAAACGCACTGTAAGATTTCATCTTTAATCAGCTCACCTAACCACCTTATGAAAAACACTGCTGCTAGTGGGACTTTTCCAGGTGAGGAACAACCCAACCTTATCTCAGTATATCCATGGACGTGCTTTGCAGAACCACCCCAAATATTGACTGTGTTGTTGCAGGAAGCGGTGTGTAAGCAGTCTGTAGGCTGAAATGTGTCAGAATTCAACTATTAAATGTTTAATGGTTTTGTCTTAAATATTAGTAGTATCTATCTGTGCAGTTCCAGTAAACAAGGGAGATGTTCAAACTGAGTAACATCCAGTTCGTGATTCAGGCCAGATATAAATGTAATTCAGAGATGGATTTTGCCTCTGTATTGATTATTGTTTCATACATTCATACATTTGAAAGAGAGCTTTAAGTATAACTGGAGACTAATGAAATACGGTTTACTTAGTAACACAGAGTCTGGTTTTTTTTTTATTGTCTATTTTTTGGGTTGTGTCAATTGACCTAGCACAACATACCATACCAATTTTGTCTTATTTTAAAAAAGTTATAATTTTAAAAGAAGACTGCCTTTTTATGTAAAGAATTTACATGGGGTTTCAAAAACACTCATCACTGATCTAATTGCTTCCACTGAAGACAATAGCAAGGTATTTGATTGGGTTTTGTAAAATATTATAAACTGAGAGTATTGAGGAATCTACAGAGTCTACCAGGAAGCTTTTGCAATTGTTAAAAACCTTTACTATAATTTTTGCAATTTTTTATTTTTTAATATTATGTATATAAAAATTTATTTATTATAACTGTTCTTTTCCCAGGGGCTTTTTTTGTTCTTTGTATGCTCTTCTGCAGTCATCATTCCTTTTGACTGTAAAAGCAGGTCTTAATGTGTCCCTATTGCCATCACTGAGGCAAGACTTTTCTTACCACACATTTAGTATGGAACAACTAATGAAGTCTTAACATCTCCATTGTTTATGCAACTGTGGTATGTCCTTCTTGCCCTTTGGTTTATGTTTGTGCCTTGCCAACACATTGCATTCATGAGAAAATCATTAATCTATTAACCTTAGCATACTGATTTAATTTACAAGCTCTAGTTAGAACTGGTTCACTGCAGCTGCATGTGTAAAAATGAGTTGAACCAACTTCTGAAAACTTCATGTTAAAAATATGTTAATTGCTCAAGCTGCTCTCTGGCCTGTGTTATGATATTAGATGCATCACACTGAGGCCTTTATGGATAAAAAAAAGAATGTCATTACCTATTTTAATATTTGCCAGTAAGTGTGCGGTGCCCTGCCAGCGCTGGCATCTCTTATCCCAAAGGGTCATCTGCCTGAACCCATCAATTTGACACATTCTGCTGAAAAAGCCATCACCATCTCCCATTAGATAATGAAACACATCAAGGCTGTTCTTTCAAAATTAAGGAACAGTTTCTCATCTGTCAGTCTGGACAAGAGACAGAATAATTTGGCTTCCATTTATATACTAAATTATTATAAGGACAATAATGGTGACATACAACAACAACCACATGATCTTTTAGGTAAGTAAATGGACTGTGCTCCAAACGTAAGGTAAATCATGCAGATTAAAAATATCTACAAAATTAAAATACGCTGGGCCCAATCCTCTTGCTATCCTAGCTAGCAAGTACTTTGTCATTAATTCTGAGAAGACAAAATCCAGTCTTATTCAATTAACATAAAGGTCTGTTCAAGACTTTTCACACTTTTTAATACAGTGAGGATAAAAAGGCATTATCAAATTAGTTTAATTAGATTAGGATTGCCACATAATTTTAGCAGTTCACATTTGATTCTGGTATACAGTGTCAGCAAAATATTTCTGTACCATTATAGAATGTTATAAAGTAAATAAGAGAAAATATGTTTTCCAATGTTTGAGGGAGTAATGGTTTCGCTCACTCAGTTTTTCCTTCTTTTGGGAAGTTGAATTGAACTTGGGTCTTAGGGAAAATCAGAGATGGACAGATACACTAAAAGTCAACTTGTCAAAAAATAATCATATGATATCCCTTAATGATAAGAGGGAGAAGGAGAAAATGTTCATGAAATTTGGGAAATTATTTTAGGTGAAAAATAATAAGGATATTTTAAAACTGAACAGATATTCTGTATTTTGAAACAAAAATTTTAACTAACAAAATAAAGAAGAGAAGAAAATTGTGTTTTAAAGGATTACATAATCTAAACAAAATACAGATTTTTTTAGTTCAATCAAATTTTTCTGTTTATCCCCAAGAAGAACTGAAAAAAACCCAAATTCCCCTTTCAGTTCAAACCACATACTTTTTTTTTTTTTTTATTTGCACTTACTAGGGACATACTTTAAAGTACTTTAGCTCCTTAGCTTAGGGTGGCTGAATACCAACCACCAATTCTGATGGCAGTTAAGCACAGTGCATCCAGTAAGAGCATTAAAATGGCAATGCCCCCTTAGAAGTACTATAAATGTTACAACCTTAAAGCTCCCATACAGCACAGTACTTGAGAGAGAGCTTATTGTAGGCCCCTGTGTCCCCTCTGGTAACAGATATTTAATGTGTCCCATGTATTCACACTGATGTATATATACAGTAAAAAATTAACCGAGAAATTCAGATGGATCTCTCTGCTGCTTATAGCATCAGGAGGGACGAGAGGGTTTCAGGGTTGGCAGAAGAAACCCAGAGCAGAGGAGAAGTTAGAGAAAGGAGCTGCCTCCCTGGCACTGGAGCTCCTTAGCAAGTGGGCAATGAAGCTCACAAAAGGATGCTGTGGAAATCTTCTCTGTAGAGATGGGATGTGGGAAGCCACCAAGGTCCACTCAGTGGTGGTCGTGCTGCTCATGTATAGTGGCCAGTTTTTGGTGTGCTCCTATGGGAAAGCTGCTTGATGTCCGAAGACCAAATGCTGCCTTCTTATCATACAAAGGGTGCATGAAGCATGTGGACCTGGAAGAAGGTCTAATCTTTTTCAAAAAATGCTGCATGTGGCAACTTGCAAGTTGTGCCCTGTTTTGTCTGCCTCGTGCTTATAGTCATATCACTGCAAAAAGTTCCTTACTTTTCCATGGAAATATGTTAATGTAACCAGGCCATCATTTACATTTTTTCTCCACAGCCATCAAAGTTGGCTTACGCTCCAAATGTACATCTTGCTCAGGAAGATAAATTGACCTGGTATTGCTTCATTAAAGAAGGAGTGACAAATGGGGTATGAATCAATCCATAAGGTACAGTCCATGATCAGGCTGTTTTCCTGCATGTGTCCCTCCTCCTCCCACCTACCCCCTCTTCCACAGACCAGAGTACTCTTTTTGAGGGCTTTTTAGTTGGGAAGGTTTTGAAAGAAACACTAAATATCCAGTGAATCTGCCAAATAACTTCTGCTTGACTTTTCTCCAAAGTCAACAATTTCAAGCTCTAGTCATTTTTGCTGAATCAAAATGGGAACAAAACAGCAGTTTGCTCATTCACTGAGATCAAAGCTGAATGGAAAGGAGTCGCTGGCTTAATTGATTAACCATTCCAAATGCTGCAAATGATCATAGGTAATCAAAGGAGCTGACTATGGCTATAGTGAAAGCCCATCTGACAACCTGTAACAGATACTTAACTTCTTGTAATTCTTGAGAAACAGTGCATGAAAAAAGCACGCCTTGCTGACCTAAACTTTGCATGTTAGAAACATAAGCATAAAAATTTGAGCCAGAACCTTTCAGTGGGAAGTCAGAGGCCAAGAGGTCTTGGAGGACACAGTAACGCCTTCCCAGCCCCTTGTGTAATTTGTTATATGATGCAGTAAGACAATTTAACTGCTAAGCTGCTTGTAATGATTTACCAAGATGTGCTTTTAATTTGTACCTAACAGGTCTACCAGCCTCAGTCCTGACTCTCAGGCCTTTTTATTGTGTCATCAGAGGATAAGGTGATCTCTGTGTTTCTTAAAGTTGCTGTGCTTGATTTTATGACTTAATAACTTCTTAAGATCAGGTTTTAGTTTACATTTGAAACATACACTTTTTATGGATGTGGCACTGTTCAAGACAAACATTAGTTAAAATTAGTCGCCCTAACGAAGACAAACTGAACTGTTTGTTAGCATTTGAAATATTTCCATCAAATACATTCGGTAGCATTTTTGTGCTGATTTTACCTGTTCCTGCTGTGTGCCTGACTGTCCTTGTAACCTTTACAAGTTTTGACTCCATTATTCAACTCCAACTGTTTTTAAAGGAAGAACAGGCAAAGATAAGCACTTTGCCTCAATTTTCATGAAAACTGTAGGCTGGAGAGAAAAGGGAGACTAGAGTAGTCCAGCAGTGAAGGAAAGGCAGTGAGGACTCAGCAATTTTAAGTTCTGTTTAGCAGCAGCCAGTTCTCCATTCACCACGTGCTTTCCAGTCATCGTGCACATCATAGGTTCAGAGGAGCTGCAGCAAGGTGCTTCCCCTCCCCACAGGGAGCTGCTGTGGGAGGGAGACAGTGTATGCTGAGGGTGGGATTTAGGGGGCAGAGACATAAATCCAAAAGCAAGAGTGTTTCACTGATTCTGTTGCTGGCAGAAAACTTGTTTTAATGAACACTGACATGCAAGGAAAGAAACATAGCCATTATTCTATTAAGGCTGATAAATGTCTGTTTCTTGTTTTGAGATGAAAAAGCTTGAGCTTGTGCTTAAATTACAGGTGATATGATGAAATTACAGGTGATGTCATCTAGAAATCACCTGGAACCTGGCAAAAGCCTGCAGTTATGCACAAAGATATTATCCTGACTATTCAAAGAATGTAGTGCCAGGCTACTATCCTTAGAAAAGTATAATCATTTTCCCAACATGGACAGGTTTCTTCCTTTATGTCTCATTCCCACCACCAATATTTTGTAGCAAAGCAGTCTGACAGGTGACAATTCTTGGAAACAGGAGCTCTCTGTGCTCCATCCCCTAGCTTATTTGATATGAATTGTATTCAGCTACATCCAGCTCATACACCAGTGCTTGCCTAAGGCACTGTCTACTAAGCATTGCAAGTGGAAATGTCAGGATGTTTAGCATATGCTCTTCAGGGACACAGAGATCTTTCCTGGAGCACTGACGAGGTTAATATTATTAATGGAGATATCTGTAGTGGAAACAATCTTCCAAATGCTTTAAATATTGAGCATATTAAACAAAGAAAATAAAACATATTGAAACACTTTAGAAACTTGCAAGGCAAATAGTAGCTCAGGGCAACAACATTTCTCATTTTCCAAGGATTCTGCAATGAATATGCAGATTTCTTTTGCATATCTGCTCCATTTAAAAAGACAAAACCCATTTTATTATCTGAAAAGCATTTACGTATCAGTCCAAGCTGTCTGAATTGAGTTGAGCAATTTTAGCAAAACTTCTTTACCATCTATCATTCATCTGAGCAATTCTAGACAGATTGTGCAATAATTATTAAAAAGAGGGAAAAAAAAGTCTCACTTGTCTATTATTTTTGGACAGTTGTCTGGCATTATTTGACAAATAGCATACTGAACGCATTAAAAGAGCTGACCATGAAAAAAACCTTCACTGAAGTCATATACTGAATGTTTTTCAGCGCAGGACTTATATTGTTGTGAGATTCATTAACAACTCATTACCAATGTTCCTCTCTCCTAATGAAATGTGAACAGTAAGTACCATGTAGGTGGAGAGCTAATAACCAGCCTGGCAAGACGTCTGACTACTGGAAAGGAGTCTATGTGATCTAAACTGTCTCCACAGGTGCTGCAGAGAGGACACTAGTTGGCAGTTGGCCTAGATGATTGTTGTAGGTCCCTTCCAACTGGAACTATTCTATTCTATTCTATTCTATTCTATTCTATTCTATTCTATTCTGACATGCCTTCTTGCAAGGAGATCCATTCAGCTCCAACAGAGGTGTGATGAGTCCTGGGGGATGGGATGGGAATTTCTCTTCCCATCAACCAAGCAGCAAACCTAGAAGACTAGCTTAGATTAGAAGCCTAGTTTTCTGGAGTCCATAATTACAGAAAACAAATCCCAACCATTACTGTTAGTATTGCTTAATCATCCCTTTCCAAAGCCTGTGCTGAGGGCTTACCTTTTCTATAAGGTAGTCAGAGCCTTTTTTGCAGAGCTTTCAACATGCATTAGTCAGAAGGGCTAGATCTCTCCTACAGGTGCTTAAATAGTGTCTTACACTCTGCTCTTGCCTGTTAAGTTGCAGTCATGTTTATGGAAGCAATCTTATCGTGCCAAAATTTGATGCTACTACATTCCTAACTAGAAAAGAACTCCATTTAGTTTAGTCTCCTAATAAGGAGTCCTTTTTGGGTTACTGCTCACTTGAATGGCTCTCTGTAGACAAATGTTGACTTTCAAACAACTTGGAGAATGATAATAATTTCTGAGGCTTCTGCTGCTCTTTCAAATCTGGTTGAAACTGGTCAGTGGATCCAAAAGTTCTTGATGGGAAGTGACAGATGGATGAACAGATGATTAAGCAGACAGACAGCAGGAACACATAAGACTCATTTCATTAGGAAATTGGACTGAAAACAGAAGTAGTAGTGGGTACTTGGATAATATTCATATTTTGGTCACCAATTTAAAAAATGCCATGTTTTTGCAACCATTTCAAAGCTTGTAGACGATGGCCTTAGTGGTTTAAACAGCAAAGGAAAAACCAAAGGGACACTGCTGAGATTTTTTTCAGCTCCTTTTTTGGTCAGAATGCTACATTTTTATAGTTTGGGCTATATTTTAAACCTTTAAAGCCAGATTCGGCTTGGACAGCCCTGGTAATTTCAATGGAGGATTAATGTGTGTCATTAAGCAAAGAAATATGGTCTAGTACTTTTCAATAGCAACAAATGCTTTGAACTTCTCTGATCAACGTATTTTTGACTTACTGTAAAGCCTTTGAGCTGCTCCTTTCCTAAATGTATGAAATATACATGCAGGAAAGCTGAGAGTGAATTGTTGTGATTTGAGCTGGCTGCTACATTCCGGCAGAAAAGGGCATTCTTGTTCCTAACCCTTTTCCTTTCACGCTAATCCAGCAGAAAACCAGCCCACCAAAAGGAAAGAGGTGGGGGGTATTTACTTATTGGCAAACTGATCCAAGTCACCATGTGGTCTGACTGTCCATCGATCTGTTAACAGGGAGGGGTTTGCTAGGTGCAGACAGAGAGGGCAAAAAGTAGGTATGCTCTTTTGGGCGGGTGAAGTACATTATAAATCTGCACTCAGAAAAAACAAGTTCCCCAAAAGAGAAGCATATGGAGAAAAACAGCTGGATAAAGCTGGAGATTTCCTTGCTAGATTGCTCTGAACAGAACAGAAAACTCCAGTTTTCACAGCCAAGTGACTCCTTTGAAATACAGTAGCTCTAGAAGGCGATGGACAAAGTTGGGCTTGGTATTCCCTGTGTCAGAACATATTGGAACGCACTAAGAAGTAAAGGTCCTCTCTCAGCTGTCAAAATAGGAACCCTAGGGCAGAGCTGTTACTCTGTACCTCCCTCCCTGCCTGGAGGCATGCTGCTCTTCCACAGCTGAATCAGCAGCAAACACGCTCTGCGGCCAAGCAGCAGCAGTCACTGCTGTCCCATTTACACTTATATCAAAGCAGGGCACTGTTCCAACACACAAAGTGAAATACCAAGTGGTATACATATAAGGCGGGATTTGCAAAAACTCTCTCTGTTAAACTGCTTCTGCTCCCTTTGAAGTTGGTGGCAGATCTCCCACGCATTCCAGCTGCTCAGTTGGGCCAATAGTGAAAGCTTTTAAAAAACCCATTTTAAGAATATTAGAAACATGACAGAACCAAGGATTCATCGTCAAGATCATCATACATAGCCTCTGTCCATCCTCTCTGTTTTCCAACTTCCCAGTTTAATTCACCAGTTGATGCTGCCTAACAGGCTGCAAAAATCTGCCTTATCAAGCAGTCATGAGAGAGCCTGTAAATTTCTCAAAGCCCTTTCATAGCATACCCAAACTATTTACCATTGCCTCTAGAGAAGTCTGCTTTGGAACAGTATCATAAGGTCAAGTTATCCCACTGAAACACCTATTAGTATAAAGAGAACAAAAAAAAAAAAAAAGAAAAATGAACAAACCAACAGCACTAGCACAGCCCTGGAAAATATGAAGTCATAAGTAGAGTTCAGCCAGAGCAGACTCCCATTAAACTTTGTTTAAGAGCCAAGTTCCACCCTGAGATATGTGTGAGCTGCAGTTTTTTTCAGGGGGAGCTGTGCTGTACTTCATGTTGGGGCAAGGCTTGGACACAAGTATGTATCTGTTACAAGTCAGAGAGGAGTAAAGCCCACTTCCCTTTTGCATTTTTTGGTTCCGTCTGCATAGATGGAATAGAAAACTGAAAGAAGTGGATAAAACAGCCCACACTTTTACAGGGCCTGTCTGTCAAATTTAATTCCTTCTTCCACAAGACCTGAATGCCTGTGTTTCTAAATCCACTTAGCTACTTTCATGAGACGTGGTAGCCTTTCCCCGTGCCCTTGCCACCCCCACGAGAGTTAAACACACAGGCAGAAGCTCTAAGGCTTGTCTTTCTAGCTTCTTTGCTCTTTGCAGTCCCTTTAGGAGACAGTCAGCAAGGAGTGTTCCCTAGGATATGCACATGCTTTATAAAGAAGGGACATACACAGCAGTCTGGCTTTACTTCCTTAAAGCCTTCCACTGAACATTTTTGTCTGACAAGTAGGAGCTCCGCTGAATGAGGAGGAAAGAAGGAGTGGCAGAGACTTTCCTTATCCTGCTTGCGTTCCTAGAGAGGGGCTAGGCATGTCGGCACCCTTGTGCTGTACTGAGTTGCGTGCCTAGCTTCAGGCAACAGCCTTTATCGTTGCTGGGGCCGGCTCTCGCTGCACAGCTGGCTGTTAGAGGGGACAAAAGGATAAAGTCATGGCCATATGCATTTCTGTGTGGCTCCTGGAGGCACTGTTGTTACCTGGGGGAACAAGGCAGAGGAGTGCCTTGCTCCCTGACAGGAGCTGTGCCTTCAGTAACGCTGAGCTCCCAAGGTTGAATTCCTTCAACTACAAGCTAAAAGAGCTCATTCAAGAAGAGGGAAGAGGGGGAGGTAAGGCTCAGTCCTGCCAAGCGCTGAGTCTGGATGTGAGCAGGAGGTTAAAGTATTTCATATGAGAAACTCTGGTAAATGCAAAAGCTTTTATATCCCAAGGCAACCCTTTAAACACTGAAATACTAACTATGGCTCAAGAATATCCCATGCCTTAGATCCCTAGATGGTTGCCCTGTGCTTTAACTCTCCATTAGGCATCTGCTACTGGCTCTAACAGGGAAGACGGACCATCAGCTCCATGCTTACTACAGCACTTTCATGGGCAGAGCTGAAAAAGCGTTTAAGTCCTGGTTAGACAAGAACACCCAGCACCATCAGGATCAAACCTACCTTGGCAATCACTTGTCATGGATACTGTAGCAGAGAGGAAGAGGTGACGGTGTCCCTGGGAAAGAGTCTCCTTTTCTTAATACTGGTGTAACCTAACAGCCAGCTGGTGAGGGCCAAGGGAAACACACAGGCAGCTCTGGTAATGCCACAATATTGCTTCATTGTGCAATGGCAGTGAAACAAAGGATGGGAAAAATCGGTATCAAATCCCACTAGCTGGAAGATGGATTAGAAATATCCCAGCAAGGATGGGGAATGGGACAGACAGCTATGTGTGCCCTGGGAGTCTGGAGAGATGATACAGCCCTCGGCCACAGCTGGCGTGCCATAGCTTTGTGCCTGTCAAGGGACTGATTTTGCATTTCTTGCTACATCTCCCCTCACCCAGGATTATGTTCAGTGTGAGGGAGAAGTATCCTCTTAGGGATATGGATGCTCATGCCCACAGACAGTAAGCTGTTACCTTAATGTGCCAAATAGTGGCAAACAAAATCAATTGCAAAGCTGGACACCCACATTTATCAGTATCTCCCTGGCAGACTTCCTTCAGCCACCCACAAGTCCTGGACCTTGCTGTGTGCTGCAGGCAGCAGGGCATGACCGAGGAGGGTTGATCCCTTAGGGTTTGAGAGCCTCTTCTCAGGTGTGAGCTGTGAAGGAAATCACTTAAGTGGAAAACGGCATGTGCTAGATGTTCCAGTTTCCAAGCCTATTTTACTCATTCAATGAGGAAAATACACCCCTCTCCTCTGGAATGAATCACAGACACAATCTTTAATTACAGGACATGTGCTCCCCTCCCTCCCAATGACTGCTGCAATTTCATATCTGACAAAAATAGGCACTCAGGCCTCCAAAGGGAGTAGTTTGTATTTTCCCCTCTGGCCATCTCCAGCAGCTGCTGGACTCTGCAAGGTCCTGGGACTAGGCTGCACCACGTTTGAAAGGGAGGAAGATTTACCCAGTGATTTGGTACTCAGGTCACTTAAAAACAGCACAGTGGAAGCAGAGACATGGAAGTCATGCTCCCATCTGCTCTGCTACCGGCCTCTGGAGAAAACAGGACACAGGATACACTTCCTGCCTGGGGAAGGCTTGTAGCAGCCCGGGAGAGAAGGCACATCTTTTCCTTAAAAGAAATGCAAGTCATGGAGAGGAATAGGGAGAAAAAGTCCAGGCTGCATTTTATCTTAAAAACAGTGTCATGCAGTTGTACCTCCTCTTGCTTTCCCTCCCTGTGTTTAAAGCTGATCCTCACTTATTTAGCAATGACACATTTTAAACAGTTTTATCCGTCTCTGCCACCCCATTGTTGCTCCAGTCAGTTGTGAACCTTCTGACACAAGTCAGATGCTATTGAAAGGTTTCATTCATCGCAAGCAAAGGAAATCAGAGGAGGTACCCCAAGACGAGAAGGGCTTGGCTCATGTTCTGTTTCCAGCTCACAAATGGTTATGTCCCCAGGATGCAGAGATTAAACATCTCACATAGAACGTGGGAGGAGGAAGAAGAGTCTTTGTCTGAGATTCACAGATTTTAATGGATTCCAGAAGGGGAAATCTTTTACCGAGGAGCAACAGCAAAGTTCAGAGAAATGCAAAAGCATTTATCTCCCCAGTCGCATTCCTGCCTGCCAAAAGCGAGAGGGGTGATTTACTCCTCCTTGGTACAAGGAGTCCCTTATGGACCATTAATCCACAGGGAGAATGAGCTCAGGAGACACAGACATCTTTTCTTAATGTGCAAGAACCTTGAATCAGCAGGAAGTATTCTTCTTTGGGAGCATACAGGACCAATTTATCTTTATTTGCTCCCCACTACCCCCTGCCTTTAATAGTGGTTCCTACAAGAGCTCTAGTTACCACTGATAAATCACTTTGCCTTCATTAAAATCTGTGGTGATAGTAGATGAGGCTGCCGTGAGCTAAATCAAGGTATTTGAAGCAGAATAATATTAAAAAGTGAAGATCTGAAATCAGCAAATTCTGATCTGAAGTCCAATGAAATCAATACGAGCAATCTCAAGTTCCAGGGTACAAGTATCTCAACACCACTGCCTTCGGCAATGCAACGACAACTTGCAGTGAGTAAGGCATTTCCTGAGAAGCTCTGCAGAAACGTGAAGGAAACAGAAATGGTCAACTATTTGTTTACATGCCAGGACCTCAGCTGATGAAGCTTTCTGTTCGCAGCTAGAGCTGATCAGAAAACATGCAGCAAAAGTTATCGTAGGAAAGGGGTTAGATCTGGTGGACACCTCTTGTTATTAGGTTCTCATTTCTTTAGGAGTAATAAAAAGAAAAATAGTCTCATTTTGTCTCACTTCGACTCTCTGAAACCACCTGAAAATATTTCCACAATGCTTCAGTTGCTAAGTGAGGAACATTAAAGACTGGTTATATCTATTCACAATACGCATACATTTACAAAATGCCACTAGTCTGTAGTGGATGGCATTTTATACTCTCTACCTTGGCGAAAAAATGTGCAGCAGAGAACTACGATTCTGTATTCAAATCTCCCAAGAAGCACTCATTCCATGCTCAGATTTGCCGGGTTCCACATAAGTCTGGTAAATCCACATAGTTATTGCTGTAAATGACTTACAAGATCAAAAACATGCCAGAAAGAGAAAACCCAAAGCTGGCTGGTGTCCTTGGGTTATATGCTCTCCTGTGTGTCTGTGTGTGCACGCAGCATCCTTTATTTTTGTTCTTTGTCAAACGTTGTGACACAGACTTAGGCTTTGACAAGTTGAAAAGTATGAAGATTAGAACAATCATGTTTACATGTATTACCACCTGCTACTTCATTTCTTCCCTGGTGCTTAGATGTTCAGGCATGTGGCTTTGAAACACACTACCTTAAATGCACTTAAAAACTCTGCTGGATTTCCAGCTTGCTTTGATCTCCACAGTCTAGAGACTATCTCAGAGAATACAAATAAATAAGTTTAGGAGAAAAATATTTTCAAGGAGAAAACCCTAAAGTCCTTCCAACTTGGTATGCTTTGCCAGTTGATGTCAAACCTAAGGTTGTTTTTTGCATTTTATCTTTATGCTTCAGGAGGCCTAAATCTTTGCCCAGAATGAGCAACTTGATGAGGTAACTTGGGAAGACGGATGTGGTTAGTGCCCTTATCATGAGCACCGAAGTGGCAAATAATTGTTTGGTGACTTTTGTTTAGAAAGGAGATGGAAGGAGAGATGATTTCTGTCCTGAGGAATTTACAGACTAAACAGAACAAAAAGGATACATTTATGCAACGGAGAAGACTATTTTGTTAAGAAGGAATGGGAAGGATGTGAAAGGAAAGATGGTAAGAGCTTGCTATTAATCATGAGTAGGAAGGAGACATCGACTGGAGAGCTGGAAACTGAGGAAAGACTTGGCTAACCCAGGCTATGAGCAAACCAGCTTCTTTCTGGGGCTGTATACCACCATCTTTTCCATTTCTTGCCACACGAAGTCACCATGCATCAGTGCCTTGGTGGTAATGGCTTGGACTTGAATTAATCCCCTGTACAGCAAGTAAGTAGACTTGAGAACTGGGTTCTTGGGTCAGGGTGTGGGATGGTTAACTTGAGAAGGAGGGAGCATAAACTGGGGAGATATGGTGAGGTGAGTAGGCAAGTAAGCAGCATGGGAGAGGTGTTTGGAGGGACCAGATCCATCCAGCTCTACATAAGTTGAGATAGAAGGTGATTTTTCATTTTTTTAAGAATAATCAAGGATCCTGACAGTAACCGTTGCTTGAGCTCTAGGTATGGAGTAGACACCTCAGTGGGAGACGGGAAAGTGCCAAAGGCAATCAATAAGGTTTCAGAAGAACTGGTCCCTGTCCGTTAGGTAGACACAGCCTGCACAAGAAGGACTTACAAAGCACCCTTCTCCTCCCTGATCTGGTGATCTTCTTGGCCATGTTGATGTTAGCAGAAGCCATTCAGTCCACTTTTCCTCATGACTGGAGCAGGGACAGGATTAGTAATAGGAAAAGCAATAGGGTGTGTAGCGCACACTGAGTGGTTTTGAAGAAGAGTGAGAAAACTGTGAGTTCCCCTTTTTCCAAAGCAAAGGGGAAGCTGGAACGGAAGCATGGCTCTCAACGGCAGTTTTGTTTCCTGGTCTGCTCTGCTCAACACCTTATGCAGGGTTTTCTGTAGAGATGCAGCCTAATCCTGTGTATATCCCCCTGTTTCCACCAAGGGCTTAATTGCCATTAGTAACTGGTAGTATAGGCTTCTTTAAACTAAAAAAGTCCCAATGAATTAAGTGAGGGGAAAACTGGATTTCTATGCAACAGAGTCCAAAAATCAAAGTCCACTGATAAAAGTATGGAAATTCAAGAGAGACAGACAATAACAAATTCTCCCAATCATGTGAACCAGGATGTAAAAAGTGTGTCCCAGGTTGTAAATAAAAATCCCTATGTGATGACAGGAAAGATCTGGAGGGGGAAGGTGTTGTTTCATAGCAAGCTGTGAAGATGAGAGAGCAAAGAGAAACCAATGGAGAAGAGAAGAAGGAAGAAGATGGAAGAGGGGGTGACTCCCAAAGGAAACAAGGCCTCAGCCCAGAGGATGACAGGGGAAGATTTATGTCTTCCTTGCCTGTGCTTTTCTTCCTTCCCACTGCCAGGACTGTGAAAGGTCCTTGAAAGAAGGGAGGAAATGGCATTTAACAACTGGGACCTGTGTGTCTCTCCTATGTTGAGATATGAGCACTTACCTGTGGGCTGAGAAAGGGACAGACAGGAAGGGCTAGGAGGTGCAGAGGTTATCTGAACTAGGCAACGTGAGAGGGCAAGTGTGAGAGAGAGGTAATGATAGAGACTTGTCCGCTCTCTGAGAGCATCCTTGCATCACAGATACATCAAGAATTTAATTTTCTGCTCTCTGTACTGGACAGGACAGGGACTGTGCTCATGATACCTGAATGAACCATCAATAGTTAGAAGAACGACCTCTGCTAGCTCGTGAGTGCTGGTTATTAAACCTCAGGAAATAACAGACTCTACTGAAAATGTAATTTCATAATAAATTGGTAATTTTCTAGCCCTAATACATGCTAAGAAAACCTTGAAAGCAGAATTCAATAATATACCCATATAGATCCCAGAAGATACAGATCAAATATAAAAATCCAGAGTGTCATTTTAAACATACTTCAGAATTTTTGAAAACATACACATTTCCTGAATTCTTGGACGATCACATTTTTATGGTAACTCTTCACAATCCACTAGAAATATTCTTTCCCTCTACTCATTCATACATGTAACTCTTTAAACACCTGTGGTTAATTGATTTGCAGGCTATTTGTTTTACCTAAGGATTATTTGGTTTAGCTAAAGTTGGTCATCAAGAGCTGCTTTTTCATCCCTTGTTAAGTGACTGAAATTTTTGAAACGTCCAATTAGCAGAGAAGCATCTTGCTTTTGTCTTTGTAAGAATGCTTTTTCAAAGAAAACAAGCTTATTTTTCTTGTGTACAGAGAACAAATTTGCCTACACAAAAGGATCAAGTTAACGTGGAATAACAATTCTGTGAAAGCTATTCCAGTATAAATTCATTTTCCCATAACTGTTTGAGGTGGACACATAATTACATAATGTGATTGAATTGATTCTTGAATAAGTATTCTCTTTCCAAAGGAGGGTAGTTATTCTTTAAAGAATAACTTTTGTTTCAGCATGAATATGCTAAAATGATCAGTTTTTCTAGAAAACTGTCCTGAAGATGCAACTACCAAATTCTCCCAGCACAGATGAACTACTAGAGGAACACAAACCTGACCAAATCTCCTGCCTGCTTGAGGTTTAAACTTGCACCATTCACTGCCTGAAGAAGAGCGCAGACTTGGCCTTTCCTAATCTGGGTTGTCCCCTTTTAAATAGCTTGATCCATATGGAACATCTACTTCCTCCTTGTTTCTTAAGTCATTATCATTGCTTTTCTCTGGATCTTTGCTTATGTGGACATGGGTCCTGTAATAGTCTCCAAGATGGATTCAGGCAAATACTGTAGATGCTTAAATTCAAAACATGGAGTGATTCAGTGTCTACACCATCATGAGCTGCCAGGCTCTGACTGCATATGCAGTCAGCAGAGAGACACCTGAATCTGGCATCTGCAAGGGATAGTTTGCATAAGGCCATTTTGCTAATGTTTTGCTATATCATATAAAAAGGATACTTTGTAATGTTTTCCAACTTCTTATATATAGCCCAAATCATCTTCTTTGCTTTCTTTCTTGTTACTGAGTTTATGCCTCTGGTAAGCCTTCAAAAATCTAGTCATTTTTTCTGCTACTTTTGAATGTATTTATCATATAAAAAGGGAAACATAAGCTTGTGGGTATTGGTCTGTCAATAGAGATGTGGTCAGGGAAATAAAACTCTCCATACCCAGAAGTCTGACTAGTGAAAAGCCATATAAGTAGTGAAAAGGGTGGTGTGTATACATATGTATGTCTGTGTATATGTATGCATACAGATGTAAAGTATATTATATATACATACACTCTGTGTGTGTATATATGTACATATATAAAGAATTCAAACCCATTTTCTAGGTTTGATGTTACTAAAATAGTCTCTGTTTGCAAATCTAAACACCTACACATATGTAAAGACTTGATAGCTGATTCTGCATTGCTGGGACCTTGTCACACATGCTCTTTATAATGTGGACTGCCTCATAAAACTAGACATTTTAAACATGTAGTCCCCAGTAAAATAGGCATTTATCACTCACGATAACATGGAGCTGTCTCACGGTGTGTTCAAAAGGCCCCCTGCAACTTACTGATAAAAAGCTTAACTCCATTTCATGGCTTATCTGAAGAAGAAAGAGGTAGACCCTCATGAAATAACTGAATTTATTTTTCTTTCTAGGATGAAAAAGAAAGGGAGAGGGAAGGAAAAAAAAAATCACTTTAGAACTTCAATGCAGTAGAACAAGTTTAACCCGTTGAGATTTTAAGTGAAGTTTTCTGCTTCATCAGGAAGAACCCTGTGGTGAAACATATGTCAGAAGAGAAGAAGATATGAGAAACTGGCCTCATTTGCAGATGAGAAGATTAATTAAGAGGAAAATCACTTAGCCAGATGTCTCATTGGTGAAACTACACGTGCAAGGTACATCGGCAATAAGGGAGCAGCATAGCACAGACAGTGCATTTGATTTCCATGCTAACATTGAAGAGATAGGAATTTGGTATGAATTAGATCATGCTGACTCTTGGAGAAATGGAGGAGTACAGATCTTATTTCAGCTACAAATTATAAGCTGCATGTCTGTTGTTATAACATTGCAGTATTGTTACTTGATGCAGTTGAGTTATGGGTTACAAATAAATTACCCAGAGAAGACAGTCCTTTTCTCCATTCGTGTTCATAAATTGTTGGCAAACCAAACCTGATTTCTCCAAGTGCCACTTTTCTTCATTCGCCAAGTAGTTTTTCAGAATGCTGAGCAGCTGGCGAATTTTTCATCAACTCTTTACTGGGCAACACTGTCAAATTCATTTGACTTAGGAACTTAAGTCTTTCAGAAGTAGGTAAAACACAGTCTGTCTGCTGTCCAAATACTTGCCCAGCTAAAGTGTTCATGTATTCTTGTTACTGCAGCATCTGGGTGTCCCCCAATTTTTCATGCATGTCCTATCACAACTTGATGTGAAGCAAAACAAATGTAAACAAAGATCCTACTAGTGCCAAACGCCGTGTTTAAAAGTTTTCTGATCTTTCTGTGGGAAACAAGTAGGCCAGTTGCTAAATGAATTCTGAGCTACGTTTTATTCTTAAGCATGCATTACAAAATTAGAGAGTGGGAAGCAAAGAGCTGTTGCCCCAGTGGATCTACTGGAGTCAATACTAACTCCTACCTCCTGGCTGCTATAAATGCCTTCGCATAGCCAAAAGCTGCCTCCCCAGCAGCGCCCCTGGAAAGCAGTCATTTCTCTCCTACCTGTAATCTGTCCTCTCTATGTAGTCTACCAGCCTTTTGAAGAAAGGGTGCCTGTACAGCACCTAGCACAATCAGATCCCTCTGTTGGCTTGAATTTCTCTATGCTATAGGAATACTAATCCCTCCCCAACAATAGAGACAGGCACTCCACAGAGCAGACACACAAACAGACTTTCATTAGAGAATGCAGTCCCGAAAGCCTGTTCTACAAAAGGCTTTGCTGATTGGACTCAGTCATTTCAACAGTGATGGATACAGGGTATATTCCACAAGAGCCCTGAAAGAAAGGTGCAGCAGTATTAGCAATGAGATGCAGACACAGCACAATTCTGTAATACTAATAGGTTTAAGCACATAACCAGCCATAACCTGAATCTTTAACATCTACTGTGTAAATCAGTGGCTTTTTTTTTCTCTGCCCCCCCCCCCCTTTTTTTTTTTTGTGAAAAGCAGCGCCCAGAAGTGCTGAGAACTGTGTATTTTAAAAAAAGGCAGACTCCTATTTGGGTGGACATCTCCCTCCATTCCCTCCAGCTTAGGTAGCGGTTTGCCAACATTTCTGCTGTTAATTACTGAAACTTCAGCTGCATTCTGAGCCTTTCAATTTGCAAATGGTCACATCAACATCTCAGGCAATGAGAGTGTCAGGGAGAGCCCTGGGGTATAAAGCCAAATTTTCCAATTCATATGCACAGTGGTAGGAGACAAATATACAAGCAGAGGCATTCAATTTACATAAATGCTTGTGGGACACGTTTTGAGAATTCTGTGCTAAAAATGAGAGGTTATTATAATCTATAGGTTTCCTTGCTTACAAATGCTCACAGGTTTACCAGTGAAGACCAAAATTTTCATAATCAATAGCCTCCATTTTTGTTTATTAGTTACTGTCACAGACAAGCGCTTCTGTTGATTAAGGGCAATGAAATCAAATCTATTGCCAAGGCAGTGAATAACATGATTAAAAGTCTACAGGGATCCTATGCAGCTTTTCACAGGCCCTGTATGAAAGGTAAGTGGTATTGCTCCATGAACATTTAAAGGACCAGTTTGCAGCCCCAAAATATACCTCATAATGAGTTAAAGACAGGGCAAGGCTGTTCTCAGAACCAGACTTGCCATTCACAGCTGTAAGTCGCTTTGCCTTTATCAGGGGCCACCTTTGCCAAGCTCTCAGCCTCTCTGGAGGGGACAGCCCACACATACTTGACTCTTTTTGCTGGAAGCCCTAGCTGTCATTGCGGCAGGTGGAGAAGCTAGGCACGATGGAGCTGAGACCTCCTGCTCGTTGGATGGAGGCAGCACCAGGGTCTGCTCCCCCTGAGCAGGGCAGGGCTTGCACCTGGGCTACTGCTGAACTACAGCTGGCAATGCAGATGGAAAGCATACAGCTCCCAAGGCTTGCTTTGCTTCACCCTGTTCCTGACTCTCTTCCTCTCTCTGCAGCTGGGGCAGAGGTCCAGTCTTACCTCCTGGTTTCCTTTTGGGCCAATTCTTCTACATAGCACAGACCACACTGCTTCCCTACCCATCCAGAAGGAAGACCTTATCTGCTGGTAGGTGATGAGGAAGAGAAGCCTCCACAAACTGCTCTCCTTAACCACTAATTCCTTTGACAGCTGGCATTTGGAGTATAAGAGGCCCCAGATAAAACATTCCCAGCATGCCGAGTACAGATTAAATCCTGTAAGGTGCAGAGCACCTTCTCCAAGGGGATGAACACCTTTGACCCCCAAAGATGGCTTTGCATAGATCACTGCCTCCCCAGACTGAACCTTCGACCCGGTGACGTTTATTTGCGTGAGTCCTTCACCTCATCTGAGCTGTCCCATTGCAGTCTAAAAGGAAGAGGGCAAAAGCTGCAGTCTGAACAGAGATTGCCAAACCTGTGGAATTCCTCAGATTTTGTAATACATCAGGCAGTTACTGCCTGTACATCTGAGCAGAGGTGGGAGGAAGCAAATTTATAGAAGCGCTGCATTTAAAAATCAGGAAGTTCACATTCCTGCAGTCAGGTTAGGTCCCTTTTATATCATAAGAAGAAGAAGAAGTGGGAAAAAAATGAAACTGGAGATATATTCACAGCACAATATTGTATTGAATCCGAGCCAACGAAATTCAAGCCCAACTCCATTTTTGGCTTTGGTAGCAGACTTCTTTACTTAGGTATTCCATTTTATTCTAGCCACACACAAGTGTCCATTAACAATGAAGGATGGAGTAAATATACACACACTGCCTAACATCAGCAGTCTGAATTACTGGCTCCCTTGCTTCTCTGTTGAGTATACAGAGAGCCCACTCAGAACGATGGGATATCTGAGCCAGACATGGGAAATGCCCAAGGTCAGATGGTGTGGCATCCCCATATAGAGGCAGAACACATTTGCAGGGTTCAGAGAGTTGAATATTTTAAATCTGAAACAGTAGTCTGCTCCCACCTGGATTGCCAGGATTAGACTGTATTTATAGAATGAATAAAAATTCCTTATCAGCCGTGAGCAAATACAAGGAGATAAGCAAAGAACATGAGCAATTAGGTAACTTAACACTGTTCAGTTTACATCAGTAGGCAGCTGCTCTGTGGTCTCACCTGCAGGTACTCAGGAAAGAATTAATATGTTCAGTATAGTCAAAGGGTTTTGCTGATTCCTCATGCATTTTCACACCCATTTCGAAGATTTTCACTATGGTTATGAAGCAAATTTGTTTTCCCAGTTACTCTGCCTTTCTGGCAAACATCTGCTGTCCATGCTGTGCAGTGCCTGTCAATACACTTATCTTTCAATATCTTGTTTCTTGCAAAAATTGCTGGAATTTTACTAAGAAATAAGACCCTTTTCCCCAAGACCTACCCCCAAAACCTCAGCCATTATAAAAAAAATGCACCATACTTGCATTATACAGGAATATAATACTATCAGGCTTCCCTCTAATTTAATTTTGTTCTTAATCTGTAAATTCGATCCGTGTAATTTAAAAAAAAAAAAAAAGACAGAATGAAACAAAATACAGGAACATCCTGGCTGAATCAGTAAGGGAAATTATGAGGGCAAATAAAGAATAGTCACTATTTTTCAGTCAGAATACTTCTTCTAGCCAGATTGCAAGCCATTTATTTTCACTGGCAATCATATGATCTTAAAATGATTCAAGCTGAGAATTCCTGCCTAGATTTTTGCAAAAACAAGAGAACCTGATGCATCAGCCTTTTTTCATTATGAACAGACAAAAGGCCCCATGGGGTACTAATTCCTCATCCAGATCCACCCTAGGGCCTTCTGTGGGGTCCTCTGACAACCTGGGTCTGTCAGAGAAGTGACTCGTAATGTATTCAGGACTGTAGAGCTGGTCCTGGACTTGTCACCTGGCCAAGCCTGTCACTAAAGATACAAGATTGGGTCTGGGCCCTTGTTGATATTGCACAGTGAGTAAAATGCACCTCAATGAGTCATGACCACGCTCCTGCACGCACTTGGAGAACAGCAATAGCAGTAATTTACTCAAACTTTTCCAAACCCGAACTCTCAGAATCCTGAATTAGCCTGCATGTTTCTTTCCTATCAATAATAGAAAACAAGCTGTAATAGAAACAATAGAAAACAAGCTATAATATTCTAAACTGCTGAATAAAATAGAATAAAATATAATATAAAGCCAGCATCTAATCTTTCTTGTTGGTTAGAACTTGCAAAAAGGACTAAAGGGTAAATAGAAATTGCTGGTTGGGATTCCAGAGATGCTGCTCACTGTGTCATTTCTGCTGGATCAGCCTGCTTCATTCAAAGCTTGGGAATCATCATCAGTGTCAACATCCATACAGAACAAATATTCTTGCAGCAATCTCTGGATTAAATCCTGAATCGCAGGCAGTTCCCAGCAGTGCCATCTGTACTTTCTGCCTTCATTGCTGATACCATGGTACAATAAGCAATTCTGCTATTGGCAGTTTGTTTATTAAAAATAATACAAAACTACTGTCTTGAATTAAACCAGGAAAGATTATACTAAAGCCATAGAAGAGATACGGAGCTATTGCAGCACCAAAAACTCAGAGTTTTCCCATTGATTTTCTCAGCTTATCAAATCAGAATCCACCCCCTTCCCCTCTCCTTTCTTTTTAATACTGTCCCAAAATGAACACTACCATGCTGCAGCTGAGCCTCTGTGCTCGCTTGACTGTTCGGGCCAAATTCTCTCTTTTCAAATTTACTGAAATATGCAGAGTTACGCCAGCAGAGAACTTGCCCTCCTGTACCCTCTCTCGCTGAAAAACTAATTTGCTTGTCCTTAAGACCACGTTTCTAAATTTCCAGGAGCCGAAATGCATTGTGGCTTTAAATATAGACTGTCAGTTTGTGGCTTGCGTCTCATATTACACACAGACAGCTTGAGACTCTAAACACAAGTTGGGCAGCACCATTAATATCTTAGAAAAGCGTCAGTACGCTTTCAAAATGCTCTGTATTTTCATTCCTGAAGGCGGGGGGAGGGAAAAACATTCACTTGAAACTTATCTAAGCCAGGGTTTAGGCAGAAACGTTACTAACTTTGCTCAGTCCTACTCAGGAGCCAGAGTTTGCAGAGCCCGTTTCAGTTCTTCACACACACGCGCGCGCACAAACACAAAGAATAGAAAAGGAAAACAGTTTCATCACAACTTTTTTTTCTTCAAGATTAGTCTCAGGCATTCTTTTTTTCTCCACCCCCCCCTCCATGAAACGCATTAGACAATCTTTTCCTTAAGTGGCAGACTGATAAATCCACTCTTACTGTAATGGGGGGGGGGGGGGGGGGGGGGGGGGGGGGGGGGGGGAATAAGGGTACTCACGTGGTTGAGATGTCGTATTGTTTTGGTAACTCATAATTTACGCCTTTGAAAAATGCCTTATTTGTGTTGACAGTCTCTCTTCCCTGCTCAGAACCGACGGCGGGATTGAACAGAACAGCTGGAAGAGCCCAGGAAAATGCTCCTCTTGTTCGGGCTCTCCTTGCCTGGCTCCTGACCTCTTTACAACTGGAAAAGGAAACAGCACATGTGTCATTCTCTTTTGCCTGTGTAGCTCACATGAGCGGGGAGGGGCACCCATTTGCAGATAGCAGTAACTGTATTCAAGTTTTGCAAGTTGGATGTATTCCACCCCTTTGCTTTTACTAGCCAGCAACCAGTGGAAAGAAAGTGCTTTTTTCATTCTTAGCCAAATCTAGACGCACCTATTAGGTTCACTTCCCAAACCACTACCCACCACTGTTGATATTATTTCTTTTAAGTGCAAAACTTGCTGTTGACTCCCTTCCCAAAATGCTTATCATCAGTGGGTGAGACTGAAAGTAGGGCTTTCAATTTTGATTGCCCAGCAGCATCCTTAACACTCACAGTCTAACTGATTCTGTCCTTTTAACGGGTGAAAATTGAGAATGACATTTACTGGGTCAGAGTAGTTACGTCAGCGTGTAGCATGAATCTACACTGCACTCAGAACAAGGAGGAACCTGTGGCTGTGGCACAGGCTGAGGCACAGGTAACTCTAGTCCTGGCTCTGACACAGGCTTCTTATGACACCTTGGGCAAAGCATTTAATCTCTGCCTCAGTTTGCCATCTGTAGAATAAAGATGATATAACTGATTTCCTCCCAGTCTTGGTATTTTTATTTTAATCTGCAGGCAGGCATTGTTTATAAATAGGATACATTTATTGGTCTGCATGGGTTAATTTACTCATACTCCGCAGCAAGTTTTTCAGCCTGGACTAGGCTACCAGCTCCCTCGTTTATATTGCTACCATTTAAAGTTATCTGTTTGGCCAGCGGCATGCTATACTGCAATCAGCAGTATGTAGTTGTTGTAAGTGTGCATACAGTCAGTCTGTGGTTCACATGGGCTAGGACTTCTAGGTCATGCCAAAATACAAGTAATTTATAACGCATATGTCTTAGACACTAAGAAGAATGGGCAAAGTTTCCATTTTCCTGGTCTCTGTGAGTCAGGATAAATTAACCGCCTGCCTGTGACAGCAAAAACACAGTAACCATCGGAATGGGAGTGGAAAAAAACAGAGTCATGAAATTCAGGCTGATACTCATCCTGTTTTGCAAAACTGTCACAGGATATTTCTTTGAAATCATCTCAGTGACCTACAAGAAATCAATGCTGCAAACTTGGTTCACAGTATTTATTTAACAGCTATGGGATGGAAACAACAGTGACTTATTTACATGCCAAAGACAAATAACAACTTGTTTGTGAGCATGGATACACTAAACGACTTTGGTCAGCATTTTCCACACTCTGGGCTCGTGGTAGAGAGCCCTGGAACATTTAGTGATAGACAGAGCAAAGCAAGGCACAAAACAAAGAGGGAAAAATAAGAGCAAAAACTCCTGACGTTGCTCCACTGGCTTCAACTCTATAGCGCAACATTGATTTACACCAGATAGCTTCTCTATGAAAATACTGATGGGCATGTTATCTATAACTTCTTCTTCTATATTTGAAGCACAATGTGCACAGGTAAAATCGGGGCTTTCTGTCCTGGGGCATGAGAATTGTTGTCATGCAAAGTTATTACATTTAAATCTTTCATCATCCTGATCCCTGAGAAATTTCAGAACTGCTGTCGAGAAAAGACTTCTCAGCTGCTGCAGCTGAACTGAAGGATGGAAGGTATTGATGCCTTCATTATGTTAGTGCCAGTGGTCTAGACCGTTCCCAGGAGTTTTGTGGTGGGCTACTCAAAATGGCATACACGCACCCAAGTGGGCTGCCCTAAACTGAGCCCAGTTAGCTCCTAGTGCTTAACCCCTTTGCATCTGTGCAACGCTTCCTGCATCAGTCTTTGTTCTTATTGAGGCTACTCTCCTACCACCAAAATCACTGAGAGAGTTATACCCAAGTTTACATAAGAGGATTCTGGCAGAACCAAGCCCACATGGGAAAGTCCCCTTTAACACCTTGATATCTTCACTTTTCTTAGGACTTCTTTCTTTTCTTATTGAATAGACTGGGATTCCCAGGAAATCAGAAAGCCATTTCCCAAGGCTGTTGCTTGCCCTCAAGCAGGCCATTAAAGACACTCTCCCTGACCTTTCCCACTCATCATTAATGGGAAATATGTGAGGTTGAAAAGGGAAGTGAGCATGACAGCTCCATGCAGCCCAGCACGCTTCCGGAGGAGCCTGAGACTGGGCTGCAAAACAAAGAGCAGCCCAGTGCTCTCTGCCTGCCCTGGCCCTCAGCCGACTGCCCCCAGGGGACAGGAGGCACCAAAGGAACCCAGAGCAAAAGATGGGAGTGGAGTGGTGGTGGGGAAAATACGTGATTAATCGTTAATTTCCAGCTTGTCTGAACTCACTCCTAAACTTTAAATACAGCAGTTGCTTCTGGCAAAAAAGCCCCCCCAAAAGGCAAAAGGGTGAAGATAACAGAAGGGTAGCTGAAAGCATTTTTTATCTAAGAGCTGTGGCATTTGTACAGGATCCACCGGATCTGTGGGATAACGCAGGTATGCTGGGAAGTGTGTGTGTCAGCCGTGTGGCTTTCATCAGCCAGTTACTTGATCTTCTGGGGCCACCATGTTCCCATTAACCTACAGAAGTATCAGTTTCCTGCCCTGGTGAATACTTTTGTACCTCCAACCTTTGAAAGCTCAGAGTGTTTTTTTCTGAGCAAGGAAATCAAAATTCCCTTTATGTCCCAGTAGTGTTTTCAGATGTGACAGTCCTTTGAGGTCCAAGAGTGTTAGCTCAGAAGTGGGACCTCTTTTGCCTCTGACACTGCAACTTATCCTACTCGTCCTAAGCACAGCTATGTAATGAATTCATAGTCAGGCCCACACGGTTGTTCTCTTTGATACTATCTTGCTGCAAGATAAATGATATTTCACAGTCATTCAGGCTTGGCAAGCCAATGCCGTGTGCTGCAGCTGTTGTTCCCAACAGGAAGGGAGGGTTTAGGCTGCACTCGAAGGAAAATAAATAAATAAGCCAAAGGAAAAAGTGTCTCTTTAGGAAGTTATGCCTGACAACAATAGGACATCAGACTAGAAATCCCTGTCTTCACTGGATTTTCATGACAACACATAATGCAAAATCTGTAATCTCAGCCTGTAAAAAATGTGGCAAGATTGAAAGAGGCTGAGTGGAAAACTCAATAATATCCTTCGTTGTCCACCCTGTGGAGCCTCCCAGCCTCAGAGAGGGTGTTTTGATCCACCACCTACACCTTTGAGGAGAGGATGTAGCAGCGGCTGAAGCAATTCTTGCCTGGTTGTGAGTTCAAGATGGGCCTCATGCCTGTACTGACAGCCACATTTGCATGAGCCAGTGGTGTGTCCCACCAGGCCACGTGCCATGGTCACCTGGCCAGCTGGCATGAGAAATGATGTTGGCTTTCTCCTCTCCTCTGCTGGCTACACACTTCAGGCTGTCTTAAACATGCCAGGCTGGTGAGCTATGTGTGTTTGGGATGGATCCCAAACTTCGAAGACTTTCTGCAGGTCAAGGAGAGATATAGCTATGGTGCAGCAGAAGCTAGGCTGAATCCTGAAGGAGGGATACTTCGTATGAGAGATGCTTCAGGAAACCATTTGGCTCTGGACACCCTGTGACATACCATTTTCTACTGATTACCTTCCTTTTCATCTCTGGAAAGAATAATAGTGTATTTATTTGTTACCTTGTGCGGTAGGGTCTCCCCCCAACTTCAGTCCTCTTGTTTGCTTCCTATTTCCCATTTATTTTTGTGCTAAGAGAGTGGGGATTACTGGCCATAGACTACCCATCCCCTGTGTGGGCCAACTCAGGTCTGGTGTAACGCCACAGAGAATGAAACCTTTGTGACCATGCAAAAGGGATCAAAGTAGCCTTATTACCCAGGATGGACTATGATGCTAGTATAACTCATGTTTTATGTGGTACCTATGCGGCCAGTGACTGTAAGTGCAACTGGCTTTTGAAATCCTTGGGGCACAGAGCAGGAATTTTCTGTCTGCAGTCATAACAGTAATTGTTACTGAACAATTCTTCACCCTCACATAAGGCCAAAAGAGAAGGATTTACTCTGGAGATAAGAGATCAGCTCTCCTTCCTACTTTGTGTCTCAGGCATACGTCTTTATTTTTACCACCCCTCTGACTTCTGCTTGAACCTTTGGGATATATTCCTATCCCTGGAACACAGCATAGTTATCTGCTTTGCCTTATCTCACAACTATTTGCACTTAAAGGATGTAGTGTGCCTGTTTGTGTTAAAGGCATCCCCACTTAGGCTATTAGTTTATTGGGGGCAAGTTCTTTTCCGTTTGTGTCTGTAAAGTATCTGTGTTCTCAGGTGAACCTCCAGTGTCACTAGAATGCAAATCCTTCTCAAAAGATGCCATCACTCTGTGAAATGGAAATATAAGGAGAGTCTACATCTTCTCTACAGCCCTGTGCTTGGCATTCCATGAACTGTAGTTCATTTAATGACACCATGGAGGGAAAACGGGTAAGGTCGAGAGCTCAGTGGACAAAGTGTTGCGGGTTCTCTGTGACTATCTATAATGTTGTCATGTCCAAAGATCAGACAGAATGCCTTAGAGCCACTGATTCCTGCTGCCTTTCTAATCTAATATCCAACACCACTGAAAAGCACATCATCGGCTTGTACTCTAGATCAGTCAACAGGATGTTGACATGCTGTTTGATAGTGCACGTTTGGGACAGTGGTAACATAAGCTGGGCAGACGTGGAGGAGGTGAATCATACTATCAGCTCTTGCTGAGTTCAAGAAATCTGAGAGCAGGCTTTGGTACATGGATTTCTCATAACAAAAGAACTAAAAGATAAATAAAGTTAATCATGCTGAACTTTAAAACAAAAGGGAAGACTTGCTCACACAAAACAGAATTAAACACTGGAAGTTATTGTTCCTAGGGGATCTGGTGTAGTTAGACCTTCAGTTTGACTGAAAACAGTCATTCTTGTTTACATAGTTGGAACTGTATTATCTGTAGCATAATTTCAATAAGTTGGTTTTTTCTAGGTCACTGCATAACTCCAAAATGGCCAGAAAATTGAAAGTCAAGAGTCCTGATGCCTGTGGAGCCTGATGTGTTTTGTTACCCAAGTGTTAAACTATGCTTTCACTGCTAGTTAAGTACAGGTGAAAATCTTCTCAAAGGTTGCTTGTCCGTCACCTGGACTGTCCTTGTGTAACATGAGCTATGGGCTTGTCTCAGCCTGAGCTCTCTGAGAGGTTGGATCCTGAGCTCTCTTGTACTTTAGCAAGGGCTTCAGCCTCTTTTCTACCCTTTCTAGTCTGGATGGATCAGGCATAGATGGGACACATCCAAAGTTGAGATCTTTCTAATCACAGTGTGAATGCTTTGACCAAAGCAGTAGCTGGGATATGTCCAACAAAGGTGTTGGATAACTGTGTGTGCTTTAAATCCATTCCTGAGTCTGCTTCCCATGTTGCAGCAACATGGAGCCAAACAGACCCAGTCAGATTGGCAGATGATATTTCCTGAAATATAATAACACTGAGGTATTTGCTCTCATTTTTAGCTTGCATGTACTATCCTCTCTGGAGAAAAAGGCATCAGATTAAGACTACTTTCTTCTATAAGTGCAAAAGCAAAAAGCTCTTGTTTCTCTTCTCTTCTGTACCTCTGGTCAATCCACAACAGTCAGGCTTTATGCAGGACTGCAGGCTAAATTTACTCAAAGGTACTTATCCTACCAAATTAATGCTGTCCTGGTAATTTTTACAAGCACACTTTATAATAACTGTGCTACATATCTTCCTCATCATATTGATATTGTAACAGTCTTCACTTTGGTTATGAGACTGCTTTCCATAGCCTTGGATCAACTATAAAATCAGAGATACTTCAGTGCAGAGTATAGTGTGTCAACCCACTATCTGAGCACAAAGCTGGCATGTGATAAAGGCATAGTTACATTGAATGAAACTAGGGCACCATGAGGATGTCTGTGATGACCCCAAGACCCTGTCGCTTAGCACTGCTCCTATCACTGCTTTAAAAATAACTCCACAAAATTCCTAGCCCAAGGGAGGCTTGAACTTCATTTTTCTCATGAGTCATGTGATTTTAGTTGTTTTTATTTTAAAACAAACTTAAACTCACATAGTTTTTTCTTTCATTCTGCAACTTGTCTGAGAAATCATGAAGATGTTTGTGTTTACTGACTTAGTCAAGTTGTTTTCTTTGTTAAGTGATTAATTAAATAACTAGAAGACGTAGTCAGCAATCCTAATGGAGTGCATTAGAATCACACCAATAACTCAGCACTGCAGCTGGAGGAAAGGGCTGACAAGCAGTTAGCCCAGATCTAGGTCCTCCCAAGCTCCCTCAGAGTGTGTTCTCCTCTGATCCCTGGATGTAGTGTTTGCAAATCCTTAGGCTCTTGGAGACCATTCCCAAAGTGGCAAGTGGTTACCATATCCTGCATGCAGGGCATCCCTTAGGACCACAAAGATGAAGTTTGGGAGCTCCCACAGCAATTAATACTTTTATGCTTGTAGTGTTGGGTTTTGGGTTTTTTTGGTTGGTGGTTTGTTTTTTCTTTTTTTGTTTTGTTTTGGTTTTTTTTGTTTTAAATCTTATTCTAAATAATTCCTAAATCAATAGGCATAGGATCCAGGGAGCCCTGGCTAAAATCCTGGTGTAAACTTACAGCTACAGTAGAAATAATTTTTCCTTATCTGCCTACTGGTGTACTCTAAGGAAAAAGCATTTTTTGACCCCTGCCATACGAACACGTGTGTCTTCCCGGTGCAGTCATGTGACTGGACTTACTAACATCCTGCAGACAGTTCCTCCCATTGCTTTCAACAGACTATTCACAGGAATGAAGCAGATGAGAAAGTGACTGTAAAACCAGAGCTCCAGGGAGGACTCTCAAAGCCAAACCCAAGCATTAGACATGTGATTTCCCACTGTCTTTTAGCGAGACAGAAGTGAATGCCTTATTTTTCCTTTTAATTTTAACGGAAATACACCCACCCCTGCTTAATGGGTAGTTTGTAGTTCTCTCAAATAGTAAAATATTAATCTCACTGAAGTGAGATTCTTAAGCCACTGATAACAAATTTGTTTTACAAACTTTGTACAGGGAGTGGGAGAGAAAGAGTTCCCCAAGTGCAACTAAATGCACTGGATGTGGCTGTCCTTGAGGTCCACTCCCCAGTGAGTCCAGCCAAAATAGGATATGGTCTTAAACCCAGCTAATCTGCTGTTCCTTTTATTTGTGCTAAGTAAGTTTTTATACAAAAATGGGTATAGCTGTCTGCTGTGATGGGAGTAAAAATTTAGAATGGTCTATTCTAATAATAAATTGCACACTGATCATTTTTTTTACTGCAGCAAAGGCAATTCAGCTGTATCTGATTGGCACTACTTCAAGATTTTTGACGTTCAGCAGGAGAAGAATATACAGCTGCAAAAACCAAAACAAAGCAAAAACCTCTCAAACTGCACATGCTGGAATGGCAAAAAGCCCAACCAACAGCTTACCAGACCCACTCACAACTAATCAGGCACTAGGACACACAATGAATGCTTTTGCTGACTAAATTATACAATGAGTTTTGTTTTGTTTTAATGCAGAGTCCAAATGTTTCACTCTGGATAAAATGTCACAGGCTTCCTTGAAACTTATTTAAAGACATGTATGAACGTGGTTGAAAATTTCAGCTGTCAATTCTGCAACGCTCCTGCAGATCTACTTTTTATCGTCCCTGTGTTCCTGTTGGACATGATAGGCATTAAACTGCAAGGAAAAGGCGAGATGCTGAAAGAGAGTGTGTAGAGATTACCCCTTTCTTGTAGTGAGCTGCAAGCAAACTCTACTGATATATACATACTTTACTATGAAATCTGCAATGCTTTATTTGGAAATAGGTTTCTTCCTTATTAAATCAAAGAGCTGCCCGGGAAGTTATAAGTCAGGACAATAAACATAACAGGAAAAATATCTGAATAATCTAAACATATCTTTTCTCTACCAGGTAGATATTAATATGAATTTTGGCTTGTGAAGTCAAACTGAAAGGATGTGGCAGGGAGAGTTCAGGAATGGAATTCGTTTAAATCAGGAAGTTTTGGGAAAGATCTTAGTTCAGAAATCTCTAGGATCACTGGATCTTGTCAGTTTTTTTCAAACACTGAAAAAAGAGCTGGAGCAATTCTGTGTAGCACCAATGCTACACTGCTGATTCGTCTCTGGGAGCTCAAATCTGTATTAGGAAAGCACTGAAGAATGCCCTTATGGCTACCTTGATTTAAGAAAACACAAAGCATGCTCTTAATTTTAAGCACATGCTTAGGTCTCTTTCCAAGTTGAAAGCATGCTTAAAGATTTTCCTGATTACTGAAGGCTTCCTATAAATATTCATATATGGACACTTCCTCTAGCACATCACCCAAATTAAATTTCCTAATTATACTCAGACTCTACGATGAGGCAGTCTATTGAAGAAACTTTTTAAAGATAAGGGGTTAGTGTAATTTCATGTAACTTCAGTGATTGGATATTAGTCACACAATCTATTCTAGTCTTCTGCATTCCCTCCGGAGTCAAAGGAGGAGGTAGAGGTTTCCAGAAGGTGATTCATTCTGTGGCTAAAATTAGGCGCGATGAACTACATCACATCCAATAATTTTGTCTCCCCCATAAGGAAAAAAACAACACCCTTCTTTGCTGAGATCCAGATATAAAGGATGTTGCAGCATTTTTAGGAATATTTCAATTTGCTATTTCTATTCTGGTACCATTTCATACCCCTCACAGAGGCCATCCCTCTTGTACTTAGCAAATACAAATGGACAGAATCCCTGTCTTTACCATGTAAAAGTGCTGGTATGCTTTGGAATAGTGGGCAATCAAATCCTCATTTAGTAAGTGTAACTGATTATATGCACCATGTAGCATGAATAAACACTCAGTGTTAATTAACACTCTATCAATATTCCATCATTTGAAATTTCACCTGCTATCATCTTTTGTTGTTTTCTTTTTTTAACTTCAAAAAATAATTGCAGATATCCTCTGAAATGTCCTGCTGTGGTGGGTTGACCCTGGCTGGATGCCAGGTGCCCACCAAAGCCGCTCTGTCACTCCCCCTCCTCAGCTGGACAGGGGAGAGAAAATATAATGAAAGGCTCATGGGTCGAGATAAGGACAGGGAGAGATCACTCAGCAGTTACCATCATGGGCAAAATAGACTCGACTTGGGGGAAAAAAATTAATTTAATTTATTACCAATCAAATCAGAGTAGGATAATGAGAAAATAAAAACTAAATCTTAAAACACCTTCCCCTCACCCCTTCCTTCTTCCCAGGCACAACTTCACTCCCAATTTTCTTTACCTCCTCCCCAGCAGCGGCACAGGAGGATGGTGAATGGGGGTTGTGGTCAGTTCATCACATGTTGTCTCTGCCGCTCCTTCCTCCTCACACTCTTCTGCTGCTCCAGCGTGGGGTCCCTCCCATGGAAGACAGTCCTCCACAAACTTCTCCAACGTGAGTCCTTCCCATGGGCTGCAGTTCTTCATGAACTGCTCCAGCATGAGTCCCTTCCATGGGGTGCAGTCCTTCAGGAACAGGAGCCGGCTGGCATTGGCTCTATTGGACATACATAGGGGAATCTTTTAGCAGCTTCTCACAGAAGCCACCCCTGTAGCCCCCCTGCTACCAAAACCTTGCCACACAAACGCAATATACCTGCTTATAGTTTAAATAAATTTAAATAAATTGGTGTTATTGCATATTATACATAATGCCATAAAAGCTTTATTTGCTTGAAAAGTACAGTAATTACAGCCAAATAAATTTTGACTTATTTTGATTCTTTTACTGTTAGTTAATTTTTTTTTACATCAATTCAAATCCTAACCTTTCTCTGAAAACAGCTACTGGTTTGGAGTCACTGTAGTCCTTGTTAATATTTGCATCATTGAGAATGGTTGCTCTCAGCTTTAATGCATTCAGAAATTTACTCAGCAATATTGTATTATTAGTACTGAGTTAGTAGATATTTAGAATACAACTTTAGATATGGTTTTTGATAGTGAGATGCAGGTACACAAGTTCTAATAAAAGAGTAGGTTTTTTTTCAAATGAAGCAGTTAACTTGTACTAAAGAAGAGTAACTGCAAATACTTAGTAAGTTATCCCTCTGTTCATCATATATTGGCTTTAAGACCATCTTCTTGCAAGTTTAGAACTCAGAATAACCCCTAGAAAACAGAATTTCACTAGCTACCATTAAATAATACTTTTTTTCTGTAGTACCTTCAAAGTTTTGGTATTTTGCTGTATGTAATAGCCTAAAATAATTAATCTTTGGGCTGTAAGATCATACATTTGACATCTGTACAAATATTGCTGTGTACTTTTTGTAGGTGCAGAAATAAAGGAGAGAAAGAGGAACTTAAATATATCTAGGGGATTTGGGCCAAATTCCCATATAAGTGATTTAGCTTAGAGTATCTCAGCTAAAATATAAAATGAAAAATAAAATGGTAGTGTCTTGCTAGTATCTGATCTCACTGAACAGAGTGCCCAGATATCATCTATGTATAAAGCCATTGTGGCTCACAGTGGTTATGATGATGTTTTGTCCTCCTAAGGTATTCAAAATGTGCAATTCATGTGAAAAAAATCAGAAACACCTCCACCAAGTAATGTTGTTTTTCTCTTGTATTATCATATACTTTTTTTGCTGCTAGCCCTGACCTGTTAATCTTCCCAACTAACTTATCCTAAATCACTGGTGATCCAGCACAACTGCCCTGCTGTCAGTCCAGCCCAGACATGGAGTGTGTTAACAGCTGCATCCAGTTAGCTGTACCTCGTAACAAATTAGCTGTGCATGTATATGAGCAATCTAACTCTGTTGTTATCATATCAGTTAACATTTTTATATTGTCCACTAAAGTCAGCATTGACTTAGTAGTCAATGCAACGGCAAATTGAATGGCCATGGGCAATACCTAGACATTAATTCCACAGACACCAAAAAAAGAGGAGTACTTATGCTTATAGTCAGCTTTTAAATAGTGTCAGGTCAGTGTCTTTCAAGTTTTGGAAGGTATGTGGGCAGATTCTGTAATTCTATTCATGGATTTATCCTAATAGCAGAAGGAAGACTGAATGTTTCTAGCAATTCTCCATGCTCTGCTAGTGAGATGATATTGCAAAATTGCAGTTTGCTGGCAGACAGCTAAAAATTATTTGGATTCCTTAGAGGAACAGAAGATCACCTAGAATGTACTGACAGAAAAGGTTGGAAATGTTGAGTTTTTTGATCACTGGGAAAAAAAAAAGATTTAAAAGCATCCTGCACTGCAAATATTATCTAGAAAGAGAAACACACCTATAATATTGAGATATGGAGGGCTTTTGTCCATGTAGAAGTCACATTAGTTTAACATAAATCAGGTAAAAATCTCATGTCGTTTACATTCTTAAAGTAAAAATGTGGACAAATCTGTCAGACTAAAAATTATATCAACATAGTCACTGCATGTCCACTTTACTCTTAACTGATGTCTTTGCCACAGATAGTCATTGATAACTCTTGACTTTTTTTTACCTCTCGGCTCTGCCGAGAAGTTATCTTTCATTGGGGTCATGGCATAGCAATGTGGTTAGAGCTCATTGTGGACAAGTGAGATCACTGATTTCATGCTCCCAGGGTAAAAAGCCCCTAGGAGCACTCCAGGTTTCTGGGTAGGCAGTCTGGCCACTAAATGATTTAGGTTCTTCCTCACTTTTTCACTATCAGGCATTGGTTTTGAATAGTGCATTTGTCATTGTGAATGCAGAATATTTGCTATACAGGACTTATTTGGGTTCATGTTTGGACTTCCCCTGTGCCCCACTGTTTCTGTGATGTGAGGTCCATGTGGGAACCCACTGAGTGTGAGAGGGTCTGACCACCCCAAGGAGAAACGGAGGTTACATGTTGAAGCAGAGAAGGAGGAGTACTTCTCTTAGGCATGCTAACTTGCCTTTTGGTGTCATTTAATTTTCCTCCATTGACTGTACAGGGACTTTTGCTCCCTTACATAGACTGTGTGAATTCCCGGGGAAGGTCATTTAACTGCTTGAAGCTAAAAGTATCCTTTCACTTCTAAAAAAATCTCATCAGCTGCAGATTTTTGTAAAAAGTCTGAGATGAACAACCAATGGCTGATCTCACCTCTTCTGGAAACTGTGATGGCGTGAGCTAACTTCTGTGGTCTTGTCAACATTTTGGAAAACAAGAAGAAGCATCAGGGAGGAGCTTTTTCTTTTCCATTTTGAAAGCATGGAAGATAGGCATCTTTAAGTATATTGGGTTTATGATTCATACAAGGCCAAGGCCTTGCTGCAGAAATACATCTGTTTAGCTTATCAGAAAGAAGATCAAGAGGTAATATGATTATTGCTTGCAAGTATCTCCATGGGAAGGAAAAAACAGGTACTAAAAAGGGTTTTGAATTTAGTGGAGTAAAGTTTAATGAGAGTTAACAATTGTGCATTTACTCTGTAACAATACAAATGCGAAAAAAAGACACAATTTTTTAACAATCAAGATTTGGAACAAAGTACTGAGAAAAAGTATGAATTTTTCTATTTCTTGAGATCTTACAGACACCTTGCTGGAAGATTTATGAGTCAAACAGAAGTTATTAGTTCAATATCACTCTGTGGCCTGAGTGGCCTTGAAGATATTAATCTGTGAATCAGCCAATGAAAATCTATGGCCTGTAAAGGGCAGAGTATCTGATGACATGATTGTGATGTCTCTTCTGTCCCTACAGGCCATAGGCTGATGAAACCATCTGTATTAGCTCACTCCAGAGTTTGCTGTTGTAGCATTGCTCAAGAAATACACTGTAAAACCACCTCCTTGGTTCTGCCTATATGTCTGTATGAGTAGACTTGAGACCTACAAATTAAGTCACGAGCACAGAGGGTGGGGAGTGTCACCAAGCGAGCTATCAGTGTGACATTTTAAAGCTGCTGGCTGACTGCAGAGTGATATGCAAGCATATACATGAAGCATATGGGGAGGCAGGAGACATATATCAGAGACAGCAGCTGGCATATCAGGTCCAGGACAGCTTCTACTGGGAAAAGAAAATAGATTGCAATTCCAGGCAGAGTGTCTTAACTCTTCTCTCCTTGCGTATGGAGATTTTTATTTCTTGTATTTGTACAATCCCAATAATTTATTTCCAAGGTTAGTCCTTTTACTGTATGTTACTTCTGGTCTTAATGTCCTGAAGCACGACTTATTTTCTGTTATCGCACTGTAAAAGCAGGATAAACCTATTGGATTTGCTCTCGGTACTTTGAGCTCAAAAGAGCAGAGTAACTTCAGATTTATCACTATGTAACTGAGAGTCATATTAGGTGTTAAATTTAATATAACCCTTCCCTGCACAAGAGAGAGGGCCAAATTCTCTGCTGATGTAAAACGATAGAGCTCAGTTGGAAATAAAAGAGATTCTGACCTGGGGTTCAGAATACTTAAAAACTACCCAGAGAGAACAATTCAACAGGAGGATATATTGTTTTCTACTTTATTCCATTACTTCAGCACAACTACTTTTCTCAGCATGAACCCAAGTCATCAAAGTTTCTCACTGTAGAGTCGTTCACTACAGGCTTTCTCTGCTATCCTGCTGTGGACGTTTGTGCGATGCCATGAGCTCTCTTGCACCTGCAGTTACAGCTTCTAAACAGATTGGTGTCCCCTGGAAATCATGAAACATTTGTCCTTGCGATGTAACCTCTTCTTCCTTGGTGTGACAAAATGTGCTCTACCAAAAATAACCTGTTTCTTGTTACTTTCCCAAAATGCTCTCAAAAGGATGTGGCATTACCAACAAATGTTATGCTGACAAAACATATGGCAAACAAAGGGGTCAAGGATGGTTTGGCGCATGAAAGTGAGAAATAGGAGGTGATCATATGATTTAGTAAAAGGTAACAAGATAAAAAGTAATAGTAGTTGAAGTATTGTAGTATGTAGTATTGTAGTAAACAATAAGAAATTAGGTAATATTGAAGAACAAAGATGAAGTGAGGAAGAGGTCCAGAAAAAGGAGTGGGAAAGAAATTCTCCTTTCTTTTAGAAACAGGCAAAGGAGGAGCAGAGAGAGACGATGACTATTCTGTCCAGAGTAAGGATGCAATAAGGTAAACCAAGCTCACTCTGAATGAGATGGTCTGTCTGTCTCTCTCGTTCAGGGTGTCAGGAAGAAGGGTAGGCATGCCAATACTGTGTGGAGCTCTTCTAGAAAGGAAAGCAGCCCTGGCAAAGCTCTGTACTTCCACAGCTGTATTACTTCTGGACATAGTGCTACTAAATAAGCTAGCTTTTCATGGCACACCCTCCTTGCACAAAGTAGGCATTTTCAACGTCCCCTCTAAAAGGTCATCCATGAGGTTCAAACTGGTCATCCTCCTGAGCACGGTTCAAGTACGTGAACCACAAAGGCAGCCATCGTCTTGTTTAATGTAAACAGAAAGCCAGTTTTGTCTTGGAGCCAAACTTTATGGATAGTCATGCGCTCAGCCAACTCCCCACTATCTCAAATACCTCTCAGCAGTGAGAACTGGGATCCTTCTTCTCTGGTCTGACTCCAAGGAATGCAAAATATACTTTTTTTTTTCCCCTCCTCCTTTTTGTTTATAACTTTTGCAGTTCATACTCTGTGTCTGGTCTGTCTTGCAAATTGTTGTCACCTCAAGTTTCAACACTGTCAGAAACGCTTATCTCATTAGAAGGGCTGGAAAAGCAGTGCAATAAAGTAAAATTAAATTGCTACTGTAGCTTGAGTATTAGTGACAATGTAGGAAAATGATAGCAACAAGAATGGCTGAGGAAGTTTTACAGCTCCCCAATGCCTAACACTGTAGCAACTATTCAAAAGAAGTGTTATTTCTTTTTGATGTTTGCTTTTAATATCTGCTCTTTTTTTGGCACCAGATTCCTCCAAACCATGTATTAATGTTGCTTCCTTTTATGCTTTGTGAAGTCCTCAGGAGTCCTCAGGTTTTCTAACGTCTGGATGCATCTGTTTTCAAAGCTGAGGGCACCTGTTACTAAATTCACTCATTTTGAACTATATAATGTGCAATTCTACTGAAGTTTCTGGAAGGAGCTTGTATCAAAGTGGTGCCATGTGCCCCAGGACGGGGCTGCAGGCTCTAGAAGCAAATGCCACCCTCTTGGAAAACTCTTTGTAGTATAGTGCAGATGATGATTTGCCAGTAGGCTTCAAAGATTGGTGTTGTATGTACGCATTTCACCAGAAGGGGAATATATCCTTGGGAGACAATGAGGAAAAAGATGGAGATCAATGCAGATGAACTGTCACTGGAAGCATTTTGACAGAAAGGAGACTTCCAAACCAGCAATATCAATGACGAATCTTGGTATTACTTCTCCAGACTGCTGCTGGTGGATGCCTTCACTAGAAAAAGGTTGCTTTGTTGAGGTCAGGGCAGATATTTTATTATTCCTTTACATAGAGGAACCTGTTATAGTTTTTCATATATAGTTGTGCCATTGCTTATCTAAGTGTCCCAATAAAAACTGTCTTGGCAAAAAGCTTGAATCATAATTTGCCTTTTGAAATGTCTTTGATTCCTACTTTTCCTATGATAAATATTTTTCATGTTTTTAAAACTCTTGGGTCTTGATAATGCTATACCAAACAGTTAGAAATTCCTGTAATTCCTGTCTGTGCAGAAATATCTGAAGACAAAAGAAACAAATAACAAGACCCCAAATCACTGAAAACTTTGAGGGTAAGATTGTGTCTGTAAAAATGGCAAAAATTCATCATCTTGTCTGTGAGGTTTGCTGATACAATAGTCAATTAGGATATAACATGCAAATGAAGTGAATGTAATTACACACTTTATGTATGCAAAAGAATAGTTGTATATGTACATCAGTCACCCAACTATTTCACCTACTTTTCTGCATATGTAGGTCCAACACATCACATTCACAGTGGGACCAAGTTCTAGTTCTGGGAGACTTGTTCTTTCTTGTGGTATCATAATCTAGAGGCCAGAAGAGCAGCCAGCATCTTTCAGCATGTATTATGCAGTTCAACCCTTCTAAGTGCTGAAGACTGCCTGCTCATATCTCACCTGATTGGCTGCAAATTAATCAAGTCCGGAGTCATAGACTGTCGTAGCTTAGCACCGTGATAATAGCCATTAAAATTTACAAAAGCTGAAGGCTCTGCTTAGTGCCCTTTAATAGAGTAGAATATACAGCCACTTGATATGGAACAATGTTAAATATCCAGTGAGAAAGACACACAAAGGAAATGTCCCAAAACAAAAGGAGTGCTGAAGCTTTTTTTTATATTTCTTCTGGGTTCTCTAATGTGTTGTCCATTCAGTGAAGTAAGCTGAGTGCTTGCTGCCTGCTTTCAGGATGTCCTTGGAAATGAGAGACCATCTCATTGTTTTTTCCTGTTGAAGTAGACAAACTTTAAAAACAGCAGATCTTTGCTTCCTGTACTTTTTTTGGAGATGATCCATGAAAGGAAGGACCAATATTTAAGTGGATTCCCAGAGACAAACCAGCTTGGTCACTCTAAAGAGCTGCACTTTCCCTTAAGTGAAATGGTAGTGAAATCACCTTGCAGTTTTCTTCCTAAATTCAACATGTTTATTCTCCTGAGCTTTTTGGAGCCTTTCCCTGTTTCAGACAATAAGCCTGTTCTTCCTCTATCCATTCATCTATCATTGTCTGTTAGTTATTGAGGCCTGGCTCGGTGTTGCATGCTGTTAATGGTTCTGTATACATGTAACACAAAAATATTGAGTAGGATGTAGTTATCTTATTGCTTGTTCAGAGCCTCACCAGTTCCTTTAAAAGAAAGTGAGGGATTTTGCTTAATCGAGGGCTTGTTTGTCTGCTTTCTTCTGATGTATTGCCATATACTTTCTGAAATCTGGGAAATCTGTCTCATCATCAGCTTGTTATTCCCCAGCTAGCAAGTACCATTTGCAATTATCTGATATTTTAATTGTTTCAACTGGTACACTTAAGGTTTGGCTTCTCCAAACTGAGCATCTGATCCTGCATATCCTGACCAAATCTCATTTTTTCCAAAGAGCTGCCATTAATTGTACTAATCCAGAATCAAGCCTAAGAAAAGGATGGAAAAATAACGACAGGCCCCTTGCTTTTTCTAGATCGTCATGCTGTGTTTACCAGCAATGATTTCTGTGTACTTGCAATGCTTAAATGTTACATCTTTGGACTTCTGCATACTAAGCCCCTGGTCCTTTTCCCTGCCTTCACTGATCTTGTTCGCCACTTGTCTATGCATAGTGATGTATGAAAGATCCTGCTGAAATCCATGTAAGTCACATCCACTCCCCTGCACTTCCAAAGATGCTGTATTATGCCTTCAAAGCCATGCATTATGTTATTTTCAAGTGATGTACTCTTAAAGATCCTTGCCTGATAAATGCCTTCACTTTCCTGATAACACATTACTTGAACTTATGTTAGCAACTCAGAAGGTTGCTTCTTAGAAAAAAAGTTAGTCATGTGAACTTATAATTAATGTTTTGTCCTCTGTGACCCAGTTTTGAAAGTTGGAATAGTTGCATTATCCAACTGGCTCTCACCCCTCTGCTGACATTTAGCACAAAGGGAAGGGGCTTGAGCCCTTAATACAGCCTCCAGGTCCCAGGGAATGGTGGCACTTCCAGGGGTAATGTTTATTCCCATCAGGTCAAGAAAGAAAAGTACGACAAGACATGACAATAACCTGGACACAACTTTTGTTTCTGTCTGTGGATTGTCTGGGATATGTCAGCTCCAAGCTTTCTGCTGAGATTCTTTTTTTCCAAGTTTGAATATGTGCAATATTGACAAATACACCAATCATATTGATTCCATTTATGACTGAGGGAAAGCAATAGGTGTTTCCAGGCCATGATTCATCTAATCCTTTTTAAACGTAATTTAGGCTGTGACAAATTGCAAGTGAGAAATTCCTATTTCTGTCCACACTCTGTAAAAGGAGTCTAGACTACCTACTTTAGATATGGATGCTAACCCTGAAGACTTTACAAGTTAGGTGATGTGCATCTCATCTGTGATGTGACTCTCACCATCTGTGTCTATATTGCTAATTGCTTTTTGGCAATAGATATAATAATATAGACTAAATCTACATTAGATGCTGCAGTAGGTGGTCTGAACATGGTCTGGAAATGTTAGCTAGGATTTGCAAGTATATATACGCAAATATATTAGGCACAATAAAACCACAGTGACTGGCACTTTACAATAAAAAAAAGTTTTTACTGAATTAGGTGTCTTTGAATAGTCTAGACTTCGTTTCTTTATTCTGCTCAGTTTTATTAATGTATCTGGACTAGATTTTTGGTTTGATTTTTTTCTCCCCCCAAGTAGTATGTCCCCATAATCTGTGAATAACAAGACAGGGGGAATCTGGCATGGCTGAACAAACATTTTTCTGCATCCAGGAAGAAGGAAATGACTGGGTTCATCATCGGTGGGACAATACTAGGAAGCTATTTATGTTCTTTAATAGGAAGATGTATTTTCTCAGGCCCCAGGAAAAATGAGGTGATGCTTTGTGCACTTTGTATCAGCCTAGCAGCAAAGTGAAGAAGCAGGAGAAATTAGGTCCAGCAGACTTGTGGGCAGGCATTGAGGAACACTGAACAGTCAAACCTCATAGGGCATTTTTCTGTTCCTGTCTTCTGTCCTCAGTTGTGAAAAAAATGGGATAGTGGGGAAGGGATACACAGGGACTCTGTGAGACTGCAAAAGAAAGTTGAGGGAGGGAGGCTGATATGATGAAACTGATATCCAGTGGGTATCAACTGAGAGAAAAAGTAGTGATTCAGTGATTCCATCCTCAAACAGAATAATATTTTGCATGTAATTCTGCAGGCCTATAGCCCAAATCTTTTAACTTTTTCATTAATAACCTGCCTGATGCAACAGAAATCATGTTTATTAGAACTGTAGAGTGTAACCTGGGAGGGACTTGCAAAGACACTGGAGAAGAAGATAAGAATTCAAACTAATTCTTGTATGTTGGCAACATGTTTGGGAAAAATCTAGGATGACATAATATAAAAATAAAAAGTATGAGACACCAGAGTGAGAAAGGAAAAATCAAGTGCACAAACAGAAGATGGGGAATAGGTAGCAGTTCTTCAAACAGTTGAAGAGTTATAACAGTTGAACAAGTCATGTCATGTTCATGATGTCATGGGAAAAGCAAACATAAGCAGGAGTATCACCTGTAAAATACAGAAAGTTATCTGAGCTTTGACAAGGCTTTAGATGAACTACGTGTATAGCTTTCTACACTACACTGCAGAAAAGATATGAACCATCTGAAGAGAGTTCAGAGGAGATCGAGTGAATGATCATTGCTCTAGTAAACATGACCTGCGATAAAATGTTGGGAGAAAAAAATGGTGGTTTAGGCCCCTGGCCTAAAGAAAAGATGCCTGAGTGCAGAAATGATCACAAATATGCAAATACATATAAAGCTGCTGTTTTCCATGGTTGCAGAGCCACGACAAGAAGTAACAGGACCAAAATGCAGTTCCAGTCTAAAGGGCTATATAGTCACTTGATAATGACAATACTATGTGATGTGAGATCCCATATTACACCAGCCAGTGTTCATGGAGAAGAAAAGGGCTCCTTAGTCCACTACTAGTTCCATACCTAGGTTCTGTTCTAAACATTTTATTGCTTTGGCTTAATTTGGGCCTGAAATAATGTTTCTATTCTAACCCAACATATAGAATGGTAGAAAGAGAAGAAGATAATAATAGGAAAAATTACAATGTGAGGAGAAAGTCTAAACAATCTTAGATGAAGACAGAAAAAATACTCTTTTCAGCATGAACGTTTTTTCATTTGCATATTTGTTTAAAAGAAATAATTTCTCCCAGCTGCCAGTTTGAAGGTTTAAAAAGACTTGAACACTCAGTTCTCAAACTGGGTAGCATCAAAGGAATTAATTAATTCCACTTGGTTAATTAATTTGGTTTGATGGACTTCAACATTGCAAGGCAGGGTGGCATATTACATTAGATTCCCCAGATATGTTTTAAGTAATAATAATGATAATAACACAAATCTTGTGTTTCTTTTTAAGTACTTGTAGAGAGTATTTTAAAGGCTTAATTTAGAAGTGGGCATTTCTCTTTCCAGCTAATGTAGCTTGCATTAGTTTTTTCTGGAGTTTGGAGTGTGAAACTGGGAACTATCACAAACTGTTCAAAATGAGAGCCTGTCTCTGGGAGGTGAGGTAGATCATATAAGCACTTATTTTGAAGAATGTCTCCATGTCAGCAGGAGCTCTGGGTTTTGTATTTGCATTGAGAAGAAAACACAATGCAACCAAAATAGAAAGATAGCAAAAATCCCTGGGAAAAAGCCTGATTATCTTAGGCCTTGGTATTTAAAAGCACATCAGAATATTTTCCTGCCCTTTTTTCATCTCTTGCTTTCTTATCTCTGACTCATTCTGTACCATATAACATCTTCCAAATTATTATTATTATGGATATTATTATTGCTATTATTAGTACTATTACTATTTGCCCCATCTCTTCTCTTTGTACTTGAACTGGAAGCCGTAACTTTTAGCATGGTGAGACCCAAATACAAGGAGCTAAAACAGAGTAAGAACAGCAGCTGGAATCATCTCCGTGAGAAAGGAAGGGAAGGGGTCAGGATGATGTCCTGGGATCCCTAACACTTGCACTGGCTTCTTCCTCTCCTCTTATACTCCACTGAGAGGAGCTTTGCAATCACTGAGGCAGAAAGGAGAGTTCAGCAGCCACTACTTGGCTCCTGATTTCCAGGAAGAGCAAGAGGAAGGAGACAGCAGTGCCTGCATAACCAGCTAGACAGCCAGCCAAAAATGTCCTTACCATTTTGTCATCCCAATTTCTTCCCTGTGCAGCCCTGGGACCCCAGCCAATATCAGGGCCAAAATGCCAGGGCGAGCAGATGGGCAGTCATCCTGTCTTCCTAGGGATGCACTGAGCTTCCTGCACAACCAGATCCCTGCCTGCACAGGACAGCAGCCTGTTACCGATGCAGTCCCATACAGCCTTCTACTGGAAGACATCCTGGGGGGGGGATATCACAGTGTCTTTGTTTTTGTTTGCTGTTTAGATATTTTCCTTCAGAAAGAGACAATGGCTTGCAGAATTTAGACCTGTGCTTTCTCTCTGGAAAACTATCTCCTTTTCCTTTTCTCCATTCCTAGCTCTGTCCTTGTTTCATTACCTCGCTCCATTGCCCATCATACCTGTTTTCTTTTTTCTTTTCCACCCAGTTCCACTTCTTTCTGTTCCTGTTTTCTTATTCTCAGGAAAAAAGTGACAACTCTTTGCATTCCTTCAAGCCTCCTTATTTCTCGTTTAAAGTCTCTCAGCCCCTCCAAGAGCCTGGATGTTTTCTTCACAGGAGAAAACAAAAGGCCTAGCATCCTTTCCCTGCCTCTGAGCTGAGGCATCCTGAAAGAGGCAGGCTCAGATAAACATGTATTCATCTCCAGCACTCCCAGATGCATCTCAGACAGTCTCCTTTATGGGAGCAAGATAAGACAATTTTGTGCAAGAGATGAATATCTGTAAGCAGCATTAAGAACAAGAGCTCTGGTCACCAGTGGGGGAAAAGAGATAGTTTAAGCCCTCAGTTTCTGTTGCAAAGACTGTCCTTTCATGAATCAGAAGTGCGCTGGGAGAAGTATGTCCCTCTGACACTGTATTGTAGCATAAGATATCTTTCAACAGCCAAAAGACCAGAAACAGAAAGATAAACTCCCCTCTGTATTACATGGGAGACTTTCAGGTAGCCTGCCATGCACACCTAGGCATTAGGTAGGTGGGTGACTCACTACAAAGGCTTGCGAGGGGAGATTTTAGTTTTGATGGCCATGGGGCTGAGTGAGCCCTGCGTAAACAAAGTGGAGGCAGAGGATGCCACACATCGGACACCCGCAAGCCCTGGTCTCAAGGAATAGTGTTACAGGAACGAAAATACATTCCAGCAAAGACCTGATCCTGGCACCCTCTCTTTTGCTCTTTCCCTTGCTCGGGAGCATTTTCTGTCACAACTAACCAAGGCCCCAGCACTCTGCTCTTACTAACCCTGACTGGGAAGAAGGGATATCCCTAGTCCCAGTGGCTGATGCTAGTGCTGCTTCAACAAAAGGGCTGAAAATCCATACTTTGTGACAGAAGGTGGTGGTTGTGGCTAAAATGATCCTGCAGAGGTGCAGGAAAAGGAAGTCCAGGGAGGAATGTGAGCATAAATGTCCCCGTGGGGGACTAAAGGAGAAGTCCTGGAGTCCAAATGCCATTCAACTGCTTTGGTTTTTTTTTTGCTTTCTTTTGAAAAAAAAAAGACAAAAAAAGAAAAAAGAAGGGGAAAAAAGGGAAAAAGGAAAAAGGAAAAAGGAAAAAGGAAAAAGGAAAAAAAAGTGATCCTTGTGGAGGAATCCCTACAAAATCACCAGGGCACCTGGGAAGGATGAGGCGAATGTTCTTCTGAGAGCAGAGAGGCACATAAACTGGGTTTTGTGGTATGAACTTAACAGTGAAATTTCAGCGTTGAATTCCTTTTTCAGAAGGTTCAGGCTGTTTGCTTTCATGTAAGGCTGCCTCTCCTCTCATGTTATCACTGTCAGAGGTCAAATCCTGAGCAGTTTAAAAAAATGTGTTATTTTAAAGCTATTTATATTTCTAGGCAGGATTGTAAGGCAGGACTGGCTAGCCCACAGAAGAGTCAGTGAAGTGCAAACTCTTTCATATCTAGGAAATGAGTTGGGTCAGATAGGAATCAAGCATTGTTAGTGCCTGGCAGCTGATGGCTGGTCTACGTGCAATGACTTGCTCTGACTGCTCTCTGGTGTGAATTAATGTTGGTAGTTTCAGCCAGCAGAAGGAATGAATAGGTCAAGTTGGCTGAGTTATGTTGTCCGTGACTCTGGATCTCTGACACTTACCTGAGGGACTAGCCCCTGGTCCCAGTACGTTTGTGCTGCTGTTCCCCTGGTTCAAAAAAGACAGCACAGGTATCATAATAAGAGCAAACAGTGGCCACTGCCGGCAAGCATCTTAGCCTCCTTTTCGCTAAACTAAACAAGCACAGATCCTTTAATCCCTCTTTGTGTGTTGTCTGCTGTAGGTCATTGTTCTGGTAGCCGTGAGTGGCTTGGTTATAGCTACTACTTTATAAAAATATAAGAATCACTTCTGATAGGTGATTGATGGTAAAATGCTTAGATTTTGAAGGTAAACCTCAGCCATGGAAGGCACTGTAGAAAGTTATCACATAATTTCACCCCTGGGCTCAGCTGGAGTATTAGCTGAGGATGGATTGACTTTATACTGAGTCAATCTGCAAATTCTCTAAGCAAACAAAGATGCTGCAGCATTTATACTGTATGTGTGTTCTACAAGATATTCAGGGCTTTTAGATACAAGAAGGAAAGCACTGAACCTAACATTTCTCGTTTAAACTGTGAAGGTCCTGTTGTTTACAATTCATTTTTTATGTCATTTAAAGGCAATTTACTTCAACAGCTCACTTGTGAAACCATTTATTCAGGACAAAACCATAACACAAAGCACTGAGGACAAGGCAACTGAAATGATCCTCCCACTCTCTCCCTGTTAGCAAGGATATTGGCTTCTGATCCACATTATAAGCTTGGATACCTTACAGACAGTGTTAGCATTCTGGTTTTTGTGGTGCAGAACTGATTTTTTAAAAAGACTTTTATTAAATTTCTTTGAATTTTTCTGTTTTAAAAGCATGATGAATAAGACTACTCCACAATGTTGTTTTGTATGGTTTTTTTTAATCAAGATTGAATCTTAGATTCCTGTCTGAATGCATGAGTCATGACTTGTCTGACTTTTTTAAAAAATACATTCCGTTCTTCATTATTTTCCTCTTTTCCAAAATAACTGCCAAGTCATCCTACGAACTCGTTACTTGACCATGTGTTTGTTCATTTAGAGATGAGGGAAGTGGGAGAAGGGAAAACAATCTTCCCTGCTAACATCCAGTCTCAAATATTTTTTTTTTTATAAAGTAAATCAAGCATGAAAAGAACAAATTGTTTAAAATTAATATCGAAAAAGTCAAAAGTCTTTTAAAACATATTTTAAAACCAGATAGTTTCCATTGGAAACTGCAAAACCATAAAAGTGTCCAGCAGTGTGTCACAGTCTAGAGCAGTGGTTGCATCCATGAAACGGAAACAAAGCAAACCCTTCATCAACAGCAAACCAGACTGCAGAAAATTCCCTCTCCACAGAGTTATGTTAGTCTTTCTTTTGGCACTGTGGATACCCTGAGAGAAATTATTCAATGAATTAATATTTGAGGAAGCAAGAAAAAAGGCAAGAGAGAGTAAAACAAGCAAATAACCTGCATGAGCAAACAAAAAAAGTACCGTAATGGGAAAACAAATATTATTCAACTGACCAAATTTGGCTTCGATGTGAGGTGGCAGCTCTGGGCTCCTGCTGACTTCACAACTCAAATGTCACCTTGTGTCATGGGAAGCAGCAGCTCTGCCTCTGGTGATGCCTTGGAACTATCCAGGATCTTGCGACTCCCCTGGAGGCACACATCCAGCCAAGTTGCAATGCAGGGTTTTGACTCTTCACAGAAGTGCTGCCATCGGGCAAAGTCAAGCAAAAAAAAAAAAAAAAAAAATTCTACAGTTTCGACAGATATGATTCCTTTCAAGGTGTTACATCACCTTCTACCTTCTCATTTTGAGCACTCTTTTAATAAAGATCTGATTCACGTTCATGTTAATGCTGCTTCTGGTCAGAGCCCTTCTGTAACACAGGGGATTGCTGGCAGCAGGGAAATAGTTAACAGGTAGGGGGGTTCAGGAAATAACAGAAGAAGGACTTTAAATCCTGCTTTGAGGAATAGCCTGCACTTCCAGCTGAGGCAGATATGCTTGTTCCTGATGATAACACTTTTCTGACCAGCTCTCCCTCGTCCTTGTAGAGGAGGGGAAAAACAAACACATAGGGAGTCACCACCTCTTGAAAAAAGAGTCACTTCAGGGCTAATTAAGCTCACAAATCAAGGAGAGATGTTCAGATGGCGGCCTGTTCAGAGCATGTGCTCCAATGCCTGACAAGATCCAAGGAGGAACAGGATTGCTATGAGTCAGAAGAAGGGGTGAAAAATAATAATCACCAAAAAAACCCAACACCAAGACCCATTTTCATCGACTCCCAGTGGAAATATTCTGATAGATTTTGATGGAACTGGATTGTTAATATTTATGAAGGCAGGCAAGACCTCCAGATGGAGGCTGCTCTATAAGTGCAAAGCTTTGCTATTAATATTTATTAATCTAAAGTGCTTATTTAGTTTTTAGGCAATTTTTGCTCCATCCTTTTCCCAAGCAAACTAACATTAAATCTGTGGGATCTGTGAATTCTGAGCTTCCCACTGCTGCCTGTGATATAAATTGATCTTCAAAATAAAATGAAGGGAAATACAGAAGAAAGTTCAGAAAGTCACAATGTGAAGGCTCGAGAGCTGCTTGCAGAGAACATTCCTGGCAAGTGCTGGATGTTTGGACTCCACATTGAGCAACATAAACAAAGTTTTCAGACCTGATCCTGTGGCCTCTATGAAGTATGAAGTCACAGGGAGAAAATCGTGCCCACAGGAACTTCCTCCCAAAGTCATGGATATTTTGGTCATGTTTATACTGATGGGTATTACTAGATGGTGTTTCAGAATGGCAAGGGTGCATGCCACCTTCTTGCCCAGAGCCATGTGGCAATGCTTCAGTGGTGCTAGGACTCAGATAATGTAAATGAGAAGGCAGTTATGTGGGCACCATGGGTATGTCTACACTGCAGCTTGGGTAGTCCTGGTCCTCTGATCGTCCAGACTAGCCCATCCAGGTTCCCTCTGTGCCTATGTTGGGATGTCCTCCCAGAGGAATCTGGGGAATGATACACATCAGATTTTGTCATCGTGCGCAGCTGGGAGATGGCTAAGCTGTGCATCCAGCAGCCAGAACTGCACAACTGTCACAGCAGGTCATAGTGTGGCTCAGTTGCCCTTACTCAGGGGCCTAAATTGTGGTAGTGAGTTAAAAAACTGATAAAAGCCTTTTTGTGTTCAGAAAAAGGAATGACCAGAACGAAAAGTTCCTGCAAAGCCTATGCAGGCAAGTAAAAGTTTCCTTTGTATTCATCAGATCTAAACATAATGACTAGAAGGAATCAATAAAATTTTCTGTCCATAATCTCACTAATTTGAAAGAAATCACCCTTAAGCGCGACTTAGAGAAGGCTCATTTTTTTAATCAAGTTTAACAAAAGGAAACAGAAACTCTACTCTCATAAAAAATGGTTCTATAAATGGCCAACCTCATTTTAGCCAATGGGTTCACATCAATTTTTTATTCCTTTTGGAGAAAAAGAAACACAGAACATTATTGGTTCTTTTTTCATCTGTCAGTCATATATCTTTTAGTAAAATGTTGGGTCTGGAAAAAATATTTACATGATTATAGTGAAAAGTAAGCTGATGGCTTATTTTCCCCTTGAGTTGAATATGCTTCTTATTATATGCAATTATTTTGAATAATTGTCCTTGCTTATTCAAGAACCAAGATTCTGGCTTTTTGCTAATACAATTAAAATTTTATCCTCCCACCAAAAAAAATGCAAACCTTTTTTTCCCCTCTAATGAAACAGAAACATTAAAATAAATAATTTTCAAAGCAAAACAAAACAAGGGAAACTCCTCCCCAACCACTGAGTCTCCATGTTAGCATAGTATTATTAGAAACATGAAAAAGCTACTAGCAATTTACATCTCCTAACATAGTTTGCCTTTTGTCTAAATGATCTAATATGGGGTGAAGTGAACTCACTTTTATCAGACTCTTGGTGGGACATGAGATGCCTCAAATTCCCTGTAACAATTTGGCAGCACAAGACTGAAGTTAGTACAGCGAACCACACAGCAGAGAGAGCTCCTTGGGCTTGGCAGTGCAATAGTACAGCTAGAGGCTCTTGGTTAACTCAAAAGGGCATTTGTGAGATTTCTAGTCCAGTCAGATCAGAACTTCAGCCTATGCCTCATCCCTCCATTCTAAGTCTTCCTACAATTTGGAAAAAATGAAAGAAAAGCCAAATGGAGCTTTCTGATTTCAGCAAACACTGTAGCCGCTTCTGTCTCCTAAGATCAGACTTCCACAAGTTTTATATAATTCCAGATTCATCACCGGCCTGAACTCTCAGATGGCAGGAACGAGCAGAGCTGTGGGTGCTGCAGCCCAGTCCTCCAACAGGTACCCTGTGCTCAGCTCATCCGAGGGCAGCAGAGAGGCTGTGACCCTGTGTTATGCAGATGTTTGCATGGGAAGTGCTTGAGTTGTAGGACTTGCTGTGCCTGTGGTTGAACCTCCCAGGACAGATGGTCCTTCAGGTGATCATGTCCTGCTCCAGTCTGAATGGTGCTTAAGCACAGAGCTGCCAAGTGCTCTCTTTTCCCTACTGCACATCAACAATTTCTTCTAAATAGGTCGTCCTGGGTATATCTTGACTCCTCTAGGGTGCCCAGTTCTGAATGGCAGCGGTGGTACCATCCTTCCCTTCCCCCTGTGTTCTGATTTTACTCTACATCTTAGAGATGTCTCTATGAGTAAACCTCAAAGCTTTCTTCATTTTGAGAATACACATCTGCTGTTGGTAGCAGGAGTGCACCTGCAAATGTAATCCCCTGCTCCCATTCTTATCGGAAAAGTAGAAATGAGTGGAACTTGACATTGTGTGGTTATTTGTCCCCTCTGTATTATGCTAGGTTGTTATTGTTGTTTTCCTCTCGCCTTCTCATTCTTGCCTTGTATTTTTATAAATGTGGTTTCTCAGATGTGCATCTTTATATCTAAAATAACATGAATGTGTAACAACACAGGAGGAAGAAAATCTATCTCTGCTGAAGATGTTGCTCATACCTCTGCAGTCCTTGGAGCTCCTCAGTGATCTCTGCTCCTTCAAGGTGAAATTGTTCTCAGTGTAAGCTTTCCCAAACTTACAAAGCGGTAGCGTGAGTACAACACAGTTTGGCTTTTGAAATCTTTCCTCTCCCTTCCCTCATGTTAGACACCATGCTTCTCATCGCATGTGTTCCTTGTGAGCTGAGGACAAATATCCTCATATACTCGCACACAACACAGTCCAGTTATCATAGCAATGTCTCCCTGAGATGTGTCACAACCTAATGGTGGAAAGGAAAAGTAGGTTCTCCCCATACTACATCCAAGGTTTAACTTCAGGGGAACTACCAGATCCTTCCAGCATGACATTGTCTGCAGATGTAATACATCTATTCTTCCTTCCATCATCATTTCATCCAGGTTCCTAATAACTCAGGCTGTAAGACTCCTGGGGAACCTCACACAACATATTCTTCTCTTTTAACAAGAAAACATTGATACTTGCTTTATGGTATAGTTTTGTCACATTTCAATTGATTTCAAAGTACAAGTTTTTCTAAAATTTTAGTGAGAATTTATTAAAAGTTACTAATGTGAAGCTGTAGCAGACATGCTAATTCTCTCCTATCTGACGTACTACTTCTCTCCTGTTTGCCTTGCATGGACAGCCCCAATATATGTATTTTCTTAATAAGTTGTTGAACCCAGTCTTACCCTTTGAGTAATTAATGTTGGAGTTCAATAAGTCTCTTACTAAACTGCAAAATTTTCTGTTCCCTCAACAATATAGTGTACTTACTGCCACATTTAGCAGCTTTTGAAATTATGATGGCCTACAATGAATAAAATGGTTTTCAAATTATGAATTTCCCAACTTCAGGTATCCAGGGAGCTAGAGGAATAATGACTTTTATCTACTGCTTTGTTGATCACCTCTCATTCTTGGATCTTTCTGTTCTTACTAGCTGCTTTGTCCCCTCCTCCAAGTGTCTCTCCCCATGGGTGTGTATTCTCTTAGGAGAAAACAAAATTGATATTGTTTTGAGTCCTTAAAAAGACTCCTCTGTCAAGTGCAGACAAGTTCTAGTTCAAGACAAAAAGGCACCTCTCATCTTTACACTAGGGTAGTCTATATCCCCCATAGCAAAGATCCCTACACTTCAGCCCCTGCCTCTCTAATCTCCACTTGTATCTTCCCCAGGCATGTTTCTTCTAGCCATGATTTTCTCCTGAGCAAGTTGCATGCTTCACACTCAATTTTTTATGAGGCATCTCCCCATGCACACAATACTCTTCCAGAGAATCCGGGCCTGAGGCTTTTCTGTCCTCCCCGCATGTGCCTTGGCCCTTGTTATCTGAGCTTTTCAAGGTGGGAACTGGTCATTCTGATTTCCTGGAAATGCAGTTCATTGTCCTGATAATACTGTTTGGGGAAGAATATTAAATTAATTTAGTGATGATGACACATTTATTCCATCACACTCTTTAGATGCTGGGAATAGAGATCTTGGGATCACCAAAAGCAGATCTTCCATCTCTAATACAATTATGGCTAAGGCTTTCACTTGTTCTGAAATAGTTTGGTTTTCTACTTATTCAAAGAAATTCAATAGCAAAGGCACCCAAGAAAGCAAAGGTAGCCCCCAACTGCTTTCAGCTTATGGTCAACTGGTGGAGTCCACCTGGTAGCATAGAATATTTGTATTCAGATAGCAAATCAATGAAGTCAGAAAATGAATCTTCATTCATTGTTCTTCATACATGCAAACAGATACATACCTGCAAAAAGTCTTTGCAGCATGGCTGGATGTTTGGTGCATGATACACATCGGTGGGAAGCAAACCTCAGCTCATGCTGCTTCTGCAGAGAATTCCTTTCCTTAGGGTGGTCTCTCTCCTTTTATAATAGTGTGAAAACAGCTGGTCACTGAAGCTGTGGCACTGAGAGAAGTGGGCAACTCGGGCAGACAGGTCCCATTACATATAGGTTGTTGCATTTTTAAATCTTTTCATTTTCTTTAAGATGAGTTCTCTTCTGTTCCCCCCTCCATGCACACACACACACATACACACAGTTTCCTTCCTTCCTTCTGCACTTGATTTCAGGGTCCAACAGCTTAGATATGTTCTTCTTGTGCTGCTCTAATGATTTTGGAAGGTACTGGCTCAATTAAACAAACTAGAAGACAGTGGAGGGATGAAAGGAGCTGTGCAGTTACTGGTGTGGAACATGGGAGCGCTTCTGCAGGCTGGTTCTTGCAGATAACGAAGGGGTGGCTGTGCGAGCTTCTGGAATGAGACATCTGTGTCTCACAGAGAGAATGATTCAGGCCCTGGCCATAAGGATTTTTTTTTTCCCCTAAGAGAGTGCAAAGGGGTGGTGTCAAACTTTCTGTCTGAAGTGTGTGTAAGAAGTGCTGTTTCACAGGACATATGGCTTTGCTTGTGAATCCTTAGTTACATTTCTCCCTATTCCATTTATTGTGGAGTGTGGTAGACACTGTTTGACTGCTTCCAGCCTCCTCAAACTTGTCTCACACCTACACTGTGTAGGTGCAAATCTCTGTTCAGACACAGGCTTAAGCATATCTTAGGGCAAGCCAGCACTGACCTAAGAATGTGAACACAAAAGTAAAACCTCTCTGTTTTCTTTTTGCTATATGCCTGCCACCATGTAGCTCATTTGCTTTTGCAATGTGAGAACATTGCCAATGTCAAGCGGTCCAGTCAGCACTGGGGTACTTTCCAGACAGAACTTCATAAAACATGCTGTAAGAGCAAATGGAAGAGTATAGGATGCCTGGAGTTTAAATTGCTTTGAATACAGACAGGATACACTGTCTTGTATCTCATATGCAGAGCTGGATCAAGCATTACATAAGGCTGGCTTTTTGGCCTGTCACCCAAAGCATGATGTGTGCCTGGGCACTGATTTTGCTGGATGGCAGTGATAAATCAGTTTGCAAAGTGTGAATACTCTTTCCAGTACAGGTTTCCCTCTCCCATGTGCTCAGGGTGTTCAGCTCAGGAGTTCGGGTTCAGGTCTCTCTCATTTAACTGAAGTATACTGAAAGCTCCATCTGTGTCTGAAGGGAAGTGAGGATTGTTGTCGCCGCTGCCCAAACACCCAGTCTTGCAGCTGACGTGACCATTTGGTCTGCCTTGGTGAAGAATGGACATGCTCTGCCATGCATGCTACATGATTCTCTTTGCAAAGTTCTTGAAAGTTTCATGACCTTATACATGTGCTACACAATATCACAGGCAAGCTTGTTGCTAGCTTTTACTGAAGTTATAAAAGTGAATAGAAATCTACCCATTCCAGGAGACAAATGTTGATATCTTTACCATTCTGAAAGGAAACTTTTTCACAGGCATAGACCTATACACAGGGGGAGAGATGCTGTTTCCTCTTCCCTTACACCCATTTATTTTATCCAGAAGCAGAGAAACATTTGGCTGAAAAGAAGCTGGTTTCAATTATTGATTCTTTTATAACAATGGATCTTTAACATCTGCTAAGCCAGGTCAGTCCCACTGAACAACACCCTGTTCTGTTTTTAAAAAAAAGAGTCCCTGTGTTCTCAGTAAATATACAAGGGCTGCATCTGAAAAAGTCACAGGCCTGTAGAAGGGACCATTGTGTAGTATGACCTCTGCTATAGCATAGATTGTTGAAATGCCTGGAATTAAGTCCTGTTCAGATGAACAACATCCCTTCATTTTAGAAAGGCAAGTTACTGCAAATTGGCCCCAGTCATTGGTGGGGTGTTACAAGGGTCAGTTACTCTCAGGAAGACCTCCACTTTACCAAATAAAGCACATTGTGTTTCTCTGAGCCTATTTCCTTTACTGTTACTAAAATACATATCACAGTGTCCTGGACTGGTATCAGTGTCTACGTGACTGTAATTTTTGAATTTGATCATTAGACCGGTTGGCTTCTGAATGACTGGAGCATTATTGCAATATAAGAGATGTCTCTGATGGAACAGTTCTGGAAATGATCATATTTTGAGATAGTTCTTCAAAGTCTTGGACAGATATCACAATTGATGCCATTTAGTTCTTTTTTAGTCTTCTTTCTAATCTTATCCTTAACGGCTATTCATTTCCTCCAATACTCTTGCTAAGGAGTGCTTCAGAAGCTTGTGTGAGTTCAAGACTGAATAAGAGTTTGGAAGAGATAACCTTTGGGGAAGCAGGCATACAACATAGACTCAGAAAATCCCCTGAGCTAAAATAATTGGAGGTTGAGGGGAATATTAGGGAGCAAGTATCATATATCCTTGCCTTGTTCTTATTCTCTCCTAGGAGTTCACTTGAGTTCAGTGCTAGATTCTGGCTAGAGACACCCTGGCGCTGAATCAGTAAGACTTTTCTTATGCCTTTTCTTATGCCAAGTGCTCATCCTAAGGATGAAGAATCTTTTGATAGTTTTTTTTTTCTGGAGGACGTGCTACTGTCTTGATTCATTAGGGTGCCCATTTTCTTCTGGTTTTTATTGCTCTACCCAATACCAGAAGAAGTCTACAAAGATCTTCACATCATCACATCTTGTTATTAGGTTAGATTTGTGCTCTTATTCACTACTCAGATCTTTGGGTAGAGGTTTTTGGCTGTGCTACTTCCAATAAAGTAATGGCTCTATCTTTCCCTTTATACACCTTGTACTAACAGTGAATGAGTGTTGGTAAGGTATGTTAAGGTCTAGACTGTTGGATCTAATGTGTTAAACCTTCTGCATTCATCTGTGGTTTCAGCAACTGCCAAATGTGACTTTTTAGTAAATTTGTGTGAAAATAGTTAAGCAAGTGGGACTGGGAAGACAGTGATACAACTACTTTCACTGAATTACCTGGGCTGAAATCACTTGCCGAAAGACATACCACAATTAGAATAGAATTCAGAATTTTACCTAATTTCAGTCCAATGGCTCTGTCCCAGGACACTTCTGGTTCCTGATATGATGACTTCAGTAAAAGTCACTTGACAGTTGAATGTTTTTACTTCACCAGAATCATGTTAGACCCTTAAAAGATTGTCTTTCTCTGACAAAGGTTTCACTCAGTCTGATTATTGTACTAAACAGCTACTAAAATGTCACCCATACAGATTATTTAATTTTCATTTCCAACAGGACTGTAGCACAGGCCGTCTGTTCAGCCTGCATTCTTGTACAATTTGTTACCATTACCTTCAGTGCTGTCTTGGCACACAAAGTTATTACAAAGATGTTGCAATGAGACATGGGTAGTTAAAAGATGTATAGATATAAGAGCTGATAGAAAAAGGTTGCCTAGCTAGTTGGGTAGCTGGTGCACAAATCAAAGCGCATATGATTATGTGCAGAGTGTAGGTAGGCCACATATCTTTATCAGTATATGGCAAAGCTGACTATCATGAACAAAAAAGCACTGAGAATAGGTCATGTGAAGCTGGTGTCTTTGGTAGGAAATGAAAAACTTGGATGTGAGTTGAGAAAACAACAAGCACTGCCAGTCCTATCACTTTGGAGACATAGCCAAGTACAAATACTGAGCACTGGGAGGATTGCAGGCTTGATTGGAAGCTTGACTTTATGTGATTTCTTTTTTCTTTTTAATAAACACATGAAATGCAAGCAAATACAGAAATGTTTAAAAGTAGTGTGATACAAATATATTTCATGGCATCATCAGATCAAAAGAAAAAAGCACACAAATAATTATTTCTTTACATTCCTATTCTAAAGAAGAGTAGACTGGCAGTGACAGCTCTTTAGAATCCATTTGCTGTGGTAAATGACTAAAAATATTTTAAAGCACTTTTTGAAAAATCTTTTTTTTACAAAGCACCAGTTTCAGAACTAAATGAAGAAACGGAACTCCAGGGAAATGACAAACTTATAATCTGTATCATTCCAGTGCCAAGAAGCACCAAACCCATGGAAACCTTTTTGTACTGTGTGCCCTATCAAAAAGATGGTGAAAGATAGTCCGAGGCTCAAGACATTTATGCCCTAGATTGCTACAGAGATGGAAAATATGAATTGCCATTATCCCATTTTTAGAGAGGTAGGAACAGTAGCACAAAGCAACCATGTAATTTGCTGGGTGACAGAAGGAAACTGTGACTGAGTCAGGAAGGAAATCAAACTGTTAAAATCTCACCTTGACATCCCTCCACTTCATGAAGGTCTTGAACATGCAAACAAGGTTAGGATTGAACTTACCATTTTCAGAGTATGGCATGGGACTAGCCGTGGGTTACTTCAGTTAACAATGTCTTCTAGCAACAGGTCTCCACTGTTGCCACTGTATGTCTGAGCTATGCTTTTTCTGTATTTTCTTTGAAACTCATTTTTCCCTCCAGTTGTAAGGACTAGTTAATGACTCCTTTGTTGGAAACATGGGCTTATGGCTCAAGCTTTGGCACAAACGATTGGCAAGACAATTAGCCAAAAAGTTTTAATCAACAGAGATTTGCCTGTAGAAACATGGCTACTTCCAGGCTAATTAACTTGCAGTAATGATTGAACCTGCTGATTATGTACAGAAGTATTTAGACTAGAAATCTTGGCCAACACTAAACTTTTAACTGTTCAAGACCAGTATTTATTGCACATCACAGCTCTTCAAGCTAGATTTCTTAGCCAAAAGACTGTTTGCCAAAGACCAGTAGTTATGAACAGATGTTTGCATGATCTTGAATAGCGTGGTTTGCTTGAGAAAATAGGATAGACCTATGAAAATCATGGCTTCATAACACTGACCTGTGCTTTTTATTTTCAAGAAAGGGCAAGGCGTTCCTTTGTCAGCTCAAATCCCAGTATTTCAAATGTTCTGTCCGTATTGTGTGTTCCTGACTTCCTCCTTCACATCCTCCCAGAACTTTGGTCTGCAAAATCCAGTCACTAAAAATTAGCTGTGTTCCATCAGCTATGATGGAAAGTAACCTTTGTGAGTCACCAAAAGTAAAGTGATCACTTGTTCATTTATCATGTGCAATTCTTGATGAGAAAAAATATTTTTTCTAAATAGGAATGGGAGAGCCAGGACTGCATGTCTTTGTACCAGATCAGGAATTTTCCATGAATATCTGAACTCCGTGTACACTGTGTTTTATGTTTTAATTGATGCTATGAGGAAACTGAAATTTCACTGTGGCAGTAAATTATGTGATTTAGAAACTAAATTTTGTTCCAGATGAAATTCAGATGCTGAAGTTTCTCAGGGATGAAAATATTAGTTCAGTGTCAACTAAATTTTTTCAAACCCATTTTTAGCTCGATAGAACATTTTAAGTATGTCAGGTTTTGGGAGGGGTTTCACTTGTCTTTAGTTTAGTTTGTTTGGTTTGGTGGTTGTTTTTTTGGAAGAAATTCCTATCAACATGGATACATTCCCACCTAATGTTTTTATCTATCTGGATGAATTAAATTTTCTGAAGGAAAACACATTCTGCAAGATTTATTTCTTGAATGTTTCTGGTTTTGGAGCTGGTTTTGTTTCTTCCTTCATCTGTAAAAGATGAGCTAACGTAGCCTGAGAATGTGCTCTGAATAAAGGGGAGCAAGTAGCTACCATATCTCAGAGGAAGAAATGGGAAAGAATTAATCTCAGCAAGTCCCTGTCCCTCTCCTGGTTGTGACTGACGCCATTTGCTGAAGTTATTTCCAAACACACAGTCCACAGTGTCATGGGATAAGTCAGTCATTCAATCGAACTCACAAAGCAAATCACATTAATAATCCCACTCTTTAGAAAAGTGTCCACAATGTTTTTCTTTACCTCTGGTACAAAAACATCTAACATACAAAGCATTATGTTATCAAAAAGTGACATGTAGTTTTCAACAGATGTTTGCCAAATACCTGCATTGAATTACTCAATTCACCTCTGCAGTGTCAATAACCAAGCAATGGTTGGTAGTAATAGTGCTGTAGTGATTCAGTCGTAATGCAATTGCATTCGTTATTGCTTTCACTGGAACACAAGACATGTGGCTGGCAAAGACATCCTCTTCCACTGAACCCAGCCTATGTTATTATAGACAGCAATGTCATATAATTCCCTTAAGAAATTTATTAGCGTCTGTCTTAAAACTGTTTACCCAGTGATACTCTTGGAAGCCAGTTCTACAATCTTACTAACCTAGTGGGTAGGAAATGTCTGCTAATTTACAATTTTAATTTATTCAAGGCAAGCTTATGTCAATGTATTAATAGTCCCAAATTATCACTTAATTTAAATAGCTCCTTTAGCTCTTCTTTCTCCTTGGAGATTTATTTTCTCCCAGTCATGTATTAATAGGGATCAGTTCTATAATCTCCCAGATTGTCTTATGTTAGAGCAAAAAGGAAAAACTCTTCTATCCATGTGTGATAAGATAAGCTCTCCGTGCCTCCAGTCAGCCTATCAGTGTTCTCTGTAACTGCTTATGTTTGATCTTATATTCCTTGAATGCAGGTGGCCAGAACAGTACATAATCTTCCAGACAAACTCCCCATATCATGCTGTTAATATTTCTCTGCCCATAATAGAAAAAGTTTGCCTGATTACCAGCCAGGATTGTGTCTGAGGTTTTGATGTACTTCAAAGTGTTGTCCACTACAGTCAATGTCTGTCTCGTTCTCTGTCATTTCCAGTTTCTGAGCTCATGGCCTGTATAGCCTGTTAGTAGCCTCCAAGAATGTGACCTTGTGGTTTACACAATTAAGTTTCATCCCGTTTCTGCTAGAGTTTTCAAGGTCATCCAGCTCTTCCTGTCTGGTATGCTGATCATCCTCCATTAAAGATGCTTTTCAACTTAATTAGAGCACTCCCACTTTTGTGTCATGATTCTTAATGAAAATAAGTAATCCTGGAGGAACTCCACTACTAATGTTTCTGTAACAATAGTTCTCATTTTAAGACAATCTGTTGTTGTATCGCCTTTGGCAAGCTACTTGCTCACATCAATTAACTGAAAAACGTCCAATTTTTTCTGCACAAGGAATGCTTCCTGACAGAACCATCTTCTAGCTGATGACAATAGATTACGAGGGCAAGAAGTAGAGGGATTCTTTCTTTCAACATTTAATGCTAAGTTTGAAAAACAAGTCCCACTGTCAAAGTACAACACAGAGGAATCTTGCAGTGTTAGTGGGCTAGACTTGATGGTCAAGCAAATCAAAATTTCTACATTTTGTGGCTGCCTAAAGAAAATTAAAAAAATTTGTGATTATCCAAAATAAATGTCTGCATCCTCTGCAATGCAAAACATCAGTCGAAATCAATATAACTATCAGACAAAATAATGTTCTGCTGTGTCTTGTTAGCCTGTCAAGCTAATCCATGCAAATAGTCTTTATGCATAATTGTCTTATTCAAGTACTTGGATGTAATCCATCAAACACTTCTCATCCGTTAAATATAATTATATGCTTTGTTGGAATAACCAGATGTTTAGTGCTAAGCTGAGCAGATGTCTGTGCTTCATACCGGAAGGTTATAAACCTATTTACACCAGCAATAAACTACAAGTATTAAAATGATGGAGGAAGTGAGTAGTTCTCACTTCATTTTGGCAAATTGCCAGTAATTCATTCTCTTTGGATCAGCTTAAAAAGGTACTAAGTTTGCTACAGGGTAAATTTGACGTAGGAGTTCGTAAAACTTGGCTGACCTTTTGTAATGAGTGTAATGATGACCACTTTGGATCCCTTAAATAGACTTAATTAATCTTGCAATGAGTTTGTTTTCAAAGATTTTGGGCCAGATTTTGTATAGGGATAAATAAAAGGCACATGGTTAGAATGGTTCCCTTTCACTCCAGGAATGTCTTTGGGGTAGGGAATGCAGCCTATGTTTTCGGAACAGTCTTTTGAAATGTTAGACTGGGTTTACACAAACCTTTCCCTTTGTTCAATGCACCTCCTCCTCCTCTTCCGCGAAATCTGAAATCTGGATTTAAAGCTCTCAAGTAATAGTCCACTGAAATGTCTGAAATGTGTTTATTCTGAGACAGAAATAAGTGATAGCCTAGAATTTGTTGTCTTTCAGCCAAATACGTATATCTTACCCTACTTGCCTGAGCTTTAATCTATTTTCACTGGTTTATCTGCAAGGAGAACTCTGCTGAAAAAAAATTTCCAAGTAGAACTCTGCTGGAAACAAGGATATGGGTATTTTTTAAGGTGGTAACTAGAGCTGCAGGACTAATTTCCACAAGAGTGCATCTGCTATGTTATGCCTGCAGTCCAGTAAGCAACTTAAACACTTATGCACGTAAATACTTTTACAGAATCCAGTTTATAGAAATTTCTAAGACACATACAACAAACTTTTTTTTTTAAAATAATTTTGATGATGTAGAGAATTATCTTCCTTTTCTGTTTGTGGAATTCCTTTAATTTTTAAGCATTTCAGCAATATCAGGTAACCCTGAAATATATATATTTCTTCAACTGAAAAAGTTAACTGGGAGAAGTAAATAATTAGCACATTTGGTTTCTTCAGTCTAAGCAATTCAGGACAAATGGTGGTAGGAAGAGTGACTCATAAATGAAAGATCTTAGAGCAGGAAGAAAGTCTAGAAGCCCAAAGAGGAAGAGGGCTGGCTTGGGCATCTTTTTCTGTGGAAAAGCAAGAAGAGATCCTCAAGAGGTGCTAGTATATTGGGGAGACATGTGAGTACCAATAACTTTGCTGACTTCTAGAAGAAAAGTCTCAGGGAGGTAAACTGTGCTAGCATTTTGAACAAGGAACAGATAATGTGAGGCAGAAAGAGAAGTAATCCAATGTAAGGAGTCATGAATAGCAGTGGAGGGAACAGGTGCTCATTGAGTAAACATCTGTCTGCCTGCTTGGGGTTTATCTGTTTTTCAGAGTAGGATTCCTCTGGGGTTAGTAACAAACAGAAAGAAACTACAAGACAGAATTACTCAGAAGCAAAGAAAGAAGGTAATATGACATTGGTCAAAACACAGTTATGTCCAAATAATTAGACAGGAATCTGAAGGAAAAGACCATAGGGGCTTGTGAAAAACTCTCACCAGGGACTCAGAGCTGGGGAAGACTTAGTGCCCTACAGGCCATCGATAGTGTGGTTCAGGCCTTGGTTCAAGAAGAAAGAAATATTTAAAACAGTGAAAAAAGCCTCACTTTCCTTTATTGATTATGGGGAATTGCTCTGAAAAGTCACATGACATTACTTCTGTTTCCTGATCTGATGAGCTTTGCAAGATTTCTGGAATGAATTTTCCTATAATATTCATCCCTGCATCTTTAAATAAAAAATTCCTTTTTTCATGCTCATAAACTATGATCAATTGCAGTTACACACCCTGAAAATGTGGTTACAACTGCACTGGGCAACTAAGCTAAAATAGGGATGCAGGGCCTTTATATCAATTTCTTCTCCATAGAACACATCCCATCCTCCCACAGAGCCTGAAGAATAAATAGATCCTTTTTAAACATTATCAAGGAGACAGCTTGTCATTGCATGTTAGCTGACTCATTAAGATTTCTGTTTCAATGATCATCTAGGCTGATGGAGGGCCATTGAGCTGTTAAGATAATCTCACTCTCATGTCTGCAAATACAAGTTCTGTTTTAAAAGTTTTCATGTGGTTTGCAGTTATTGAGTCACATTTTTTACTTTTTCTGAATGCAATCATGAAATGTTATTTCGGTAATGGCAAAACAGCTTGAGATTAAATTATTGAACAGCAACTATTACCTCTCTGTATTTGTCTTCAGCTGTTGGCAATACTGTTTGAGCTGATCTGGTCTGAGCCTTTCTTTGGGTGCTGGATTCCTAACCACTTCAACAAACTCTATTAGTTTGCATTACTCATGCAAACTCATGCAAAATGGTAATGCTGATCTGAAAAGGCAGGCAGTCTTGTGACAAAGAAGTTGAGTTTATTTCTGGTCTGTGACACAGACTGTCTGTGAGACATTACATAAATCACATCAGTTTTTGAGTCTTGATTTATTAGAAGAAATAGAGAGACATTAGTACTCTATTTACATTAGGATTTTTCCATTTTATTTACAGTATCATGACAGTGGAAAGTAAAAGCACACTGACATAAGTGTTCAGCAATCAGGACTTACCTTCACCGTTCTTAAATCCTAAAACTTTGTTTCTTGTTTTTCTTTGCTATTGAATGATTCAGGTTGACATTTTGCAGGTAGCCAAAGTTATGAGGAGTAGAATGCATTTTCACTTTTTTAATAAAAGTTGAGGTTGTCTCTGATAACAATATGATTCCTGCAAATGAGGTCTAAAAAAATTGTTGCAGGTTGCAAATCCCATGATAAAAATCAGGACAGATGACAACCATGGGAGCATCTTGTGTTGTGTCTTGGTACTGTCTAGAACAAAGAGAACATTTTACTATGAAAAAAATAAATATAATATTCAAATCTCAATATCCTATTTTATTAATCTGGACCAAAGACCATTCCTGATGTAAATTCATTGACATGTGAACTGAAGTATGTGAAATATTGCTGAGGTTTATTTCTGCATTTTTAATCATACAAGGCAATCAATTAACAATCATGCTTCCCAGGGATCCTCTGCCAGAGGAAAGGTATTAACTAAGGGATTCAATTATCACTTCTGTTCAGTTCGAATTCATATGGCACCATGATAAATGGCTCCTACTGCTTGTAATAACAATACCTTGCACACATTTATTTTCTCTTGTTTACTTAGTAATTAATATGCCACCCACAGTGACAATATGTGGGCTTGTTTACAAAACCTTCAGTAATCAATAATTGTTGCCCACGTGACACCAACAAAAAATATCCCCAAACATTGCCATGACACTCTTTTCTAATGCTCTCAGTAAAGCCCTGCCTGGCTTTTGACACTGATTTGCCAAAAGCCATGGAATATGAAAGTTCAGTACTTGTGACAGTTTCCACTCTATATTTAGTAAAGTGGTTTCAAAATAGCAAAGCTGGCTTGCTAAGGGCAATTTAGTAGTGGTAACACAGAGTATCATTGGGAAAATCATCTGGGAAATAGGTTGTGCTGGTTTTGGGTGGGATAGAGTTAATTTTCTTCACAGTAGCTCGTATGGGGCTATGTTTTGGATTTGTGCTGGAAACAGTGTTGATAATACAGAGATGTTTTCGTTATTGCTGAGCAGTGCTGACACAGAGTCAAGGCCTTTTCTGCTTCTCACCCCACCCCACTAGCAAGTAGGCTGGGGGTGCACAAGAAGTTGGGAGGGGACACAGCTGGGACAGCTGACCCCAACTGACCAAAGGGATATTCCATACCATATGATGTCATGCTCAGCATGTAAAGCTGGGGGAAAAAGAAGGAAGGGGGGGACGTTCGGAGTGATGGCATTTCTCTTCCCAAGCAACCATTACACATGATGGAGCCCTGCTTTCCTGGGGATGGCTGAACACCTGCCTGCCGATGGGAAGTGGTGAATGAATTCCTTGTTTTGCTTTGCTTGCGTGCACGGCTTTTGCTTTACCTATTAAACTGTCTTTATCTCAACCCACGAACTTTCTCACTTTTACTTTTCAGATTCTCTCCCCCATCCCACCAGGGGAGGAGTGAGTGAGTGGCTGCATGGTGCTTAGTTGCCGGCTGGGGTTAAACCACGACATAGGTTTTCAGAAGTAGTTTGGGTATTATCTCAGTAGTTTGGGTACTTTGTACTGTGCAAGACAGAAATACCCGACTCAATTCCTTAAGAGGGGCACCAAAATTGTTGCTCGCTTTTACCAAAACAGATGTACAGTCCTCTGTGAAATACAAAAAAGGATGGGCAGGAATAGCAGTGAAAATGTTTTACATACACTGATTAAAACCTAGACTGCTTCTGTGATCAAATAGTTAATTCTGTCTTTGGTGGCTTATTTAACATTCCTGTTGTTTTTTGTAAAGATTCAAAAGACCAGAGAACAAAATATTAATTTACTGAAATGCTTAAACATTAATATAATCAGTCAACTCAGTCATTGAAAATACTAGGCTGCCAGTTACTAAATGAAAAAGAAAAACCTCTTCAGCCCCAAATGTCTGTACTTTCCCATGCAGTAAAGAATGAAGAATCTCCATTTTGCTGACGCATCACACATATGTAGAAATGAATAACATAAAGGAGAAGAGGGACCTACACAGTGAATGACTGTTCTTTTCTAAGTGCCCATCATATCCTGCTTTAGTTGGGCATCTGACAGGCATATGCACCAGAGAGGGTATTGGGTTCCTGTAATGAAGCTGGCTGAGAGATTAAAGATTTTCAATTGACTTCCAATGTCTCTGTTAAGAATTATTCACTTCAAATGGTCCTGTACCCATGGCAAGCCAGTATGACTCTTGTTGACTTTTGGTTTAGGACAATTTTTTTTTAAGGAAAACTGTTAACTTCCCAGACTGGCAAGTCTGACTCTTGTTAAAGAGTGGTGTAACCTCTAATGAGGCTGAGTCCTATCTACCACACCATCACTAAACTGAAATCCTCAATGTTCTCCAGACTGGGAAAGTCTGGACTGCCCAGCTAGGTGCATGCCTAGCTGGATGGTGTGCATCAGCAACAAATTCATGACCTCTTTCATTTCATTCAAGACCTTTGTGTATTTCTAGGAAACATAGGCTCTTAGCTTGCTGTTTCTCTGAGACCTGTGACAGTCCAGATGCCATTGCTCTGGGCTTTCAGTGGATTTCAGGTAGAAGAAGGGGAAGCAGGAGCATGCATGGCTGTGGATAATAAATGAGTAGAAGTTCACATACTTAGACAGGTCACATATAAATCTCTGAGATGCCTGACCACGATACTCGCTGTAATCTCCAGGTTTGGTTAGGATGGGAATAGAGAGTGGTGAAGGCTTTGCTTTCCTAGGCTCTGCATTGTTCAACCCAGCCTTGGCCTTTTACAGTCTACTTCAGCATTATTTATTTGCTCAACACTGTGCATTGCCATTCTAGACCAGGAGGTAACTCTGAACAAAGAGAAATGTTGGGTTCTACTTTACTACATTATACATATAACAGACAGATGTAAAAGTTCAGATCTCCAAGCCTCAAAGTTTGTGTGCCTTTCAATCTAGGTTTCAGCTAGGCATGTTTCTTCTAAATCCTGCACATATTTTCATTGAAAATGCTGTCAAATACAGCAAGGTTAGGTCTTCGGGACTTCCTCAATTCTTAGTCCAATCCATACTCTGCTAGAAGTGGGGAAAAAGAGTAATGTGATAGCATCCTCCTAAACACCTATACAGCTGGGACATAAACTCAGTTTTATTAGAGGTCACTTTTGTAACAGAGGCAGCCAGAGTAAATTTGATTGCTTCATAAAAATCCAGACCTTTTTGGCTGCATTTCAAGAAGAATCTTGTTTCACAGTCTCCTTTTGTGAAATGGTATTTACTATTAGAACGCCACCAAACAGGCACTGATCAGTCTGTTCAGGCAGAAGAGATTAAAGGCTAGCCAATATCTTAGCTGTAGAACAGGTTATTTCATTCATACAGTTTGCTTGCCAAAAAAATTGTTCTAACATTGGACTAATCTCTCTCTCTCCCCCCCCCCCCACCCCCACCCCACCAAGGCTGGAGTGATCTTATTGTTGAGACCTGAAGACAGATGTTATTTCAAATTTGTTATGCCTCATTCTTTTTATCTTTTTTTTTCCCCCCTAACCAAGAAGTTTAGTAAATAAACTAAGATCTATTTAATACTTAAATTAAATTTAGAGAAAGCCCACCGTGCTGTAGAAAATGATGTGAGTAGCTGGCAGCTCAGTTGTCTGCATTGGTTCTGCTCATTGCTCCTGGGCAGTGTCCAGAGCTGCCGTGCTACCAGCTCACTCGCTTTCCAGGAAACATGAAACCAACCCCGGGGCCCTGAAACCTAAAACTAGGTTATGACCCCTTCCTTCTGCCTTTAGGCATACTAGCTTGTAGTAGCACATACCCTGCAAATAACCCTCACAATTCCAGTGGTACCAACCATGTCTTAAGGCCCTGTTGAGTATAAGCAAAAAAGACACACTGATCCAGTGGATGGACTCTATAGAAACTGTGAATGGTTGCACAAGTAATTCTAGAGATGTGAATAGGGTATGACCTGAAAGTAGCTGCTTATTGACAACCTTATAAATTTCCTTGTCTAGTTATTGGCTTCTAGAATAGAAATCAGAATTGAAATTGTCACTCTACAGATGTAGTGGTGAGGGCTGCTCTTGTAGCAGTTCTGGCTGAACTTGAGACATGGAATAACTGAAGTTTTACCGCCATCAAAGGAAGGGACCCTCCCTATGACTAGGCCTATCTGCACAATTTGATATGGAGAGCAGATATGGAGAGCTTCCAGTCTAAACTGAGAAGTGTCATTTCTGCAGTTCAAACAATGACACTGGTTTGCAATAGATCTGCTGGTTGAAAAGGTAGTGAGGAGGTTTTCATTAACTTAAAGATATTTTTAGAGGGTGATTTTTGGCAAAGAAAAAGAGTGATATTTCATTGTGGGTCTACCAGAAACATTTCATTTAAATTGAGATAAGGTTCTGTACCTTTTTTTAGCTTATTTCTAACCTTGTCCTCTTGTTTGTTTCCTTGTCTGGTTTTGTGATTTAAAAGCTTAGCTTTGGAAAAGTTGAAACACTTTGAACCTCTCTCCTTCCCCTTTCTAATACGCAACATGAGACAAAATCTTTAAATATTTTCTCCAAAACTTTATTTTCCTTCAGCAAAAGTTGCTCTCTGTCTTAAAAAACAATAAAATAATTGCAGGACAGAAAGGAAGTTTGCTCTGGTTTGGTATAATGGAATTAAATAAAATGAGTGCCATCTACTGGTTATGAGTTCTAACCTGTAGATTCCTTAACCACCTATGCACTTTGGCATTGCAGTGCTTGCCTTGTATTAGAACTCATCTTTATTCAAGATAGATAATAAAATACTTCATCTCTCCACTGTCTCATGCTTCTGGATGAGCAAAAGACATTCTGTCACAGTCTTAAATTATAAGTAAAGACATTTTATAATTAAGAAGGTGCCATTAATCAAATCAACCAGCAGTAGCTCAGTGTTTTAATTATACACAAATATTGTATTTAGTCTCTTCCTTTTGGTTATTCATCACCTCCACCCACTAGACTGCTGTCTGTTTATTATTTATTAAATCCTACTGAAGACTTGCTATATTTTTTATGAGCATAAGAAAGGTGCTTTAGAATTGATACCAACATTGCTTGTTTAACCATAAAGCAGAAAGCCATATTTATATTTATAACTGGATTATGTGTACTGTGCTCTTAGCTGTATGCGCATTTGCCTGTAGCAATAATTTCCTTTTATTATATATAGTGACTTTTGATAATTCTACTTTTTCTTCCACACTTAGAGTGCACCCACACTAAATGGGATTTCTAATGGATTATTCACCTTTCTCTTAGGTAACAAAGTTAACTTTCAAGAGTAAGGGAACAGACAATAAAAGACTTTAAAATTATCAAATCAACGAGATGCATCTTTGGTCTTATAAACTTGGAGTCCTGAATCACATAAGGTTGTCAAATCAGTTTAAAATTAGCATGAATCAAGAACTTAATACTGGTTTAAAACAACTGATGATCTTGTTTTTCTTAGTAAGAAAGCAGAATAGAGATCAAGAATTTCAGGTTTCCAGAAGTTATCAGGGTTTCAAAGTTATCTTTCATTTTAATTACTGTAAACCTTTGACCTTTCCAAACATGTAGTCGTTGGGTAAATAAAATCCCAAACCCCAAAATATATGATTCCTGGAATCTGAGAAGTACAGGATTTACTCCTCACCAAGAGGACTGAGATTTCAACCTGAATATGCTCAGATGGCAGCTCTAACTACTGTGCTGTTGAACACACTGAGGTTGGTCATGCAGGCTGTGCTTTGAATTGAAATTTGCATTCTGGGAAACCACTGAAGTCCAGATCAAAGCATCTAAATTGCACCTCAATTCCTGTTTCTAACACTTCTTTCCTGCAGCATGGTTCAAACACTTCAGATGTGCCCAGCCATTAAAAAATAATAATCATGGAGATATTGAGGTCAAATCTGGAGCCAGAACCCACCATTTTGTGAAAATGGAAATCTTGGTGTTATGTTTTATTTCCAATGTCAAAAGTCATGAGCTGTTCATGATGCTCATTATGATGCTGGACACCTCACTGAGAGCTCAGCAGATGTCCTGATCATGGAGAAGCAATCATCTGACAAACATCTACAAGCGTGAAAAATGGGAGGGCAATTTAGTCAAAAAGCAAATGGCTGGAGACACCTGCTGGGAAAGAATGAAGCAATTACCTCTTTTTCCCCATAATGAACCAGTGTATACCTGCTTCATCATCACTGATTACATGTTTCTCATGTTCTCCAGTTCCCAGCTCCCCTTATTCATTCATTCTTGTTGTGATGAGCCCTAAAATAATAAGAAATGTAAACAGAATTACAATAGCTGGGTGTAGGTAGAGGAAAAAAAAAAAAAGATGATGATATTGACATTTATTCTCATAGATTGTTTGGAGGACAAGAAACAATTAAGGCTTCCTTGTTTATAGGCCTTTAAATATCCAACTTTCATTCTGGACTCAACCCACCTGCCTCCATATTTAGTAAACAGGAAGAGAAAAAAGAGAGAGAGGAAATTTTGGAAAAATCTGTTGTCCCTGAAAGTACTTCTCTTTGAGAAGACTTCCTATTCTGTTCTCAACAGCTGGGTCACAGATACAGATGATGTCCAGCAGCACTTTTCATAGCCAGAAAGGATGTTGGGCTGGGGACTGTGTTTGGATTTGTGAAAGGAAAAATTCGGAGTGGGACAGGACAAAATTGGGTTCCTTGGGTTCACAGGTGGCACATGTCCCTGGCCTGAGTCTTTAATATCCTTTAAGATAACAACTGCTGCCACAACTGAGCAGAAAGAGAGCAATTTGTTTGCAGCAATTCTCTTGTGACCCCATGGGCTGATTGACAGCTTTATTTACAAATTGTGCCATTTGGCCTTGGCCTTTTGACAACTCCTTTCACAAAGGGTAGCTCATGCCTGAAGTAAAGTCATTGAAATACTTCTTTTGATGGCAAGATATGATTCAGTCATTTTTTTTGTGTGCTTGAAGGGTAGAGTTGGGCAGATCAATGCAAGTGGAGAGTTTAAATGCCATGGACATTGTGGGGAGTCACAGCAGCACTATCATAAAGCTCCAGTTTTAACATAGATGTAATAAACTGGACTTCTGCAAACGGAAATCTATCATGGAAACATTTTTTTAATGAAGTACCATGCCCTTTTCCTCCTCATTTGATCTCATCACTATCAACAGTAACCTATACTGTCTTAGGGATGGTTGCATAGACACATCAATTTAATTTCAGCTACTTTTAGCCTTCCTAAAATCAGGCATTTAATTTAAGCGAGTCAACTTCTGTAGTCAGAGGGGATGGATATTCCTCTCCAAAAGATCCCTCCCAACTACCTTTGGACAGGATAAATGATTGCTTGTTTCCATCTCATTCAGAAGGATTTAGTGCTCCCTGCCCTATTTCCGACAGCCATCAAGAGCACTTGACAGTCACAATCTCCACTATGAAATCTCTTCTATTTATCCTGCCAATGGCAGGCTGGACCTGCCCTGGTCTATGCAGACTGTTTTATCTCTTTGCTCTCTCCTTCTGGATGGTAGTACAAAGACAAAGCAACATGGACTAATTTGCATAGCTATTGCTGAGACCTCAGATTCTAATGAATGACTTCTGTCTCCAGAGTCCATCAGTCTCTTACCTTTGCAAGATTTATCTGCAGTGGAAATACAAAGTTCCATGGAGGGCTCAGTTTTACAAAGTATTTTGTTGGGGTTTTTTAATTTAAAAAACACTTTCATAGCCTACATAATAGTAATCCCATTATTTACAGTCCTCTCACTCTCTAGTTCTTTTCTTAGCTTGTTATTTATGCTGATAGCTACTAGTGATAGAAGAAAGGAAACACATGTGAAACCCAATATGAATCCCTTCACTTAGAATGTCTTGATCTGAGTTTTCGGGGAAAAAAAGTAGACAATGCCTGCAGTACAATGATGTGAATTGCTTCATGTACGCAGTGGCAAATAAATCTTTAAAAATGTGTGGTCACAGCTTTTCCAAAAGCCTCATCTTCAATTCAAAATAAGTTGGTGTGCTTTTGAATGATTGACCTGGAGTGTCTATAGTGTAGTCTTTTGACAAAAAATCCCTGTGTAACTTAACATAGACCCAGAGGTCCTACCTTCAAAGACTAGCACTCACTAAGAGTGTAGGACTTGGAAATCTGTGTGGAGTAGTTGACATTATACAGTGGAGTTTGATGAAGAGTCACCTAAGGTAGCAGACACCTAGCTGGCTCAAGAACTACAGAAAGAATAACTCATGAACATAGTACCCTACTGAAACAGCCACACTGCTCTTGGGGCTGGGTTCATGTCTTCACTTCTGTACCATGGCTTCTGGTCACATCAGTTTGGTTAACAGGAGTTTGAAAGTGTTTGTGCTACACTCATTTACCATCTGTCTACTAAAGGGAACAGAAATAACCCTGTACTCTCTTAGGGTCACACATGTACACAGGCCAGGGCAGTCAGTTCTGAAATTCACTTCAACTCTCCAAATAAAACTAGCAAATATAGAAACCCCTGAAATCTATGTAGAAATGCATAAGAACTTGCAGTAGAGAGTAACTTGATCAAGTTTCTTTAGGATTCTAGAAATCTTAACTCATTAATTTATTTAATGAATTTCATTCCCCTTTTCTGTCTGTTAATCATCCAAAGAGAAATCTAGACTTTCTGAGTGTTGTACATCTAACAGTTTCTGTAAATGATTTCCAGTCTCTAGATCATATGGGACATACAGTCTTTGTGCATTTCCAACACACAATTAAAGTCAGTTTGGAATTTGAGAAAGTTTTGTGTCTGCTGCTCATGAGGGAGGGAGGGGTAAACTGTTACTTCTAGGTGTCTATGTGAATACCAAATAGGAGAAATTTGTCTGCTGTGAATGTTCAGAAGCATGTATGTATAGTTTATCAGTTTCATGAATGGCTTTTCACCAGCTTCTGTAAAGTGATTTATAATGATGACTCTTATTAAATACTGGCTTTATATTCAAGGGTGATTCTGCTTCCAAAGCAGGGTGTAATACGGCTGCTCTCCATACGAGAATCATACTTGATATGTGAAAGCTATATGTAATGGTGACACTAATCCAAATCTGGGAAGGTTAGCACTCCTGATTTTTAGACTTTTCACCTGAGGGATAGATTATGTCATCATTATTGAGAAGAAGAGAATGTTCATGAATAACTACTGTGAATAGGATACATTTCACGTAACTTTAACCCTGTAAAAATGAGACATCCAGTCTAAAAGTTCTCTGTTTTGTCAAAGAATAAAGAGAGGTAAATCTAAAGGGTGATCCAATACATTTGTGTGGTATCCCATCTGTCTTAGGCTAGGATGGCCTAAAGACACCACAGTTGTGGTTTAAACTATACAGAGCCTAGATGAGAGCCTAGATGATCAACTGAGACAAGGCATCTGGCTTTTCAGCAGCAAAAAATGGAAGCTGAATTAAGCTACAATTATGACTTTGGGGGTGGATGAAATAGTAGAAAAAATAAGTGGAAGAAATAAAATTAAACCAAACAGATATTTTACCTGTCCTTTTAAGATCTCTATTTAGTGATATCCTTAGTCTCTTTTCTTCTGTTCTGTAATTATCCTTTTCATTGAGTCAAAATCTATTATCCTGCTGTGCAATATCTCTTGTTCCAAATCAGCAGCTGCCAAATAAAAACTATCCTCACTTTCATTGCCTTTAATTTTCATGTCTGAAGATTCCTGACTATACTGTGGAGTTTGTTAAAGCTAGAACTGAGGTTTGGCTGCCACCCTTATATCATTCAATTGTCCCTTTCTCTTACAAGTGTTTATGAAATATTCCCTGGTCTGAAACCTTTCGTCTTTACTGGATCACAATCACTGATAAAAAGCAGCTGTCAGCATTATGATCTAAGGGTGGAGTATGAAATACTCTGGAGTATGAAATTGTCTGCTGGGGGAAGAGTAGAGCAGTGAATAGTAGATTAAATGAATAAGGAAGGGAAAACATCAAAACTCTGACTGATGATCTCAGTAAATCTAGATTAAGGGTTTTTTTGCTTCTGCTGCCATTTAAAAATTCAGCCCTTTTGACTCAATACTTGTTAACTTAAGGAGAGCTTTGTCTACTTGGTGCTAGGTGCATATGTCTCCTTGTATGACTACGCTGTTTTAATAGGTCTCCAGTATGAAGAATAATGAACCAAAGAATAAAACCCAAAAGAAACATGATTGAGTGTAAAACATGTATCAAACTTATATCTGGAGAGAAACATTGTTTTCTTGATGAAGGGCAAAGATGTGGAGGAGAGGGTGACATTTTGTTGGTAGCAAAGTCATCTTGGCTTAGCTTGAGCACATGGTCAATGAATTCTCTTAGAGCTTTATTTATTCCTTTATTTATTTTTATTGAACTTGGACTTTTTTTTTTTTAGTGTTTTACTCTGTACGGTTCTGTACATTTTGGGGAGTGGTAGGATGTTTGTCCTGTGGATGAATATAGAAAACTGATATTTCCTCAAGATCTGATCATCTACATTTAGATTTTCTTGGAATGATTATTTGGACACAGGTATTCCCTGGTAAATGGAAAAAGTAGATGTGCCAAATGATAACCTGGTAGTGACAGGCCATGATGCTCTACCAGAACCCCAGTGAATGTAGAAATGTGACCTCTTCAGAAGCTGTGGCTTTAAATTGAGGTGCTCAGTGTAAGCTATCTCTTTTGCTCTGCTCTTGACTTTCACAGAATTTTCTTAATAAAAAAAGAAAAAGGATCAGTAAAACCTTACCAGTACTTACAGCCCTTCTTTCCAAACTACATCAGTATGTTCCACCACCCTTCTCCAAAACACCACACTTAATTGTCCTTATGGAGATAAATCAAGAAGTGTCCATACATTCACTGTGAATAGAAAGAGATAACTACTAAGCAAGTCAGACCAGCGTACTGTGGTGAGCTGAGCTGATGCTAAATATAATTCCTGCAGGGTTTTGATTTCATTTCCACAGGATCTTATTGACAGAATTGTATCAGCACCACACTTCCAGACACAAGGCAATTGATGATAAATAAAAGAATTATTACTAGTCATGAAGTATTTTATGCTAGCAGTTTGTTCTTCTGAAGAATAGTGCAATGTCAAATAAGGAAAAGTCTGAATAAAAATGCATTTATTTTATACATATATCTATATAACTGTAGGTATCCACACGCATGCACACGTACAGAGACTTCTTTTTTGCTTGGGAGCATGTCTACATCAGTGAAGCCTTGTCAGAGCTCAGTGAGCTTATTTAAGGACTGGAAGAAGTACAGCTGAGTCAGTGCAGTGCTATGCTTGTCCTAATTGTACCTGCTGAGAATTACCTCCAGTGTAAGTCAATTGTTCCTATAATAAGTTATTATCCCTGTATGGTGTAGCACTATGGTGTGTGGCCATGCCAAGGTCACCCAGGGCTAGGTCGTATTCTTCTTACATGAATTGCAGTGAGCCATGGAGATGCATCTCAGGTAATTAGTGACTGTGAAATCATGCCTCCTCGGTGGATGTCAGGGTGAATGGTATCCTGAACTGTCCTGCCACTGTGTTCATGCCTCAGAAAGTAACTGTTCTCAGTGGATACGAATAGTCCATGCTTTATCATACACTGTCACTTCTAGTAAAAGTGATACTTAATGCCACTTGTGGAGTTTATTTTATGCCCATCTATCAAAAACTAGTGAGGTTGGTATAAAGTGTATGGAGTACCTCACTGGCATTTTTTGTATTAAAATTTTTAGGTTTTGAGGTATTTCCCCCCCAAAATTGCTACACATAATGGACATTTTTGGAAGAAACATAGCATAGCACTCACCTGAGATTTCTAATAATAATGAGTTTTGTGGAAAACTAAGAATCATAGAATCACAGAATCACTTATTAAGGAAGAGACTACTGGAGGTAGTCTGAAAAAATCTCCAGCACCCCCTGCTCAATCTGGGCCGTTATATTCATATGCTACTTAAGGACTATGAGAGTGATAACTCAGTCAAAGAATCTATATTTTTAAAATAGTTCTCGAAGTAAGTATTTTGCTTGTAGGTCTGTAACTCACTAAGGTCAAGGGAGATTTTTTCTGCAAAAAGGAGCTTAATATCGTAAAACTTTCTTAACAGAATTTTATAACTTAGTCTTGCATACATACTTCTTCATTATCATCTCTCTTAGAAACTCACATACCAATATCATACATATTTGTTTCCACCAACATTCTGAGCTGCATTTCTAAAAAAAAAATCTAAGGAGGGAATTGTTTTTTATAGAAGTTCGGTAAGGTAGAGCCAGGACTACAAGATATCAGTCATCTCAATTCTGTGAGTTAGATTATTGTTGTTCTTCCTCATCAATTCCAATAGTATCGATAGAAACCAATCAATCCATCAGAGATTGTAACCTAAGTAACATATCTTACACCCGTTTTTTTCAGCACTAAACTGGAATAGCATTGGTAAAATCAATGGAACAGCATCAGTTTGCATCAGCAAAGTATCTGGTACATCAATTTTGGGATGCTTTGCAACCTTTCACACTCATAATACGCCCTTTGAACTTGAAGAGGATTTCAGCTTCATAGGGATACAAATCAGGCCTTGCATTTGAGATTTATATAACTTGGAAGCAATTGAAACTTTTGGAGAATGAGGATTAAAAGCTTGAGGAGTTTGCTAATGAGGTACATTCTCCTTACCCTGTGAGCTTGCAGGTGTTGATGGATCGCCACATATCTTCTACCTTTTGGTATCTTTTCTTATCAGAGAGATGGGTAGCAAGCTCCAGAAAGGACAGGAGGAAAGAAATGATTCCTCCTTAGATCTAAGCATTAAGACTCTCCACTAAAGATGCCTTCAAAAGCGTTCTGACATTACAACAGACCACAATAAGCTCCCAGGTACTGCATGAGATTCACATCAAAAGTAAAGCTCCCAGAAACAAAAGTGGGAATAATATTGTTGCAGAAACAGAGAAAGAAAGGATTAAATAAAGGGAAAAGAAGAAGCAAGGGAGAAGGAAAGTTCAACAATGTTGAGAATTAGACAGCAATCTTAATTACTTCTCTGAAATGATTCCTGTACTGAACTCATGGGAGTCCACATGGCACATATTTATTTATATCCCAGAATATTGCATGCAATTACATGCAACAAAATGATCTGGTAATCTTAAAGGGATAGAGCTAGCTAATATACATCCTTTCATCCTCAAAGTGCTTTAAAATATCTCCAACATTGTATGAGGTAAAAGATACTGGCAGCTAGGGAACTTTTTTTGTGAAGTTGAGTGTCTTGACCAGGGTGTGAGTTTGAACCAGCAGCTATAATCTCCTGAATTCCAGTCTTCTGCCCAGTGATCATCATTCTTGGAGAAACCAGCTGAAACCAACCCAACCCAAACCTTGCCATAGTATGTTCTGGTACTCCAGTGATGGTGATATCAAAATGTCTTAGTGATACAGAGTATGAAAGACTGGTGAGAAAGAAACACATCAGGTCATAAAGACAGGGCCTACTCCTAAACTTGAATTGCACAGCTAAGGTACTGGTTACCTGAAGTAGGTATTGGGATGAGGCATACTATTTTATGTCAATGTCTGTTTGGCTGTGATTTGGCTACCCCAGGACACCAGGTAAAATGACCAATGACTAAAATGCAGTGTGCTCTGACTAACCTGGCATACTGCTGCCGTGACCACAGTATATTGTCAGAGGCTTTCTGCTCCCTTCACTTCCAAGTCGAACAACCCAATTTCATTGTCATTTTACAAGCAGAAGAACAGTACCATGCAGCAACTTCCAGTCCCATTTTCATTGATTCTGATATTTGACTCAGTTCTCCATTTTTGATACATTTCACAAACATAGCTTGAAACTATCATCAGAACTGTTCATTAAAAACAACATGAAAATTTTCACCTACTCAGCACATTCTCAGAACACACTTTTCTTCTGTTTTTACTTCAGTAAGCACCATGATCTTATCCAACTTCAGTGTGTTCTGGGGTCTCTGGGCTCTACCCTTATTTCAGAAATTTAGCATATCATGGGATGCTTGCTGTGTTATTACATATCCGTTTTCAGCAGCAGAATACCCAAACTTGGCTCTGTAGCTTAAGTTTTGCCACCCATGAAATTCTTCCTGCAAAAGCAGGTGATAAATTCAAGCTTCTTTGGAACCACACACACACACTCCCCCCCCCTCCCCCCCCCAAAAAAAAAAAAAAATTTTGAGCAAGGAAAACCAAAAATTGCTGAAGAAAACTGAGTATGAATTATCCTAATGCCATTCCTGAATTCTCAACTTGGAAGTGGAAATATCCTAAGATAATGTGGGAGATGTGGAGTTCTACAGTTCACTGATGTTTTTGCAATGATCTGAAGTTTTTGGAGTTGCACAAATATTAATGCTTACCTCCCAATCAGTCTTCATTACACATACGCTACTTTCTGCCATAGAGAAAAACAATATTGATGATTATGATTATTTCCCATTATGATGTCATCCTATTCTGAATGGAAATAAATTATATAAGATTTATAACATTATTTAAGTCAATCATTTAAATGTCAAAGTCCATGAAGTTTCCATGATCATAAATTTTTATATGTCCTTTTTTTGTTTCTTTAATTTTCTTCTCTTTGATTCAACTCCTCAGTGCTGTAAGAAACTTACAGAATTCATCTTTATTAACAAATAGGGCTGTGTGAAAAATATTTATTGTCTCTCATTTCAAACAGTCCTCTTTAGTCATAAATGAGTATAAAGGAAGCATGACAAGCAATTTGCTGCATGGTAGATGATATTAATGACCTGTCACGCTCATACCTCCTTGTGTGATCTGTGGCTATTTTGTTTTTTTAAGTGACAGATTGCAACAGAGAATGTTTGGTGTTAGTTGTGTCCTGTTCTCTACTCCCCGTTAATAAGAAATGAGGAAAATAGCTTTATTTGGTGTCAAACCCAGGCACTACCAGCACTACCAGTGTACCTCTCACCGTGCCAGTAGTGAATGCTTAGGGAAAGAAGATAAGAAACCTGGAAATCACAGTCTCCTCCTATTAAGCTTGAGGATCCCTTTTTGTTGATAGTGGTAGATGTTCAATCTGTTGATTACAAACATTCCATTCATCATATTTAACTGTGTCATCACTCTGTGAATTCCCTCTGAAACAAGCATGACAGTCTTCTGTAATCATTTAAGAGTCCTAACATATGAAGGCCTTCAAATCCTTGTCATCGAGATTGATCTGCGACTGGCAAAGTTGATGGAAACACTTTAATACCAGTTGATGGAAACACTTTAACACCAAGTGTGTTTGCCAGAACAATGATGAGTCCTGAGAGGCCTGAAGACATTGGAGGCCAGGCTGAAAGACTGAGTGACAATGGCTGGAGCTGCTGCGACAGCACCCAAGGCTGTAGCTTGGTGTTTGGGCTCTCATGCCAAGCCCATGAGAGCTAGGTGCCTTGGGAGAGCAGGCCATACTGCCAATGCATAGGCCAGTGGGATTTGCTGGGCTCATGGTAAGTGTCTGGACTGCATCCCTCTGCCCACTTTGGAGAGTGTCTGGGCTTGAAGGAGACGCTTATCTTCCTCATCCCACTCCATTGCAAGATGGAGAGACACCAAATTTATCCATCAAGGCTGTTGTAATGGTGCATATATAGGGCTTGGATTCTACTTCCAGTTGGGCATAGTGATTTTCCACAGTTCCCGCATGGGCCTTCAAGCACTGGGTGCCCATACAACAACCAGTGGGTTTCAGACTTTGAAATGGGAAAAAAATTACCAGAGCCTTAGGTATTCCCAGTGATTTCCTGTTCTCCTGGGTGAAATTTTCTGACCAAGTTTACTTTGTGAAAACAAAGCTGCCTGCCACCAAGCAAAAAGAGTTTTTGAAATCCTCTGGATTTCAGACTGGTTCCTTAAAATACCTGCCTCTTGATAAGACTTTTTTGTGTCTTGAACTATCTGCTGCTTGATAGCTTTAACAAGAGCTTTTAAACTGGTGATGGATAAAGAAAAATACAATGGAGTGTAGGATGTCATGAGAACTGAAACTCTTAATATTGGCAGCAATAGGAAGGGATTGCTTAGGAAAGTTTCCATTTGGAGCTCACCTGTGTTGCATACAGGAGTAATAAATACATGGTAGTCAAGCTCTGTAGCTGTTTTTGGAGAGTTGTGGTTTGTTTTTTTTTTTCTTTTTTGTCCCACAGCTTAATCATTCTAATCAGTTCAATTGAGATGTTCAATGTGATATGTTTAACATTGTGAGTGTGATGGGACTGTTAATGAAAGCAGCAGAGACAATCTGAGATTTTGTCAGAGTGGATATGATTCCATTACAGTCACTACATTAACTATCCAGGTATTTGTTCCGTAACTGCTCAAATCTCTCGCAGTATTCCACTTCTAAGCCTCAGAGTACCAAAAAGGCTCAAATCAAGGTACTGTTAAGCAAAAATAATTTTTATAAAAAGTAGAAATGATTCTATTTTTTACATGTGTTAGAACAAAACAAAAAATAGTTGGGATTTTGGTAAAAAGTGAATATGGGTTTTGCATTTTTATGTACATTGCTGATAATAAGGGATATAACTGTTACTGATTTGTGTATGTCAAAATCACTTGGCAATTTCTTTTTCATCATTCTCCAATGCAGCATCGGTGAATGTGAATGCACTACATGTGTTGCAATGCATTGAAACAACCAGAAAATTCAAAGATGTATTTCCATTACTGTTTTCACTGTTCTTGATCCACTCTTATTTCTGCTATATAAGAACCAATAGCTAATTTGAAGAGGGTTAATTGGGCTTTTTGGAGAACAAGTTGACGTACACTTAGAGTCTCAGCAGTCTGGGTTTGTTTAATTTTTGTAAGGGAATGGGGCTTCTGTCACCCTTTGATGTGTGTTATTAAAATCAACCTGCAGGAATAAATAATTAGTACCATCATTTCATAGAGACTCCATGATTATGGTAACTCCTGACCTAAATTCAGAATAAGCAATTCAGTTAGCATGCCAAAACCAATAATTCAATAAATTTATAATGTATCACCAATAAACTACAAAACTCTCAAGTTATGAGGTTAATAGAATTTAATAAACCCTTACAGAACACGGAAAAAGGGAATCTGCAGAAGGGGCAGTCCATTTGGTTGTGAGTGCTAACTGAAAAGCTCCAGTGCTTACAGCTTGCAGACTGTCACCTTACACTGCTACCTCACCACTCTGTCACACCATCCACTGCAGAAATGATATGCTGTGACAAGATGCCATTGTGGTCACACTCAGCTGTGCTGATCCCACGTTCACGTCCTAGCTGTGTCAAGATTTGACATTACTCTTTATAGTGGCAGGACCCTGAGCTCTCTAAAGTGGTAAGTTAGAGTTGAACGACTACAGTCCCATACCACAAGAAAAAGAAGATATTAAACTGGTGAAAAATGGAACAATGCAGCCAAGGTATTGCTTCATTTTACATCAAAATTCATCCTGTGTATTTTTGATTGATACCACCCTAAGTGATTAACTAAATGTTGATAATTGAGACAGTGTCGTGGTTTAACCCCAGTCAGCAACTAAGCACCACGCAGCTGCTTCCCCCTCCCCCTTCCCAGTGGGGTGGGGAGGAAGTAAGGAAAAAAGAGTAAAACTCGTGGGTTGAGATACGAACAGTTTAATAACTCAAGTAAAAATAAAAATACACTACTAACTAAGAATAATAATAATTGTAATGAAAAAGAATACAACAAAAAAAAAAGAAATAAGAAAGAGAAGTGATGCACAATGCAATTGCTCACCACCCGCTGACCGATGCCAGAGCCGCGACCCGCCTCTCCTGGCCAACTCCCCCCTGTTTATATACTGGGCATGACGTTCCATGGTATGGAATACCCCTTTGGCTAGTTCAGGTCAGCTGCCCCGGCTATGCTCCCTCCCAGCTCCTTGCACACCTGCTTGCTGGCAGAGCATGGGAAACTGAAAAATCCTTGGCTTAAGATAAGCGCTACTTAGCAACAACTAAAACATCAGAGTGTTATCAACATCATTCTCACACTAAATCCAAAACACAGCACTGTACCGGCTACTAAGAAGAGAGTTGACTCTGTTCCAGCCGAAACCAGGACAGGCAGCTACCACAAAAAAGGTACATAAATGAGACTAGGAGCTAAAGAAGGGCTGTATCCATATGGAGACTGTAATCTGTAACATGAAAAGTTTTGAGCTCTGCTATAGGATGTTGAATATTTTGATTTTAAGATATATTTGCTCAAAAGTTATTTCTTCTCTTTGGAGAGCAGATTTATGAAAAAAAGCCAATGTAGTATATAGATATACAGCAAATAAAAGCACATCCTTAATCATTATGAATGCACCTACAGGGCTCAGCCCAAGAGACATTTGCATAAAATTGCCCAGATTCTTTCAGCTGAGCAATAGGCACAAAGCAGGGGATACATCTATGAAGTATATTAAGCTAGACTGTTATATATGGAAGGGTCTTACAGTTCAGCTAATGTTACACTTGAGGCTGTTCTGCAAAATATGCCAGCACAATTAATGTCAACACCAGATAACCAGTCACTGTAAATACCCTTGGAGGGATTTCTTATATCTTTTAGTAGAAATCCCATTTAAGAAGTAAAGTTTCCAAATGTATCCCTGAAAATCAGAGGTCAATTCAATAACCTACAAACCAGCAGGCAAATTCCATCTCCTGTTAAAGGCAAGTGTTATCTCCTTTGACAAGAGCAGGCTAGTGGGAAATAAATAAATGGATGTCTTTTTTTCCTAGAACAGACTCTATATTAAGCACTCAGACCGTCCTTCATTCTTGTGTTGTGTTTGGCCATTGCTAGGCTGGACCATACTATAAACAGCAAGGCAAGTCCATTTTACACCACAGAATTTCATCTGTCCCCTCCAGGCTTCATGCTATCCTCGTGAACTTGCTGACTCCATTGCCTTGCTAATACTTCTGCCTGTGCAGGACTGCATCTATGCTGCTTTACATAGATCTATTCTCATTATTAATGAATTAACTATTGTACAGTACTATTTAGAGGACTAGGTGAAGACAGAGACTTATATAGTATGTGTTATGATAGAAAAGCACCAGAAGGCATGTTTACTGTTTTGAAAGGTGATTGATAAGGAGAGCAGCAGAAGTGGAGACTTACCTTAGACAGCATGTGAAAGGCAGAACCAAGGACAGAGTTTAGCTCATTGAAGCTCTCCTTGTTGGGCATCGCTGTCCTGCATAAAACTGAATAGCATGACTTGCTCTAGGTATAGCACTATTTTCTCCTTTTATGGGTGACATTGTGAAAATCTCATTTTCTGGAAAGAAATCTGTATGGGAGGCCTACTAGAGGCTTCTCAGCCTTTTATAAATGCTGTTGCATCTAAATAATTGGTCAATCATAGCCAGATTTGAGTCTATGTCCTTTTTTTTCTAGACACTGATACCAAAAGGCTTCTTCTGTCATCATAGTAGCCCTTCCAGCCAGGTAAAAGCAGAACAGAAAAGTAATTTCTTTTTGGCTTATCAGATTGCATTGAATTTTACAACAGACTGATTCCCTGCATGGCCCAGAGTGCATTGCATTTCTCAGCAGCATTTTTTCCTGCAGCTCTGTTAAAGAACTGATTGTCCTCGAGCTGGTGTGCTACCATCAGAACTTGTTATTGATGTTGTTCGTATTATGACAGTCTTTACATTTGCATTTACTTTACAATCCCACTTACTTAAGTTAGTAAGAGTTATTCTAGAAACTTACACTTGCCCCAATCCTACACTAGAAGCTCCAGAAAGATTATCTGCTGTGGGAAGGCAAACAAAGGAACCTGATCTAAACCCATTAAAGTTATAAAAAATTCTTCTTTTCCCTGTCTATCTCTTTTCAGTATTCAAGACTGTTTCAAGAAGCCATGATCTAACCAACTTTTGCTTACCATGTAATAACTGCAAGATGATGGTGATTACAACCCACCTCCCAAAACAATGAAGTGTCCAGAAACACAGAGTATCGCTGCACTTTCTCTTTCTTCCATTGTTTGCTCCTGTAAGCCCCATTTCAGTGCAAGATAGAGGCAATTCCAGTTTCCACCAACTGCAACCTGATTGAATTCTAAGAAACTCGAAGAGATATAAGATGATGGTAAAAATTGTCTTTGTTCTTGGTTCATGAAAAAGGCAGTTGAGAATTCAGCAAATTTTGGATTGCCATTATTTGCTAAAATATAGCAGAAAAGTTATTTCTTTTTCCCAAATAGAACAGCACTTTAAAAAAAAAAATCACAGTTCAGATAAGGTGAAGTCTTTTTTAGAGCTTTCCTTCCATAATATAAGTCTGTTAGACACTTAGAGAATGGCCTTAGATGGGACTAAGATGTAAAATATGTCTAAGCCATGCAGTAAGCTATGCTGAAGGTGTGCATCTTTTAATTGCCTTATGGAGCATTTTCATTTTTCATGGTTTTAAAAATCCTTTAGGATCTGTCTTTGTGTATAGTTGATAATTAAGTGCTTCTTTAATGCTTACATCTCTAAAGCAATGTGTGTCCTGACCTCTGACAGCCACTCAGAAGATTTAATCTCTGAAAGAATATCTTAAAATGTGTGCTACTTACTTTACAAGAGTCAGCTTGAACAGTAATTTTCTAAACAGTAACTTATTTTACAGCAACAGTGAGAGGTTAGGAAATTATCTGCTGTAATAAAAAAAAAATGTAGAAAACTGTGAGTGGCTCTTTTTTTAATTCTTATCGTTTGAGATAGTGTGGATATCACCTAAATTAGCTTTGATAGAATTGGCAACATCGCCCTTTTCACTGAGGAATCACTTTAGCTCCCATATAGCAGGAGGTTGTGAGGAGCAGAGCTGGCAAGAACCTGACAGGTCCACTTTGTGACAAACTTTCAAATTTGTTCGTATTCTGCCATGGAACAGAAACAAACTTTGTTTGTTTGTTTTGTTGTTTTATGAAATTGTGTCAAAAAGTCCAAGTCTGAATCAAAGAGATGCTTCAGCCTGCATCTCCCTCCCACTCACCTGAAGTATGCATCATGCTCACCTACAATATGACGCCCTCCTATGCAAAGCTGCCATCAGTGGATGTGACCTGGCAGAAGCCAATACTGCAGAGAGGCGCAAGGATTCCTGGGATTAGCTTTAAGATCAATGCTCTTAAAATCTTGTACCTGTGTATAGTATAGTATAGTGCTATTGTACAGAAGAATTGATCAACTGAAGAACTGATTAAAGCTGGTTAATGGCAGAAGAGTCTGCTTGGCTATTTTAGAAGTGGATGATCAGAGACAGTGGTACCACCACGGTAGGTCACACTGGACTAGAAATATGATTTTCAGTTTATCATTTCTTTAGCCAGCTTTATAACCTTCAGAAACTAAGAGAAAACAGAGAAAACTTTTTCAAGTTTAAGAAAATACTAAAATTCCCCCCCCCAACTCAATAATAAGTGACATGAAATGTATTATCCTGTTCTCAGGATTTTGCACTCTATTATTCCTCATGTTTCTTCTACAGCCGTTTTTATCATTTAGATAAAACTTGATTGGATCTAATTTACAAAGTGCCATTGAACTGTAAATAAGTCAATGGTTTATTACTCAATGGAAAACCTGCTGAAAAGAAATGAAAATGTGGTAAATGAAAGACCCCTTTTTATGCCACTGAAGTGAATATTAAGGCTAAACACCTGTTTACCAGTTGATTCCACAGTGTTATTATCTTGGCACTAGGTAAGCGTGTGAAACATTTGTTTATTTAGGGTTTATGCAGCAGATATTTTACTTTTTTTTTTTTTTTGCCTTATGAGCCACATCATGTTTATTCTCATAACTGAGTGTGTGTTCTAGGTGGTGTCTTTACAGCCCATGCACTACTGATGATCAGTGAATGATGGAGCATTTTATCTGGCCCTTCATGAGGTAATGATAAGGGTAATTGGCACTCCAGACTTCTAGGCAGTTAAGAAGCAAGTGGGTGATGGAAAACAGCTATTTGCTGAATCACAGCTTGCCATCCAAATCCCAAAAGGACTTCTGTAAATTTTAACTGACAAACTTAGCTATTTCCAATTAACATATTTTTGTCTTTAAAAACAAATTATCTTCTTTTCTCTGATTTTCTTTTCGCTTATTCTGCCATACATATAATTTGTTGGTACAGTCCACCCAGCTGTACAGCTCACACTACTTCAGCAGGGCTCTACTGATTCATATTCACAGTGGACCTGCTACAAGATCTTTGTTTTTCATTTACCTTCGTCATTTCTAAAATTCAAAAAAAGCACCCAAGGAGTGTAGCCAAGACTCCAGCCCATTCTGTCATGGACACTGGGCCATGTAGGATTAATGCCATGAAAGAAAACTGCCTGTCATGTTTTCCGTAATGCCTCTGATGGAATTGTTCATATTCTTTTTCAGTTCGTCAAGACAAATACCAGTGCAGATCAATATAGTAGGTGTCACAACTCTGATATTTCTATGAATCTTATATTCACTCTAATTCTAATTATTTGCTTCTTCAGCATTAGGTCACAGTGGGATGGAAGTAGATTTTCATTTGACTACATTAGAGACCATCTTAAATCTCATGTTAGTTTGGATCATGTTTCCTGACCAATTCTAATTCTTTTGTTTGATTTTACATAGTTACCCCCCCCAGAGAAAAAAAAATAAACTAATTTGAATAATTTAAAGTGTAATTTATTAATATAAAACCCTCAACAGCAGTGTGTAGTGCTATTGAGAATGGCAGGCACTGAAGGAAAATACTTCAGAGTTCTTACGATTTTTTTCTGAGTGTTTGTATTAAAGACGACATCAGATGCAGAACAAGGCTAAGGTGAAAGAAAGAAAAAACATGTTTTTTAAACTGTTGTATGGACTCTGCCTTCTTGTTCCTTTCATCCCTGAAACAGATGGGGAAGAGTAAAGAATAAAGCTGTTCTGAAGGAGCATATGAAGCAGTTAGATATGCATGCATATTTATTTTAAGCATACAGATACTTTCATAGTCCTCAGCCAAAACTGCAGATAATTAGGGTTGGCAAGAAATGAGGTTAAAAAAACCTTAAACATAATTTTGAATTTTAATTTTTTTTTTTTTTGGTATTGCAAGGCTTTTTTTGCTTCATATTTTAACTGAAATTTTTTGTGGAAATTATAGAAATCATTATTTGTGTTTTCAAAGCAGATATATCTATTTATGATTGGTTCAAATACTGTTTCTGAAATAGAACAATATTTCAGTAAAACTGAAATTTACCGTACAAATGCATTTATTGATATAAAATTGTGAGGATTAATGGGAAAAGAGAAATGCAAAATGAACCATTTTAATAAGTTCCCCACATTCTCCTTCTGATATTTTTCTAAGTAGAATGTTTAAATTCAATATTCTGAAATGACTTTGCATCTCGGACTCTGGGATTTGGCCTTGGTGCAAGCAGGAGGGTTAGAAGAGAAAAGCACCAAGCACTAGAAGGTTGAAAAGGCCAAAACCTGGTAAGACTGGTGGAAAGGGCTGGTGTTTGGGCACATATGCTTCTGCATGGATGGTTGCTGAAACTGGGCTATGCAGAGAGGAAGAGCGGGACATCGCGAGTGAGAGCATATGCACTTCAAACCAGCCATCGGTTTGTTATTTTTACCTAGTTGTTCACTGTTTGGGTTTTTGAGCCAGAATTAATGATACGACTATGATGGGCTCTGTCCTCAGAGAGTAGGTATGGGGCCTGCTGGGACCCAGGAGACTCGAGTATAGTGAGAACCAGCCTGCTGGAATGGGAGCCTCCACCAGGAATGAACATTATTCATACCTAGCTCAGACAGTGATTTTTCCAGTCGTCAGCTAGTCTTTCCTATAATCACCAATTAATGCCTGTCACAGCACACTTCACAGGCAGTTGATGAGGACTGAGGTTTTGGCAGGCTGGCGAATGGACTCGGGCTCTGCAGCTAGTAACTGTGATATTCAGAGCAGAACTGATGTCTCACCCTTGGAGCAGGCGCTTTCCTCCATGTAACCTGATCACCCAGGAACCTTGGGATGGGATTTCTCTCAGTACAAACATTTAAATAAGCCAGAAAATCTCTAGAAAGACTCCTGTACACAAAACAATGCTGTTCATCACAGAACACGTTAACTGGCTTATTTCAATTTTTGCAGTATTCCCAAAACAACAATTTGATGGGTTGTTTTTTTTTCTTTTCTCTGCAGGTGATTATCTCAGTATATTCTCAACCTCAGTATAAACTCTGCTTTTTATAGGTTACAGTTTCTAGGTTTTTATTCATGAGTTTGAATTTAAGTACATGAGCAACTTTATTGTAGTTTGCAGAATGGCATTAACCATATGTTTCATTAGATTATTGAATCTGGGCTCTCACTTCATCACCACTGAAGAAAATAAGATCTACACAGAGTCATGGCTGACCAGATCCATTTGATGAGAGTTCTCCTTCAAGGCAGAGGTTAGACCAGAGGTGCTCCCAAGGTCGTCCCCAGCCAACACTCTATATTTCTGTGAAGTAGTGGGTGAAAATATCTGCACAGAAGCTTTGGAGGAATTTATAATTCATACAGCTGAACCTGGAAACCAAGATCATTCACATTACATGATAGTCCCTCTTGGATGAGATGCCACAGATAGTAGGTTAATGAATATTATTTAAATAAACTTGACATACATACATGGCTACATTAGAGATTGATCCAAATTTTGGGTAATGTTGGGAGATGCTAGGGTATGGCTATGTGACAGAATGAAATCATGTTAGTAGGGCTTACATTACCTTTCATGTCTGGAGCCTCAATAACTGACTCTGGCACATGACCAGCAATTTGTAACAAAAATGTCCTTGCTTACACCAGCAGAGCCAGTAAGTGGATGAACATCTGGTGAACATCTGGATGGCTTGAATAAGGCTGGTAAAGGAGATCTTGAGTTGACATAAACCAGGGCTGTGAAGTGTCCCTGTTTTCTGCAGCTTCAAAACACTAGCACAGTGTGAATCTGCTATAAAGACAAACTATAAATGGAGAAAGAAAGATACAACTCAGAATATTTATTCTTACAGGTGCCCAAATACTGCCAATGTTATTTGTGTGATACTACAAATGTTAAGACACCAGCTGTAACGTTGCACCCAATTTTAAGCACAGTGCTTTGGTAAAAGTATGGGCCATTTGAAGAATATCCAGAGCTCAACAAAAATGATGTAAGACCCTAGAAGCATGACCTGTAAGAAAGGTTTAAGAACATAGCTTATAAATAAACTAAGAAGTTATCGGGATTGCTTGATTTGAAAGGAGGGAAGGAAGGAAGGAAGGAAGGAAGGAAGGAAGGAAGGAAGGAAGGAAAAGAGAGAAAGAGAGAAAGAAACAAAGAAAATGGTGGATAAGGAACATGATAGTGATCTTCAAACATATAAAAAGTTGTTGCAAAAAAAGAAGTGAATAATCTTTCCTTCATGTCCACTGTGGATAGTACAAAAAGTAATGGCCTTTTTAATAGTGGCAAGGGAAATCTAACTTAGTCATTAAAAAAAAAAAACTTTCTAACAGTAAGGATAATTAGGTACTGGAATAGATTGCCTGGGGACTCTGAGCAAACTCTATCATCATTAAAGCCTTTAAAGAGCAAGCTGGACAAACACTCATTTGGAATAACAAAGATCTAGTTGATCTATGGAAGGCAAAAGATGAACAATATGATTGACTGAAGGCATTTATAGATCTGTTTTCTACTATTCAGTGATAATTGCTTAGCAGTATGGGGGATAATATATACTTGTCAAACACAAATCAGACAGACATGACAGAAGCAAAAAATATCACATATCATTTTTGGATAGAAAAATATGAAAATAAATCAAATAGTGTGGAAGACCAGTCACATCTGAATAACAAATTTTCCAAATTTAAAAGTTAAAAGTTGTTACACTGTGACAACAGATACATCAGAAGATTATATTTAAAAAATAAATGGACAATTGCAAGGTTAGGAAAAAGCGTGTCAATCCCTTTGGTAATTTTAAACTTAATTTTATTTAGCAACAATAAGAGGAATCAAGAAGATTAAAGGATCTGTTTATTGTTCAGGACTGTAGAGGCAGAAAAGGCAGAAAGTCTGTTCCTTCCTACAATACTTCATTTGCATTATTCCAGATTTTCAGAGCTATAACTGAGATCAGATTTCACTTCCTGATCCTTTATCCCCATCATATCCAAGTTCAATTAAATCTTTTTCAAGAGGTTCCTGAGTACATCAATCCAGGGGCAGGAAATAGCCTTCTAACTCAGTGACTTACATGGAAGGGGAGATAGATAAAGACCTACAATTATTTCTTTGGTCTCGCCTGGGTAACTATCTCACGACTTTTGAAGTACAAGCTTGCTGTAATCATTAGGGCATGGTTAATGAAAACAGCTCATTATTGTCTTGCAGATACTGTCCTCTGACTATGCCCTTTGGATTGAAATGTATGCAAATTAAGATTATTTAATTTAGAACTTTTACTACGTGGACCTTGTAAATATGAAAATTTAATTACTAAGTGCAATATTTATCATGAGGAGCTCTAGCTCTCCTCTTTACCCTACCAAGCAAATAAGAAAATATTCCTTTTGAAGTAGATGCTTATTTAACAGATGCTTCTGTCCAGTGTTTTCACAAACCTGTACAGATATGCACCAGACCAAATATGCACAGATTTTTCCCCTTATCCTGGAGAGCATTATATTAACAACCTTCACATTTTGATAAGGGTCCAGCATTTCTCGGCTTCTGTAAGAGAATTTGCACATCAATCCAGAAGGAAGTAAATTGCTGGGAGCAAAAGTACGGTGTAACAAAACTGCTGTCAGACAGTGTGAGAACAATGAAGTGCTTTCATAAGTAAATGGTGCATATCTCATGATATGTTCTCAGGAGGGGATCATCTGAGGCAGGCCCATACACAGAAGAAATGTTTCAGACAGCAATATTATCCTGCCCATATGGAGGAGAATTTGAGCTGTTGGAATAATTGATGATTTATTGCTTCTGCGGTTCTGATAAATAAATGCAGAAATCCAGAAAGTGATTTGGGTGGATCAAACTTTTTTGTGTGTAGGGGAATCTTGGATGAACAGAAAAGTTGAAAAAAACCCAAATAGTAAACTATGTTTTTATTTTTAGACAAATGGCTTCATAAAATAGAAAGGTCTTTTGCAATATGAAGCCACTTTAATACTGAAAAATCTCCAAGTTTGATTCCTAGAGTAATCAAACCCGGAATGTTTTGACATTGCAGAACTTCTGCTTTTGTTTTTATATTGAAAAATCAATATAAATTAATAAGAAATTTTGGTATCACCAGTTCTTCAGCTGCCTCATCAGTGTGGTCTCCTCTTTCACTCCTGATCCTGAGCATAGACTATAAATAGATAGGAAAGGACATGAAACATTTATATTATCACAGAAAGATCTGTTGGCAAATGTAATATATTTTATTAGATCAGTTGATGTATTTGGGGAAAAAACCAAACAGACAAGATTTCAAGTGTATAAGCCCTTCTTCAGATCTGAAACAGAATTGGTCAATAAAAAAATGAAGTACTATTAATGAGATTATTATGTGCTAGTAATATATGTTCCTCATCCTTCAAAATTTCCCTTGCTTATATCCTTGAATTATCACAACTACAGTGTGACTGCTACTACAGACATAATATTTTCAGTTGGAAAACAAAGGAGTCCTTGGGATCCTCTGTTTCAGAAGGATTCTGAAATTCCTGGAAAGACTCATGCTGACTTTAATGCCATTTGAATTGGACCTCTATTAAAAATCAGGGAGTTTCATTTAACCTCCTATACCTGATCTCTAGCCAGAAAACATCCAAATGGCCAAAACCTCTTCCACCTTCAGACACTTTCCCAAGGCATTGCCGATGGGCACGCTTCATTGCTAAAGCGGGCTGTCCTTTGATCGGCAGCTAAGGAAGTGTGCAAAATCCTATTTGCAGCGGGAGCAGTATCCAAGACGAGTGCTGTGTCTGTATGAGGCACATCCCCTACCAGTGTGGTTCTCCTCAGGGGTGTGTACTCTTCTGTGTCCTTTTTTGAGATATGGGAAGAACCTGTCCGTGGAAATCTGTGCCTATTCTTCACCCTAAGCCTGCTAACAGGACTGCTTCCTCGGTGGAGTGAGTTCATATCACTGCTTTGTTAAGCAAATGAGAATAATAACTGTGGACTCTGTTAACAATGCAGAAGTCTATGGGGTCAAAAACTCTCTTGATGAGCATTTTGGCTGGATGCTGTCTGGGAAGGAGCCACCTTTCAGTGCTTGTTCTGTGCTTGGACAGAAGCTAGCACAATCCTGTGCATGACTGAGCTCCTAGGAACTGCAAAATGTGACAAAGATTGTAACCCCTCCTCCATCCCTCCCTTGGTCACTTTTGTATGGATGCCTTTCCCCATAAGCAAACAGTATCTGCAGTCAGGATATTACTGAGTTTAAGAGTATAATTGTTTGTTTGCTCGTGCTCACAGAAGATGGGTAAGATGAATGTGCTGTGAGTCTAAACATTGACAAGCTCATCACTCCTGTTGAGCCACCTAGGCTGTCTTTTCTGGCCAGGCAATCATGAGAATGGTGAGGAAAGGCAGATCTCCATCACCCCTAGGAGTGGGCAGTTTGCTGTCAGGCAAACAACATCTTCTGATTCTTACCTTTATCCCTTTTTTTTTTCCTTTAGGAGTTTCAGATTTTCTTGTCAGTATTTTCCCTCTTGAATCCTTGAGCTCCTAATTATCACCTTCTCAATCATTACAATTTTGTCTGTGTTTTTGCTTTTCTTATTTTGCATGACTTCTGCTAATGGACTTTCTCACACCTTAGCAACAGTTTTCTCAGTGAAACTTAGCCAAGGTCACACAGCTGTGCTGAACCGAACTAGGGCTTGGGTTACACACAGCTGGTCCCCAGGGCTGAAAGTTGCAAGATGACAGTGTGTCCACCTTGCACACGAGCAGAGGAATATATTTCACAGCTGTGTGCATTGCTCTGAACTCAAAAGACAAGAATGTTTTTGTTTGTCTCTTCAGATGCTCTTTGCCTAGAGGCTGAAGCAGCCAGAAAAAAAAAAGAACTTTTCATAAAAGCTTCCAAACATCATCTCTTTCCCTTATTTCTCAAGTCACTACAAAAAAGAATCTTAAAAGGGGAAAACACAAAGATAACTGTGTAATGACTCACATTTATCTAGTGATTTTAATCTCTGAAGGCACTTTAAGAAATGTCATAAACACACATATCCATGTTGTGGGTTGTCCTTCAGTTTATATTACAAATGTCAGACATGATCCCAATATTAGTCAATATAATTGCTACAACATTTAATTATTCTTCCATACTCAGCCTCATCATTCATTTAAATCTGGAAAATAATAGCAAAATATGCGCCAATTTGGTTTTTTTTTTTTTTTTTTTTCTGCTAACTGAGGATAACCTTTGCTAGGAGAGGAGAATTCCCATCATGGTAGCTGGGTTATATAAGAGGTCTGAGAGTCTTTCCCCTGCAATTTTTGTGCTTTACTACAAGCTGTAGAAGGAGGATGACCCTTGCACAGATTATTTTGGGTTCATATACTAGTGTTTATTCTGCTTAAACCAGCCAGTCAATATTCTGTCATTTGGGGTAGACAGAGACACCTGGAGCAATCCTACTCCTTTATCATCCAGGGAGTGCTGTCTTCAGGAGCAAACATCAGCATGGCCTCAGGGTTATGAACCGGTGCCTCTGTGAGTGATTCACAGCCTGAAAAAGATAATGCTGTCCTGACTTTTCAGGAGCTACCTTCAGCTCTCTGCAGCTTCTCTTAGCATCTTCCCATTGTAGCTGTTTCCTTGAGATTTGGCATGAGAGGATGTATCTTATGTCCACACAGTGCCCCATAAAGATTGTAAATGACAGCAACGCTAAACTGTTTTGGAGTGAAAGCATTATACACTCCAATTGCCACTTTAGCCCTGTAACAGACCTTTTACACACAATTGTCATTCTGCTCAAGTCCCTCTGTGTCATTCACATCCCACAACCAAATCTCTTTCAGGAGTTCCTGGTTGTTATCTCTGGGTCTGAGTGGATGCACCATAATCTGCTGCTATGAAACCCCCAAATTTCAGATGCGTGTGGATTGAAGACTTCCTTTCTCTGATTCTGGCTCAGTATTGATATAAAGATATTATATATAAGATATATAGATATAAAGCTCATCATTGATATAAAGATCCAGGATGCTTTCTAAGGACATTTTCACTACTCTGTCAGGACAGTAATAGCAAATTGAGTCACTAAGCTTATTTGTACCCATGCTGATCCCAGCAGCTCCGATCATGCTGCTGTGCAGCACGATAGAGTTCACAGGCTCAGTACATAAGGATGAAACGCTTTTCTCAGATCTCTGCTGAACCCATCATCTGTGTTTATGGATAAATACTTTGTAACACAGCTCACACATGACCAATTTGTTGCTACCTGACTAAGGAGACTGGGAAATAACATGTGAATGATGTACCTTACTTTGGACGTGCAAATTTTCTCTTTGTTGGCCTTTTAGATCTGCTGGGGTTTTTAAGTTTTATTTCTTTGTTATAATTCTGGCCTTTATATTTTAAAGATATAGGTACACATGTATGATTGATGAACAAAAATCCTAATGCAATAATGGTTCACAAAACAGCAGACATGAGAATACATTTGGCAAAGACCGAGCCATCTCCCAGATGTGAACGTCTTTAAAATGAAACTTTACACAGGAATGAATGAAAATATTCAATTAAAATTGACAGTGAAATTAAGACAACTGCATAAAGAGCCATGATCAGGAAACAATCAAGAAATAAAATAATTCCATTCCCAAGAATGTTCTGAGGAAGCGAGTGACAGTCAATAAAAGACCAAATACTTGAATATCATCTTGCCTGTTTTCCTTTGAAGAAGTGCTGCTTTTTGTGATCCGTTCATTTCACAGAATGGTACTTGGTAATTTGTTCAGAGGATGTTTTTGAAGGAGTGTATCCAACATTTCCAATTACATCTTGAAGGCTTGGCACAAAGCGAGAAGAGATGAGAAAGATCTTAAAAATGGAGAAATGAATAAATACTTCAGGCTGGGGTTTTTTCGCTCTCATTTGACTTCTGAATAATCTGATCTGCTGGAGGTATTAAGAGGCCTTATTTAGTAGCTATGATCATCAGATAACAGGTTCTGAAAAAAAAACCCAGGAATGAGAATCCACTGTTTGGTACATAGTATCTAAATGATCTCTCAGATGCATGTGTATCTCAGCTGAACAGAATAATTTTAAGCAAGTGATAAGAGTGGGCAGGAAAGGCATTCACTGCTATCATAATCAAGCACTTCATAAAGTAATTAATTAGATAAAGCCATAATGCACCATAGGCAAATACTGATGTTAAATAAGTATTCACATGCTGTTCTTTCAGACACAACGCTGGGTATTGTATCCTGTTGTGCTGTCATTCAAGTCGCTTGTAATCTATGTAATTGATTCCTGGATTTCACTAGCCAATGCAATATACTGTGAAAGGGCAAATGTATTTGTGGGTTATCTAATCTAGGAGAGAAGAAGATGGAAGACATGAGAGAAGTCTTCAAATAGGTAAGAAACAGCCGCCAGAGAGGAAAGAATAATTTATTTTCTATGGCTCCTGTAGAAAAAGACATACTGAGTTTGAATTTCAGCAAGGGAGATTTGGTTTAGATATCTGGGAAACAACTTTGTAAGAGAAAGGAGACTGACTTATGGGAGTTGTTTAGTCTATGATACTCTGGGGTCTCCATCTGTGTAACCAGTCCTTATCAGGAATGGTTTAAGATTAGCCCATCCTGCCATGGGACAAGAGGGAGGACTAGAAACTCCCAAAGGACTCTGCCAATGTAGTTTTCTCCTCTAAATTTTCTCTGGTGTAATATTTTAACACTTCCCCTGTAGTCTCTGTCTCCTCGTTCTGGCAGGATATTATTGAAATCATAGAAAATGTGCAATGAAAGCAGAAGAATGTGTCCTCTTCCCTCAGCTCACCTCTGGGTGAATAAAATCTTCTAGCATTGCACGTATGAATTTGAGGTGAGCCTCCGTCCCCATGCGTGATATGCAGTTATAGCAAATACATGGGGACTGCGTTGGAGCGCAAGAGTCTCTCAGTCTCGGCTATCCACGAGAAATGAACCTCACGCTTACCTTTCAGTGGCATGTTGCTCAAATGATAAGCTGTACAAAGTTCTAAAAGAATCTTATTTTTAAGAAGTGCACTAAAAGCTCCTTTTTGAAGCATGCATTAAACAAAGCTCTCAGAAAGAAGGTGTAACTGAATGGGTACTGTGAAACCTACAATCTGAAGAAGCCTCAATACAAATCAAATCCTTCCTGGCATAGTTTTCTGCACTGGCATGTGTTTATTCTCTCTGGGAGGTCTTCTCTTCAGCACTCCGTGTCTGAAATGTAGAAGTGGAAAGAATTTTCTTTTCTGAAGTGAAAGAAGTTTTGCTGGAAAGTTTTCTCTGGAATATTTTTTTTAAAGTCTTTAAAGGCTTTTTTTTTTCTTTTTCTTCCCCCCTTGGAAGCCTCTGTTTTCTTGAAAGCCTCAGTCTTAAAGAATTGTGACAGTACTTTGTGGAAGTTTGAGTATCCTGTATTTTCCTTTCATCGTTGTTGCCAGGGATTCCCACCTGGATCATTTCTTCTGTGTTGTTTGTTATGCCAGGATTCCCATAGTACATATGCTAAGCAAGCAACAGAGAAAATGGTGGTGAATCACGGGAAATATAAACCCACAGAGAAGACTGGGAGGATGAGAGCTCAAAGCAACAAAACATTGCTGCACATTCAATGCTATAGGGTGAAGGAGATGTCACGGGGGCTATGTATCTGGAAGTGTTGGATCTGTATCAGTGCAACACTCCACTTGAAGAAATTAAGACCTGGCTAATACATCTTCCTGGTGCATGAAGATCAAGTTAGCTCATCCTTAAGGAATTTTTCTGTGAAGTTTAAACAGCAAATTGGGTTGATGTTTGCCTAGGAGTGCTGTCCAACCTACAAGGTAGACCTTGCCTATATTTTCTAAAGGTCATGGCAGATAATGGACAAAACCCTCAAGTTTTGAAATAACATTTTGGGAATGAAATTTTGGAAGTTAAGAATATATATATATTTTTTTTAAATTTTTAATAGAGAATGTTGACAAAAATGACTCCCAGAATGTTTTCTCATGAGCACAGGTACAGTTTTGCCAAACTCTCTTATTCACTGTCTTCAAATCTTGACAACAGCTACAAAGAAACCATTGCTGTAATACTGTGCCAGCATTTGCTGTGCTCAGAGCTACTTAATACAGGTCTCGCAGACAGTGTAATCATTTTGTAATCAGAAAGCATTTGCACTTGGCCATGTATTTCCTGCAGGCAGCTGCTCGGTCCCTGACAATTGAGTCAGACATACGTATTCCAGGCAACTGTAAGAAACTCACTAGTTATCCAGAGCTATTTCCAAAAATAACAATAATGAACACGTGTACAATAGTTCTCACCAGGGACTCTGTCAGTTTGGGTTTTGCATGCTCCTCAAATGTGAATATTAAATAGCAATAAACATGTCCCTGTCGAGAACTTGTGCCTTCTATATAAATATTGCTGTATAAACCTCAGGTCAGCAATTTCCTTTTTATTCTCTCTTCGATTAAAAGTGCTATAAAATCACCAGGCTGGATAGTCTCCTGTGCAAAGACTGTGCTGGTTACTGACTTTGTGGAACAGTGTGGTTTTTCAGGGGCTAATAAGGCTGAACCTCCCTGTGTATCACTTATGTACATCTACACTCTTGGCAACAGTCTTTTGTTCTGCCACATTTCATTTACTCCAGCGTTGGTCCAGATGACACTAATGATGTTGAAAGTCAGGAGGATGCTGTTAATAAATGCAGTCCAGAGGCCTGGTATGTATGTGACCTTTATCTTTCAAATGACCGGTGTAAATTCAGTCCAGTCAATACACCTAGATAGATTGCTTTGTTTCCAGGGCTATGAAATTAGGTTAGAAAATTCCAGGACAAGAGGAATTGATGGGATTGCCTGTCTGAAACTGGCCACTGCTGCAATTTGTCTGTAGGGACTCACTGATGTGATACCTGGATCCATCACACCTAAATGTGAATGGATGAGGATGTAGCTGTCTGCTGAAGGTTATTAAAAATCTTAGGCGTGTATCATTCCCTGGGTGTCCTGGGCTTTATCTTACTGTGGTTACCCAGAGTTTCATTAGAGCAGAATATAGACAGATACAAACCTAGGAAGATCTCTGTCCTACTGGAGTTGCAGATGGATGCCATGCATGATGTCTGAAGGCATCTAAAACCTTACTATGAGATTATATGAGTTTCAACTGAATCCCATTTGAAACAGCTTCTGACACCTGAAGTCACCACAGAGAAACATATTTGGTCTTGAAAAACTTGGAAAGGAGCATACACATTTACCCTGCTGAAACATGCTAAAGAGAAAACCATAAAACCCATCCACTTCATGCTCATACTTGCCCAAAAGGCATCGGTGCATTTCACAGGTGTTGTTCAAAACTGTTCTCTGAAGATGATTTCTGTTTTCCTAAAGTTTGATCTGGACTCTAGCAAATAAATTAGAGATAGAAGTGATTTTGTTAAAAGATATATATCTTTTCAGTGGTTCCATTTCAGAAGCAATATTAATTAGATTCCTTGAATAACTATAAGAAAATAAGAACAGAAGAATGACTGTTCTCAGACCAAAAGTACTGCTAGCCTAATACAATGCCCCCAAAATGGTCAATTTTGGATGCTTAGGGAAAAACTAGTACAGGCTGGGCAGTGTAGTATGATTCTTTCCCTGGTTATGTAGCCTCTGTGTTTTATCCTGTTCCCCATCTTCTGGTGAACAGTGGTTTAGAGATTTTCTGGGATAACTATTGCATTCAAAGCTTGATAGCTGCTCATAGACCTGACTTTATGGTTGGTAACTTGTTTAAGATAATAACTAAATAGCAAGAAAAATTAAATCCATGAATATATGTTTGAATTTGGAATATGATCAGGTATTCTGATAAGATAGGGGGATGATGTCATTTTTCATGTTGTTTGTGTTTAAATGGTGCCACATTTACTTTCTGGGAACACTTGGGCAGCAGAGCATAGCTGAAGAAAAATACTCATGAATAGCAATTACTAAGCTCAAATACTTGAATATTCCCTGAAGACAAGTTCCAGGTTGTCTATTCCATTTTGTCATTTGCAGTTCCTTCTCTAGCCATACACTGTATAAATCAGCCAAAAAGGGAAGGAGTCAGCAGTAAGAAAATTGAAATAGGCCTATACCAAAATTCACACTGCAGCACACCATTCACTAAATGATTAAAATCAAAGAATAGCGTCTGGAGTGAAAATATACAGAAAACAAGAAACTTGTTTACAAATACAGTTTATAAACAAGAAAACAAAGAGTTATTTTTACTTGGATGATCATTTGGCTGTGATCAAAATGTTAGCTTCCATTTTATTATTTTCTTGGAAAGAGGGCAAAATTAAATATTACTACTACTTGAACTTTAAGAGTTAGCTTGTCAAAATCACCCTGACTGGTGTCAAACCTCCACATCCTTTCCAAAGGGCATTTAGCCCTGACCAGTTCAGCAGGTACATTCTTACCTGAGCAGTGAGCCTCCACATGCTAACTTGGCTGTTCAAATTAATATGTACACACCATGACTGTTTTTTACAAATACATCTTTTGTGTTCTGCTTTGCAAAGGTGTTTTTTAGATTTCCTGAGACAGAAGACTGGTACAAATGATAACTCTATCACTGACCACAAAACATGTCACACAATTGGATGAATGTAACTCAATAAGGATCTTACAGCTAGGAAATTGATGGAAATGATTGATCCATAGACAGAGATCAATGCAGAAAGAGTTAAGAAGTCTGATTTAACTTTTCAAGCTTCAGACTCATCCTAAACCTGAGATCTGCCCTCTCAAGACAGTCTCTGAAAAGCCTCACATATGACATTAGTCTTGAGAGTTTTAAGTTGTCCTCTGCATGCTAGTAAACTTCACTCCAGTTGTCAAAAATATGTTATATGTATTATATAAAATTTTTCAAATAATGTTTGATTAGTTAGCTATCAGGACAGTAAACATTAACAATACATGAGAATTTAAGTAGTATTTGGATAAAAATTGCCTGTCTGCCCCGTCTCTTTTTATAATGTTACATTTTTACATTTTAATCTTACACTCCCATTGCAGAAAATAAACATTCTTTTAGAGGATAAGCCCGCTCCTTCCCATTTAAATATCCTTTGATTCACACAAGCACTCAGTTGTCAGTTATCTTTTTGTCTTTCTTCAGATGCAGAGTAATAGGTAAAGAGCAAAATCAAGGACCTGCAATAATTGGTATTTTCTCATCCCTCCTATGGTAGTAAGCTGATCCTGCCAAGAATATCAGTTAAAGGGAAAAAAACAGAAAAGCAGTGAATGAGATTCCACTACATTAGGTTAAACAAAACAAGTTCTAAAGTGCAACTGATGCCAGGGAGATGTTAAATACACAATGTTTTCCCCATGAGTTTAAAGAGTAAAGTGTATTTTCCTTTAGTAAGATAACAGGAAAAGGTAAGTTAACAGCATCGATCATTTAAAATATGGCTCAGGATATAAGGATACAAAAAAATGTTTTAAAGAACAAATGATAACAGTGCCAAATTATTAAGGCCATGTCAGCAAAAATAATTAAAGGCAATTACAGAGAAAAAATCATTTAAGGGCATCAGGAGAAATAATATTTTATTTATTTAAACAAATCAAAAATTATAAACAAACAGTTTTTCAATTCCAGAAATGCTATAAATTTTATCATCTTAAATTCATCCAAGCTACTGCATTCTGCCACTGGAATGAAATATTAACAATAGAATCGACATTCTAGTTAGTCTCCATTCAACCCCAAACTTTAATAGAAATAACCTGTCGGATTTGACTGAGTGTGATATCACTAGAGAAGCCTTGAATTTAAACTGGCTGGATAAGGAAAATTGCATGGTTTGTGAAGGCAGTTTTGAATAAAATAGAAATTTTGCTTCTATCCCATTTAGCTGTCAAAAGGCCACTTCTAATGCTTTCATAAAGCTATTTGCCTACAGAGCAAAGATAAAGACCTGGAAAAAAAATAACAACATAATCCTAAAGCAAATAACCAAAAGATAAAAAACAACAAGAAAAATTATCCTGATTTTCTAATTTCCTTTGTTTTGAGTTTAATTTGTGTGTGTGTGTGTCTGCTATTTCTTGATGGAGCTTCAAAATGTTAAGAAAAAAACTGATGAAGATTTATTCCAATTGATTATTAGATTGCACCAAGTTTATTAAACGCATTCATTTTAGTTAAGATTTTAAACTGGGAAACACAAAAGCCAGAGTGACATGTAAATTAATGATAAGATAAGCAAATTAAAAAACCTATTTCTGAAGTTGCAGGGAAACTTACATCAAAATAGATTAAAAAAATTATAATCAGAAGCTCTAGGCAAAGCTGAAATAGGGTTTGGAATTTTCACAAGATGAGGGAAAAGTTAATGTCTTCTTCCTAGCAAAAATGCTGCTTCTTGCATTGACACTTGCAGAACATAATGATCATATATACTGCCCTGCTCTGCATTGCCTGATCACTCACAATCAATTTGTTGATCCTGAAAACACATGCCATGTTTGTGACAGATATGAAAAGATGATCAGTAGTTACATCATTAAAGGATAGTACCACATTAAAGACACAGGTAACATTAGCTTAGAGACTAGAAGAACTTGGGAAACCTTTTTTTTTTTCTTTTTTTTTTTCTCTGCAGTCCTACATAGGATGCATTCCATTATCAGTCTGCATTTCATCTATTGGAACTATGGAAGGAATAAGCATCCGATAGATGCTTCTGAAGATTTTAAGCCCAGAGTACACTGTACTCCTCATCTGACCTCATATGTAATACAGGACGGTGTGTTCACACAGAGGATTTTGAATGAGAAGAAGCTATTTTTCCTCGTTATAATACTGCCTTCTTGCCTGTCATGATCCTATACTATGCAGTAGAGAGATTGTAACACACAGACACACACAGATATAGAAATGTCTGAAAAGGATGGCAATACTCATTCTTGTGAGAATTGAAAATGTTTCTCATTCAAAATATGAGAACTTTCTGAATGTCAGATATTAACTTAACTCATTGCCCCATTAAACATGCTCCCTGAAGAGATTTCCTGTTTCTTACATCTTGCTGGAGAGTGGGCATCGGAGGAGACGGTAGTGCCGTCGTATTTCTGTCCCTACTACGTTAGCTCAGGATCACAGAACGCTTGGGTAAAAATGTTCAGTACACTCACACAAATCATTCTTCAGAACTTGGCTTGTGCCCCTCTTCCAAGCAGTTGCTCTACCACATGGCTGAGCGACAATCAAGAATGGAGGATACACTGGTCTGCTACAGGCTTCCCACTGGAACACAATATATGCATATTTTTAGCCTTTTGGGATATTCTTGTTGTGCTCTGGATTTCAAAAGAGAGTTGTTTAGGATAAGAAAGCAAAAGAGAGAACCACAGTGAAGGAAAAGAAAGAGTTTCCTTACATAAAAGGGAAGGGTCCTGTCTTTGCGAGAACACAGATAGAAATCTGTGTTCTGGAAGGGAGAAGTTTCATTGTCCAGGAGCAGCGGGTCAATATTTGAGGTGGGAGGAAAACAAAGACTTTCCTCTGTTGCAGGCCTGTCTGTACATCAGAGATGTCCTAGTTCCCGATTCACTAAGCTGCGTGACAGTATCTTCAGAAAGATGAGAGCCACAAGACATGTAATAGACTGGGGTAGTAATAGTTCGCAAGGGGAGCTCCCTGCAGCTGTTGTGGGGGAAGCACTGGGGTGGGTGGGTATGGAAATGGAGCATAGGACCCCTCAGTGCCTTTGGACTCAGTCCCTGATGTCTACCTTCGTCTAGCAGAGAGGGATTTTGATTATTCAGCCACTGCTGGTGATGAAAAGGGGCATCAGAGCAGTATTTGGACTGTATGGGAGCTACAAGCAAGGGGGTAGCTACCCAATGGCCATGACTGCCGTATGTCATGGGCTTTAAGGGCTTTGGAGGAAGCCTCATGTTTTGGAGGCATCACTTCTGATTAATACCTTCCCTTCATAGGCAATGACATTCAGTCAGAGCCGTTAGGGTATGTCTGGTGCAAATTCTCATGGGGGAGTCTCAGGATGTGGGTTCCCCCTTGGAGCCAGTTCCTGACCTATCCTTTGCCAGGGACATGTTTCAGCTTCCCTTTCTTGCAGTGCTGGGAGAAGGTACCTACTGAAGGAATTGCCTAGTAGTCTGGCCTGCGTACATTGCTTACGGGTTCTTGGAAATGGCAGGTTTACAGTAGGTTTGCTGTTACTATGGGGTGGCAGCATCTCCTTTTCTATAGTGAATATGACATCTCATAGTAACAAGAGAAGAAGTGAATTTGATGGGAGCCATACCATCTGCCAGCCTGGTATGGATACAACTGGTGTACAAATTGTGTAAAAAATACACTAACTGAAACAGCATATTTCACTGAGAGAGGGAGCCTGATTTACTTGCATGGATTATTGCCTCTTTCATCAGGTAAAGACAAGAACGTCCAAGTGAATTAATTCATTACTTCTGTTTCACTACAACAGGCACACTAGCAACTCAGAGATGAAGAACTGTTATCATCAGAAAATAGAGAAGAAACAGCAGGAAATAGTGGGGCACATTATTATAAGCAACATTAAAGAATAAGAAAAAGTAGTTTAACCCTTTTTCAGCAATATTCTTAGTTGTGTGCATCACTGTAAGTGTGGGAATAGTCCTGCTGACATCAGTGAAGTTAATCCTGCTCTCCATTTCATTGTTTTGCTGAATGGGATCCCAAAAGGACAGCATGCAACAAAGCATGGCTCACGATATTTTGGAGGGAAGATAAACCTCTAAACCTTACAATAACTAGCATTAACAATAGATTTCTCTTTCCATGGGAAAGATCGTTCCTAATCCCGCAAGCGATTAAAACCATCATTATTTTGCTGTCATCTTTCTACTAGGTCCTTTTCCTTCTGGTTGACAACTGAGATGACAGACAAGGACACTATCCACCTGATACACAGTTTTCCTTTCCTTTAGAAGAATCTGTGACAACTTCCATTCGTGACCAGCAGGTTGGGTTAAAGCAGCCTTTGCTTCTCAAATTCAGCTACAGAATAGGCACACTTCTATTTCCTTGACCTGCATTATTTTAGAGAACACTTGTGAGACTTAGGAGAAAATGAAAACTCAGCTCACCTCCCAGACTATGAAGGACACACAAGCAGAATTCACACAGGAAAGAAACTGCTGAGAAGCAGCAGGCTGCGAAGAAAACAAACAAACAAAAACCTTAAGTCAAAGAAGCGGCAGCCTCAGCAAGGTACTAAGAGGGGAGGTTTTGCGTGCTTGCTTGAAGTAGTCAAGCCTTAGAGCAGTTCTCACTGTCCCAATTAAATTGCAGATAGCTAGTTAGTTCACTAAGAAGAGAGAAGAGGCAGTTGCTGTGAAAGAAGGAGAGAAGCAGAATTTGAAGCATGAAAGTGGCAATGTGCTTGTTCAGGGATCACCTGCATGGTAGGCAGCAGACACAGGAAAACTTCCACAGGGGATTTACTCTCTTTTGACAAGGGCAATTCAATACTGATGCTTCTGAAAACTTAATGGATATGGAGAAAATATCATTGGAAGGCGTTGTTAAAGAGGTTGCAGTCTTATGGGATCCTAATTACACTTTGTCAAAATTTATACTTTGTTAGAGCTGGTCGAGGTCAACACATTTTTCCTCTGTGTTGGGAAGGACTGCCTGGACTCCACAATGTAGAATAACACTTGCTAGAGCCAAGGGACCACAGGCATAACTAAAGCTACCCTTTTGCTTCAGTGTGTACTCTGCTGGGCCCTGGCCTCTGCTGTTTTGAGTCCTAGGATGAGTTCATTTCTCATCGGGAGCAGCTAACAGCAGATGTCTAGTATAAAGTGACCCAGAGTTTCACAATATTCCTTACATCTGTCTCAGATTTAAGGACCAAGAGTGAGGTTTGATTTCATTCTTCTGCATAGGGTTTTGATTCATGGCCCAGATTTATTCTGACTAAGAGTCCCTGTAGTGGAAGACTATAGGCCCTAACACCTGTAGAGTCAGTGAGAAGAAACCAAAGCCCATTTTTCCATCTAAAATCTGTATTTCTTTCTAGAGAGTACTGCCTTTTCCTAATAGGTTATAGACTAGGACATACAGGAAACCAGGACATAGACCTACACAGATTTTGTTTTCATTCAGTACCTGCTCTAAAGAGTATATTATTTTTTCATTTACTGGCAGAGCAGATGACGGAAGTTTTTGCACTAGTGACTGTACACTAGGTATGCTGTGAAAAGGATTCTCACGGAAGATTTACCAATTTTCACAGAGGCCTAAAGAAGTCAGTCTTCTAACTCTAAAGGTTCATCTGTAGAGCTTGGAGTTAAATATAGTGGATGACCACCTAAAGGGCTGCATGGGGGCATCTCAGATGTGGAATGTGATGGTGAAAGTAAAAATTATTAGCTTAGAGTCTTAAGTAAGTTTCAAAAGCGCAAGCTAATGGGACGGTACCTCTTAATTAGCCACAGACCGCTTTTGAGAATAGGTTCCTAATTTTCGTGATGTTTGAGTTCAGAAGATTTGAAGTAGATGCTTAAACCTATCTTGCCCACTTGCTCATCAGACTGCCTGAATAACTAGGCTATTATGCATGCTGTGAGCAAGCTCTCCTCATCTCTTCTCTTGCGTATGTTTCACTTTACCTCAGTAATTAAACATTCATTGGACAAGAAAGAGGTTAGGAAAGTCAAGCATGAGAGAGGAAAGCCAGGTTACTGCTCCAGTGGTTATTTAATTAGTTAAACGAAGTTGGACAATTTCAGAGGACACAGCTGAGGAGATCTCAGCTTGTTGACTCAGATACTCTGCTGGAGAGATAGAAAACTTGTGTTGGAGTCTCTTGTCCATATTAAGCAGCCTGAGGACAGAGTGGGTCCTTTGCAAATGAATATCCTAATCACTGTTAGTTATGGAGACATAACTTGTGAGAAAAGGATTTCACTAGATTTGTGAAATCAAATCTACTTGGAGAGTTGGTTGGGAAGTGAAAGATATGTCAAATGCAGTTGCCAATATCTACATTTTGCATTCTCTTGGTAGGCCAAGATGAGATCCTCATGTGGATGAAAATGGAACCTATCAGCAGCATTTCACTTCAAATGCTAATTTGTAAATCATATTGAAATTCAACACGTGTTGTTTGGCGTGTGTTGATAAAATGCCTTGGGAAGACTGTGTAGGAGTAATCTGATGAAGATTGTATAAGAAAGGGGAGAAAAGGACATCTTGTTGCTCTTTATAGCACATAATACTGTTTTTTTATGGATTTAAAACCTCCTAATGTCTTTTTCCTCTAAGGGATTCATCACCTGTTCAATCATTTACACTCTGGTTAACAGTGCTGCGGTATCATCTAAATGCTATAAAAATTGCTCTAGTTTAGTAAAGTCTCTCACACTTTGATTTATCCTTGCAAGTCTCTTCTCACAGATATTTTTCCATCCTACCACAAACGCGTGCAGAGAGGTTCCCAGAGTTGTTTCCAAGCACTAAATCACCAGCACTGGATATTCTGAGGGAATGGGCAAAAAATCTGTCACATTGAGACTGTGGGATCTGTGTATTCATGAAAGTGAATAACATACAGAAGTCAGAAATGAGATTTTCTGCTGATGCAAAGATGAAGCATGGGACCATAAGAGGAAATAGGACTGTCGTTACTATAGAGGTAGTAACCTCATGAAAGCTTAGTCATATTTTACCTGCTGCAAAAGACAAAGTAGTTTAAAGTAGGAGGTGACCCAGTGCTGCAGAAATGTCTTAGACTCCCATCAGCCAGAACATTTTATGTCTTTAGCAATCAGCAGTTTCATTATGAGAATTTTTCTGATTTCTCTACTCTTAAATATCTACCAGACTCAGGAGGATGCTGGAAAGTGAATGACCAAAGTGATGAGAGAATAAAGCAGTGAAGGACAGCTGAACAATAGTAATGGTTTTGTGAGCTTTCCCCTTCTAGATCATTGATTCTGTTGTAACTTAGAAGAGACAAAAATTTGTTACTGAACACTTAGTTGCTTTGGAGAGATGTCTTGAGCATTTTCGGTCTATTTTCTATCTATTAGAAAAGAGATGGCCCTTTGTCAAAACCAACATTGCAGCTTGCACCATCTGCAGAAACTCTAATGCATCAGAACTGGATTCCCAGCCTTGGAGATGAAGCTTTTAGGAGACTGGGAAAGCAGCATTCAAAAAGCCTTGGGACATCTATTCTGTTAAAATGGGTAGTCTAATTCTGTGCTTTGTCTAGGAACTGTTGTAAGAAGCATAAAAATCAAATGCATCTTTAAAATATGGTATAAACCAAATCATGGTTATATGCATTAAAATGATCATGAAGATCCGAGGAGTGTTTTTAATTATTCAGCTATTTTCTTCACATATTTCCATTTCTTAATGTGTTTGCTTAAGGATAATATTTCTTTTTTTCAATGAGACCACTGGGGATGAAAGGTGGTTGACACAGGGGAATACATTCTGTGACAGAGTAAATTCCTCATATATAATGCAGAGGGTGAGTCCTTGAGGTAAAGGCCAAACTGTGTAGTGATGAATATGAACACTTATACTGTGTGGCTGAAATGGATAATTTCAGTGATACTTCTACCATTAGACAAGTAGGAAAGTGCTTTTTGACTGAAGTAACTCTGGACATGGAGTTTTCATTCCAGGAGGTTTGCATCTCCACTTCCACCACCGTGCATTAATGCATAAATATGTATAGCCTGTGAGATCGGTGTTGGATATGTCTGATCCCATTGCATCCCGCTGTTTGACAGCACAAACCTGTGCCCTCTGCCCTCGGCTACATCCAGCCACTGTGAGCTGCTGACAGCTCCTTGGGCGCTGCGTGGGCTCTGCGGGGCGGCTGGAGAGACAGCTGAGACAGCGAGAGCCTGAGAGAATCGCTGGAATGAAGCAGTGGCCAGGCATTGAGAAAACAGTATCACGAATCGCTGAGCTTTTCACTTTTCCAGAAAGGCTGCTAAACATTTTAATGGTCTCCTCCCCACCGCTGTTGCTTGCACCTGGTGATTCATTCAGGCCTCTCTACCCTTGACTTGGAAATCCATCTGCTTTTTAAATTAATTGGTTTTCCCTACTTTAGTGGTCACTCAGATGAATTGTCTCCTATGTTTGTTGTTCTTTGTGAAACGGCCATTTGTTTTCTTTTTCCCCATGTTTCACGTTTTTTAGGTTCAGGTATATATTTTGTTCTCAGTCTTTCTTAAAATAATGCATATCCCTGTTGATTCATCATTATCATCAAGATCATTATTACTGCTATTATTATTGTTGTGGGTCAGCTAATTTTGTCCAATTTTGATAAGAAATAAGAACAAGACTCATGCTTTTTCAGTCCCCTTTGTTTTGTTTGAAAGAAAAATCTATATCTGGTATTTATTATTTCTCTATATAGCAGACACAACTGTTAGGTATTTTATTTTTCTTCTCTCTTTTTTCCCCCAGATGAAAACTTAGCAAAGTCAGCATCTGTGAACTGTATTTCAGTCTTTGAAGGGCCTTCAGGACCAGGCACCCTAAGGAAAAAGAAGAAACCCTGCAGTTTAGGCCTATTATAAAATTCCTTCATCTCCATGTGATGCTCCTTTCCTGACTCCAGAGAAAGAGAGCTGTTTATTATTGCTCCTGGCTAATGGGAATACAGCTAGATTTTGAAAGGACTTCAAGGCCTACATTTATCCCTCATAATTTTAGGAAGCTGACTGCAACAACTGTGTCAGAGGTGAAGTCCAGCTGGACTCCTTTTGCAGTCCTCAGGAGGAGAGGGGTCAGCCGGAAGGATCCTGGCCAGCATCGGGCTGAGCATCTCATCAGCTCACAGCCCTCCCCAGACCCAGCCATATACTGATAAAATCAGAGGTACCGCATGGTTAGTTTGGGATGGGGTGTTTAAGAGAAACTGTGGTACGTTATAAAGTTAAGGAGCTCTCCTATATGGTAGAGGAGTCATGTTTAAGTATGGTCTTAATTTGATTTTGAGCTGATTCCAGAGATATTTTCTGTATCTCGGCAAGAGTCTTAATTACAGATTTTACAGAGTCTCTCCTTTGTCAAGCCTGTGCCACCACTTACTGACAAAAAGGGGCCAAATTTTTAGCCGGGTACTCAATAGAGCCTTGCTCCAGACCTGGTTGAAGGTCTTCCTCTGAACCTGGGAATACCCAAGTCTAGTACCCCATGCTCCTGAAAATACTCTGGTGGATTAGTCTGCTGCAAGCCATGCAGGTAGAGGAAAGCCAGAATTTTCTGCCAGTGCAAAGCAGGAAAAAGCCCCCCAAAATTCTTGTTCCAAATGTTAGCTTAATTTTGATTTTACTTTTGTTTTTGTATTGTCAAACAAAGAAAGGACATTTTCCAGCCAGCACCGTGATTACTTTGTGAGTTTTCTCTCCTAGTGTTTTTTGTTCAGGTACTCAGTCTTCAGCTGTATTATGAAAACTCAGTTTCATAAGCAAAAAATAGGGAAGGATGAACCTGCTACTAAGAAGATAGGAGGACCCCAGGGATTTAGCTTCAGGCACAATGAAACATAGATACTGGGAAAGCTGTGAAATGTACCCAATTAACTGGTGTGTAAGAAATCCTGTTCTCTTGCCTTTTAAAGGAGAAGCAGTTGCATCTGTGGCAAGAGATCTATTTCCTCTTAATGCAGGTGTGGCTTTTAAATTCTCCTCCCATGATTCATATCCCTTCACCTAGGCTTTTGGGTAATGTTGGGAGAAGACTTTGTGTATCCTATGAGCTAAAAAAAAGAAAAAGCTTCTTCATTCTTCTAAATATCACTTACAGAAAAAGCTAAATAGATGGTTATCCCAGCTATTTTAGCTTTATGCTTGCCTAGCTGTCCCAAGGAGGAAGAAATAGAGAGTATTTGAGTGAAATAACAACGGGAAGGAGTTTTGTTCCATGCAAGGTAATGGTATAGAGATTTGGAAAAGTTAGGGCTGAAGTATTGGGTAGAAAGGTAAAGAAGCTCAATAGTAAGGGAGAAGGTGGTAAATAGACATTTGGAGGTGGTAGTTGATGTAAAAATGGCTTGTTACATGGTAAAATTTCATACTTTAAAAAAATCTTTAAATCCTTCTATGAAACATTATCAAGAAGGCTTGAAGCTTAAGGAAAAAGAATAGTTCCTAGAAGCACTAAAAATCATTTTTAGGAACTGTAAGAGTAGAAAATAAATTGTATCTTTTCAAAGAGAATAATTCTGGAATGCTATCCTGAGAGCAAAGAGACTTTAAAATGAAATCTACATTCATAGACTTCTAGCTATTATCCTGTAAATGTAAAGATGGGTCTCAACTGAGCTCCTATTGCATCTTTAACTCCCCAAAGCTTTTGTGCCTTGTTAATTACCTTGGCATCTTTGTATGCATTTGGAATGCAGCACTTAATGAGCAGATCATATGAGCAGCTGCCTTTTATTTAAGTCATGTGGTTGTCGATCAGATCTTAATTATGTTCCTGTGTGAAAGAACAAACTACAAACAATGTTATGCTTAACTAGCTTCTATGGGTGAAGAAAAAGGGTGGAGGGGGAGGAATTCTGCAACCTTTTTTTAATGGAATTTGAGGTGATGTTGCTAACTCTCTTTGTTACTGTTTTCAGAACGTGTGCATGTTTTCCTAAGGCCCAAGATCCTGGAGTCAGGTGAGAATATACACTTTTTCATTTCTAAGTATACAATGTAGATCTTGCTAGGCTTGAATTGGCAGGTGCAGTTCCTGTTTGCTGTGAAAGATCTGTCTTCTTTTTATTACATTTCCTAAGTGAAAGTTCAATCTTAATTGGTTTATAGGAGTTTGATAAAATACATAGGAGTGCTTTGGATATAAGCAGCACATGTTGGATGGTTATAATCAGGCTGTTTATCAGCAACAGTTTAGACTGTACTAGCTGCTGAAATACATACTAATTGTTCAGCACACTGTGTTAATCAATGACTTAGGAAAAAGTGTGATTGTTCTAATGGTTATTTGTTTTTTAATAAATGAAGATGTGTGATTTTTCAGTAACTTTTAAAAGTTGACATTTAGAGATAAAAACTGTGAGAGGATTGGATCAACAAAGGAGAGAAAAATGGATGAGTGAAAACCAGTTGGCAGATGATTATTCCCCACCTCCAGGGAATCTGTGATCTATATGAAAGTCTTTGACTCTCAAATACAGAATAACAATTAAATTTAACTAAATAAAACCAAACTAACTAAAAATGATTGAAATACTTTCCCTCACAAACCCCAATGTTCCTCAGGCATTTTGTAGTTGTCAGTCAAGCCAAGTGACAGACAACGTGGCTTTAACCGAGGATATAACTCTCAGTGCTGTATCGCTGCAGATAGACTTTTTTCACCTCTTCTATTTTAGTTTTGTGCTGTCGGTTGAGATGTTAAGTTTTTAGGACAAAAGTTCCCTATGGTAGCTACCAGCAGCACCCACATACAGGGAATATACTGAGGCTGGAATGTGAAGGTGCAGTGGGTCCTGTGGCAACTTGTCTTTCTAGTTTAGAAAGATGTTTCCTCCCCCCACTCACAAAGGTACCTTTCCTTATTCTCTGCATTTCTGGGAGGCAGATCGCAGCTGTTCTCGTTAAACTGGGAGACCTTTGCCAAATTTCATCAGCTGAGGATCTGGCTGCTTTTCTATCAGTGTCTTTGTCCAGAGAAGACACCTTTATGCTCTCTCTGTGAGGTGGGAGGTATTGCTGGAACCAACTCTCAGTGGTGCAATGTCAAGTTCTCAAAATGTCAGATTTATTTGTGCATGTGATGGTGTAATTTGGCTTCCTGCTGTGCAAATAAGAGGATTAATTTCCATAATATAGAAATTAACAGTGCAGTTGATATTTCTCCACCTCTCAGCACAAATCAGCAGCTGTGGGTGACAGCAGCCACTTTAGCCTCCTTTTTGTCCTCCTTCCAAATAGTCATTAATGAAGACACTTACCCCAATTAAATAATACTGGATGCCAAACTGGTGTCATCTCTTCCTGCTCCATTTCCCTCCTTGTTTGTCTGGCTTTGAGGCTTCAAGTGTTTCCTACAAGTCATGGCTCTGACTGCCCTTCCCTGAGCAAAAAGCAGGGAGAGGTCAGGGTTGCTCCACCCCAGGCTGTGAATCCTGTGTGTGATACAGACACAGGACAGTGAACCCACAGAGCTGAAGCAGAGGTACATGGTCCCCTCTGCAAACTCTGCTGTGGAGATGATATTTCCTTTCTGAGGCACAAGGCAAACAACTCGGGTCAGTCACATTTTAAGCCACTTGGAAAAAGTATTGCAAAGCCCATCTGTTAGAGCCCTTGCAATTCTTCTGGTGAATTTACAGGTGATTCAACAATATGATGGACTTAGCTGAAGACATAACAAACACATTGAGCCCTCATATGCTGTGAGGTAAAATCATCTTGTTATCATGCACCAGGTCCTAGAATCACAGCTGGAAACTCTTGAGCCAGTCCACTGATGGGTCTTTTATGAAAGCCTGAAATCTTGGCTGTAAGCTGTTGGATATGGAGAGTTTTGTACCTAGGGTTGGGCAAAGAATATATAGTTCAGTTTGGAACTTCAAACACAGCAGGAGGGCTGTGGAAAGAAGGGAGACTTGCTCTTTCTCACTTCTGTTCCTTCAGGCAGATCTGCTGTGGAATTTCACTCAACTGAGAAACTCTGAAGGCTTCTGCTGAAGTTAATTGTAGTGACTGGCACATGTGTGTTTACTCACATAACGCAAACTACAGGATCAGGGCCGTGTTTTTTAAACTGGCAAAGGTACCTAAATGGATCACAGAAGCTTGTATGTGACAATAATTCTTCAAGGATATGAATAATCAATAATATGTTTTTAGAACATAAGGGTGCATTAGTGTGTTAATCTCAATGCACTGTGATGAATTTGGGTTTCTCCACTGAACTAGAGATATTTTTTCTCAGAATTTTATCTCTTAATTGTTCCATAAAGCATCATAGACTCTACATTATGTCTGTCTATAAATAATCAAACCCAAAAGAGGGGTGAGAATTAAAATGCTAATATAAGTTAGTGTCACCTATCCTGATAGTGAAGCCACCTAGGATTTAATCCTGTTTGATGAAATAATAACTGAATGCACCAGATTAAAGAAAATGCCCTTGTGATTCTGATTTCTTCATTGGCTAAGCATATCTGTGATAATGTATAAATAAAAAGGACAGTGCAATTTCAAGGTCAACTATGATATAGAATAACACAGTTATGGGCAAGCTCTTGTGTTGATCTGTCAGACTGTTTTTTTTTTCTTTTCCAAGTAAGAATTAAACGAGGTGTTATAAACTTGGTAGAAGGAAGACATTGGCTCTTAGGGAGGACAAAGATCCCAGCCCCTTCTGACTTCATAACTCAGTGGAGGCAGGAACGTGGACCCTCATGCTTTTGCAGGTGCTCTCTTACTCCAAATTGTGACTCCCAGCTTCCATCTGTCCTCTGCAATGTTAAAAATCTGCACAAGTGCAGCTGTATGCAGTTGTCCCATAAGCTCCTCTCTCCTGTAATAAAAAAAAAAAATAATGTGGTTTTGTTCAAAATCTGAGGGAAATGTGTTCTCACGGTATGCATAGTTCACTAGTGGAACTCACTGCTTCAGTGACACTACTTAATGCCAAGTAAGTAAAACAACAGGTGGTTGCTTTTTAAAATAGGATTGAAAAATCTATATAGTGTAATAAATACCCTGTAGTAGGTGATATGTTTCTAGACTTTCTATACTTTTGTGAGTAGAAAGATATTTACCAGTAGGAGTTGAGGCATTAAGCTATCCTTTAACAGTATTTTCAAAGACTTCTTGCAACTTATTGTAAAGCCTCCAGTGCTGGTCACTGTGAAAAGCTACAGGACTATGTTGACCATGGGTCAGACTCAGGTGGGAGACGGCAGTTCCTCTGAAATTACAGCCATTTGCAGAGCTATTAGGGACTAATTGCCAACAATATCAGGTTCAATACAGTTTCTAGTGCTGATGAGTGACATCACCCACTTGGGACTGGGAGTTCCTTGTTTCCTCCTGCTGGGCTCACTGAAGTGTGGGAGCGAAGAAGGGCAGGACAAGGACAAGTGTAAAAGTGATGATACTATGTGCTCCATCTGTGTAGGTTTTTTACCTCTAACAATATAATATGTTGCTATCCCCATCCTGGAATACCAAGTTCTTCAGTACACATTGCCACTGAATGCTTTCCATGGGCCATCATACCTGATATTACTGAAAGACATTGTGAGTTTTGTTCTTCTAGCTGACTTTTAAAAATAAGCAGACATTTGGAATAATTTGGTAACTACAGAAAATGTCAAATTTTCTTGCTTGATAGAATGACATTGCATGCAATTTCTATCTATTTATGAACTCATTCTGGACTTGTTGCAAGGAATAAAAACAAATGTGCTTACATCTGCCTTAATACATGTGTAAGATATTTCTACAGTAATGTCTCTAGGATCTACAGCCTTGAAAAGTGTCACTATGCTCAGGACTGCTATTACTGAATTCTTTACCATATGGTGATTTTTGATGGATAGAATTTGTGGAATGATTCAGAAATACTTTTGTGAATGAAAGGGACACATTCACTGTTATCAAGTGGGGTCATTATTCATTGGACAGTATCTGGGCAACTGCCAGTTTCTTGGTGAAAATATCTTCACTTTGAGAAGTGCTCCAAACAGTCATGCTGAAGTTGTGATATCTGTTAATAATGATTTTTTTAATCTATTTTTTTGAAATGCATGGATCATCTGCAGAAGAACTATCTTAAATCAACAAATACCTGTGTGATCTAAACTATCAGATCAGTCTTCATGTGCCATTGCTAGAGAGAAGGAAGCACGGTCAGTCCATCCTAAGATATGTCTCTGACATGAATCGGTCTCTAGAGGCTCCTATCTCTTTTCATTGATTGTGAACCATTAAACTGCTACACTTTCTCTAGACAGCTAAACTTAACTGAGACAAATCCACCAGTGAAGGAGCAGAAGCACTAACAAGTGGCTTTGGCAGGGGGAAAAAATGAGCATTGCTATTCACAAGTAAAGTGAATTGGTTACAAGGAACTCATTGCAGGAAAATAGTACATCAGACTAAGGTGGGCTGCACTTCTGAATGAGGAATTACTGAACCCAGAATGCCCTGAACCTCAAAGTCAGTTCATAAACAATTTACTGAGTAACTATAGGTGTGTATAGCCACAGCTGTGCCCATTCAGAGTGCTGCAGAGTGATTACTGTGTGCGTTGTCACTCTGTGTTAGTGTCTGATCATGACTTTGTGCAGTAACAGGGAAATGCTGCATGTAACTTGGAAACAGTATAACCACTTTGGCGAATGAGCCAGGGCAGTGCTGCTGTATAAATATTAATGATTCAGTGTCTCTGCACAGCTCTGTGTTACAAAGTGCTCTTCTGTCTACTCCTCTGACTTCTGGGTGATTTGGCATGAAGCATGCTCTGGCTTTTCCTTTCTGATCCAAGCATGGTGTTGAGGAAAAGAAATAATTTTCTGAAAGAAATGTTTCAATTAGCTTTATTTTCCTTTGGCTTCTTCACAGCAGTGTAGATGTGGTTCTAAGAGGTACACATCTGCTGCACTTCCATCCGCTTCAGAGGCAGTAGTGACTTGTGGCACCATTAACAACACTGGAGAAAAACCAGGATGCTCATCCAATCCAGACACTTGTGCTTTGCATCTCCTATAGATATATTTAAAAAACCAAAAAGGTAAAAAAAAGTGCTTTAGTTACTTCAATTAAGCTAGCTGTTCAGCTTTTTGACTAGATTTTGCTCATGTTCTAACATTTTGATGTAGATACAATACAAGGTGAGGGTCTCTTCTACACCTGTTTGTGTTAATACGCCCAGAGAGTCCTTGCCACAAAAAATATACAGTTCAGGTAAATACAGCAATGGCTTTACCATCTGAGGAACAGGACTGGCACCTGCAACATGAGGAGATTACATGAACTTGCTTAGTGTTTCAATAAGAAACTTAACCAGCCCTTGCCCACCACCTCCACCTTCCCCAACAAATACACTACATGAGAAATATTTCTGGGGATCCTCCTGCAAATCAGATGAGTTTTTGTTTGGTTGTTGGGTTTTTTGTTTTTTTTTCTTTTTTTTTTTTTTCTTCTTAAAAGAGGGATTTTCCTACAGAACTTCATCACCTTGTGATTCAGCTCAGCTACCTGTACAGATTCAATCAACCACCTTGAGTGACAAAGAGAACAGAAACCTGAATTTGCTGAAGTAGAACATCTCTTCCTCCTCCTTATGTATCTTTTTCTTCCTCCCCATATATCCAGCTTTACACTTCCCTAGCCGGTTAGTGTTCAGGCTCCCTGTATTTATGCTAAGCCCCTGCTTGTACCTGTATAACATTCAGATACCCCAGAGTATCCTTCTGCTGCTCTGTCATAAATAAGCAGTGACCTGGCATAGCTCTTATTTTAAGACTGTTTTGCAAAGTTTTGCTCTGTTTTCCAGAGGGCAGGGTGGACTTTCAAACTGACTGTTACATGACTTGTCCCTGTACTTGACACAATATGAAAAAACAGCCCTCTGAGGCAGCAGACCTTATTCCAGGGTGAGGTCTTTTACTTCACGAAGGTAAATCTAGAGCAACACAACTGGATTTTTCCACTCAGCCACGGAGTTAAGCAGAAGCTCCTTCTGTAACTTTATCAATTTAATGACAAACACACTCATCAGAAGTCCTGCCCCTTTCTTTCCAAATGCACAATTCTGTAATATTTACACTAAACAAAGTCATCTTTAGCAGTCAGTAGGAATAGATCTCTTCCTTTTAAAAGGGGTGGCCCTGGTAGGTACACTGACCTTATACCCCACAAAGCCAGCATAGAAAAGGTGAGTGAGACTCCAGTTAGCAGGCAAAACCAGATGATGTTTAGCTTGCATCTCAGCAGGGATAGAGTATATATCCAGTGATCTTTCACTGTGATGATTTACATCTTCAGTTCTATGCCAGTGCTCTCTGAAGTATGATCTAATTAGTAAAGGGTGTTTGAGATTCTTTTTTCCAATGTCAGACGATTTTCCTACTCAAAAAAGCCTTCTACTGAAGTTTTCTGAAAATCAATAAGAGTTTTGATAACACTTTAAGATTCCTTTTTTTATTCCCTATTAAAAAAAGGGAAAAAAACCACTGTCTGAACTGAAGGAAATATTTTGAAAACCTTATTTTAATTCAAGTGGTTTTTACCTTTACTGTATTTATTTTATGACATGCTTATAGCTGAGATTTTTCATATGTTATATCAAGGCTTGTTATAATTGCTGATAAGAGTATGACAGTCTTGCTTACCAATAGGCTGAGAAATCTCACTAGCAGAACCTGTAGGAAATGAAATCTCAAATACATGTATGTCAACGTGCACACGCAAACAATTTTTGGCTGGTTCTGTTTAAAGCTAGAAACTTTGACAATATACTGTAGAGAATTAGATCTGTCTTTTTCAAATTGTCTGCCTTGAGAGGATCTGTGCAGGTTTTAGAAAACTTTTACATTAAGGATATGGTACGAGAGGCAAGAAAACCTAGCTCAGTACCTCTAGTTTTAGTCTGAAAGGCATGAGAAATGTTATTGTTACAGCTATAGGATAACAATACACTCCCTTTCAATCCACAATAGTCTGTAGTTCTAGTATCAGAAATCAATTTCCTCTGGAGAACCAGCTTGGACAGTCTTTGGAATCGACACTTTAAAGGTGGGGGGGTTTGGTTTATTTGCTTCTTGGCTTTGCATTTTGAATGTCAGCTGCACTTTTATTCTCCATTTCTGGAAAATGAAGAAAGAGTTATGAAGAGGGTGGTGATGCCTTTTATATTCTGCCTATGAATATTACAATTTAAATTTAGAAGTTATTTTAATAAATGTTCAACAATCTCCTGTGGGATGTACATAGTTCCTACTATTGTATCAAAGTCTTGATATATATTCTGAGGGCAGGATGGGTACTACTTTCCAATTTATACATGTTTTAAGTCTGAAATGTGATCTACATCTCAAGCTGAAGAAAGGCTAACAAAGTGTAGTGCTTATTATATGCAGAACTATGATGCGTTATAGATTAGGTCTTTGCTTTGTATAACATCTATGCTCCCCTGTTTCTCATAAGAGACAGCTTTAAGCCTGACAATATCATGTTGCGAATCACCAGGTGGAGTTATTGCACACATTTTAGAGATTATTTTTCTGACTACATAAGCACTGTTAAAGACATAGTTACATTAGTTTTCATTTTGTGAAATAATTTCTGAATATAGGGTGTATCATAAGTCATGAGGGATGCTACTTTCCATTCTTAAACTCCCTATCTAGAGTCTTTTCTGTTGGTCCCTGGGAAGTAAGCAGTTATATCTGATCCTACTGTCTTATGACAACAGTCTAAATGTTGTTTGCAATCTTCTCTGTTTTAGGATTGTGTATACAGTGTAAGTAAACACATTGCACAATATATAAACCTGAACTGTGCATCAGACAAGTTCGTAAAGGTGAGGAAATATGCAGGTAGAGGATGAGATGTATTACTGATGGGTAAGTTTGAGTCATTCCTGTCGACTGTGGAAGAGGAGTCAAAATCAACAGGGATCACGGGAAGAGGGAAGCTGCCTGGTTGGAAGATGCTGCAGAAGGAGAGGTGAAGAGTATCGTGCAGGGTCCTTGAAGACAAAGGAGAATAAGGGTGGGTGGAAGTGGGGGATGAAGGCAAATGCTGTAGGGAATATCTGGAGGAGAGTGTAGAAGGGGATAAGGGAATAGAAGAAAAGGCATGGGAAGGATGGATGATGTAATGCAGATGAGAAACACACTGAGGGCCTTGGGGTATAGGGCAGAGAGGCAGTAACAAAATAAATTTGCAGGGAGAGTTCCGACCTGGTTCGGGCTCACTCTGGTTGCCAGCGGCAGCAGCGCAGGATGGGTGAGAATATGACAGGTGTCTGTCACCATCAGGCTCCCTGCTGGGGGGACACAGGAGCTGTATCTGTCCCAGTCTAACGAAGGCGTATTGATTAATTGGGAATCTGCATGCACAGTTATAGCTATTCTGTCTGAATGTGAGTAAGATGATGTGAATGTCTAATTTAAATGTTAAAATATGCTTTAGATTGTAATCACATATGTTTCTTTTGCTCTTCGGAGTTAATCCACTGAGGTCTCTGACTCATAGACAGAGTGATCTTTCAAAGTCAGGTTGATATTTGAACAGCACTTAGTATCTGCCCCCAAAAATCTAGACTAAATATCCATTAAATGAAGGAACTCAGCATCACACTCTAAACTGGGGTAACATCTACAAATACTTTAGTAATTTAAGAATTAAGGAATAATTAACAGGAATTAACTGATTGTTTACTGTGGCTTTGTGGGGGAATTATGATGTCTGTCCACCTTGCGAATAAAAGCATAACAAATTAACAAACAAGTCAAATCAAGGAAAAGTTCAACCTGTAAGTAACTTTCACTGAAGCGCTTAGCATTGGATATGCGCTCTCTGTCATTTCAAATCGCTATGGAGGATAGGCTGCTTAGGGATTAATATAGATTTGCTGAGAGAAACCGCTATAAGATATGCAAGAGGTCAGTCTTGAGGATCACATCGATCTTATCTTTCAGTTTATAAACCAATTAAATGCCCTATGGGACAAACAAATGCACCATTTCTAGAAAAGAAAACCTCTCTGGAAATGGTGGTTCAAGCACAAGTACTATTCTGTATTAAGATACTGAACTCTATGGCAAACTGAATCAAAGTCCTGCATACAGACTTCTCAGACATACATGGAAGTGCGTATCCTGTGCAACGTGCAATTGTTTAGTCCACAGAAAGTTGACTTTTACATGGTGAGCAGCAGAGGCAGAAACCAAATAGTGGGTCAACTACCCCAGATATTTACACTGTCACTTGATAATAGGCAGGCAATTTGGGAAATGCTGCCTCTAATATTTGTGTGTGCTTTGCTCTACACCAGACAGAATGCCCCATATCTCACTGAAATAGAATAAGAAAAACTCATTTTCCCTATAGCATATTCAGTTAGAGACATCCTGGATGCTCCCATTTTTGAAAAACACTCTCATTACTGAACTTTAAACTGCAGGACCTAAGAGAGGGAAGTAATTCCATATGGCACTCTTATAGCACTGGGTTAATGGACACAAAAAAGAGGAGAAAGTGCCCTAAGAAACACTTGAGGACTTGATTCCCACCCCCCCTTTTTAACTCTGAGGCAGAATACATTCTGTTTGTGCACTTTTCTCTCCTTCTCTTTGTGCTTTTCTCAGATGACATTTTATTGTCCTCCTGTTGCTAAACTGATATTGCAAGAGATTTCTTTCTCCAGCTTCACAATAGGTAATATTGTCACTAGCTTCTGTCACTTACCTTTCTAGGAGTTAAGGTTACCAAAATGAAGATTAAGGGCAGAGGGAGAAGGGGGGAACAGGGCAGAGGAAACAGCTGCCCTGTTGGAAGTGGAAAAAATGACAACTCTCTGTCTACGAGGATTCTTCGTGAATCCAAGGAAGGTGCTAATCAAATAAGTGATTATCGTCCCTTTTGCAACATGAGTATCTGTACATAATTAGGTGTGCAAGCTGGCAAATCTCTTCTAAGAAGACATGCCGTGGGGTCTGAATCATCACTAATGATCTTTCACATTATTGGTATGAATGCAAGGAATGTTAATATCCCTGTCTGTTTACCTTCCAATAGATGTACATTTTCTAACAGCAACTTGTCATAGAAGAATGTGGAAAAGAGAAGAAATATCTGTTACTTCCACTGAAGGTGTGCTAGTTTAGGCTGGGAGAGAGTGAATTTTCTTCATAGTAGCTAGTATGGGGCTATGTTTTGGATTTGTGCTGGAAACAGTGTTGATAATACAGGGATGTTTTCGTTACTGCTGAGCAGTGCTGACACAGAGGCAAGGCCTTTTCTGCTTCTCACCCCACCCCACCAGCAAGTAGGCTGGGGGTGCACAAGAAGTTGGGAGGGGACACAGCTGGGACAGCTGACCCCAACTGACCAAAGGGATATTCCATACCATATGATGTCATGTTCAGCATATAAAGCTGGGGGAAGAAGAAGGAAGGGGGGGACACTCGGAGTGATGGCGTTTGTCGTCTTGAGTAACCGTTATGTGTGATGGAGCCCTGCTTTCCTGGAGATGGCTGAACACCTGCCTGCTGATGGGAAGTGGTGAATGAATTCCTTGTTTTGCTTTGCTTGCGTGCGCGGCTTTTGCTTTACCTATTAAACTGCCTTTATCTCAACCCACGAGTTTTCTCACTTTTACTTTTCAGATTCTCTCCCCCATCCCACCATGGGGGGGGAGCGAGTGAGTAGCTGTGTGGTGCTTGGTTGCCGGCTGGGGTTAAACCATGACGGGAAGCTTCACTGTACTGATATAATTTCGATAGGAAATTCTTTGATTCCTCACTGGGATGTAGAAATGCAATAGAATGTCCTTGGTCTCCCTGCATTTTATTACAGGTTTTTGTTATAATTATTTTTCACTTATAAGTGAGAAAAAGTTTGCACTATAACCACCAGATTAGTTAATCTACATGCCTATATTCTGGTTTCAGAAATTCCCTGGATATGAGAGGTGCTTTGCTAAACAGAAGAGAGGGACATATGACATATTTGCACTTCTTGAACACTCTCCATACAAATCTTTCCAAAGATTTCATATTTTAAAAAATTGGTTGTCTTTATTGGCATTAGTTATCTGTATTGTATCCAGTGAGGTCATTTATTTGTCCTTTGGTGTTGCCATTGTTTGCTAGTTGTTATGTGCCCATTCCATGCGGTGTCCATAGGGGTGGATATAGTTAGGTACTGTCAGACTAGATCAGACCCAAGATCTCTAGCATCCATATTCTGGATCCAACAGTGATGGCATAATAATTTTCAGAAGGTATAAGAATTACCATCATGAATATTTCTCATATGTGCCTATTAAAAATCCCACTCGGACCCCAGGTAGATAAAGACTGGCTTTAGCCTAGGTATTTCAGATTTTCTCTCTCTCCTAAGATGTTTTTCTTTTCACCATTAATAATTTGAAGTCTTACAAACTTTTATCTCTATGAATGTGCAGTCACTCTAGGAATCTTTCCGACCTCCTTTGCCCACTGATATCCTGTGGCAGTGAGGTTTACAGTCTTGTGGAAATTTTTAACTGCATCTCAAGCACCATGATCATACCTATCCTCATATTATCGGAAAAGGAGAACAGAATTCCAAATCTAAGTTTGAGATGACTGATTATTCTTTCATGTTTTTTTATTACACCTTGTCTTATCTGTCTCTTTCTAGAATAAACTTCCCCAGCACTTAAAATCTCTGTTGATGTAAGGGTGCTTCCCAGACTGCTGTTTTCTTTCCTTTTCAAATCCTTTCTAATGCTGCAGTGTCACTTGGGAATGGAGCAAACAGAACAGTGCAGATGTAATAGATGAGGCGATACAATTTATTTATTCAATCATTCCTTATTCTGCATCGCATCCAACATACCACCTAATAGGCTAAAGAAGACTTGCCTAAAAGATGAGGTCAAAGTAATGAAATACAATAAAAGAAACAGCATTCACAGAGTTTCAGTTTGTAAAAGGATCACATAAGGGGATTATCTGCAGTAAGAAAAGTTAGAGTAAGATGACATAAGCAGCTGCTTCTGGATGTGTACTCCTAGGAGGTATGTGAAATATCATCAGCAGGTCTGTTCTTGTGGGCTTTTCTACTTTTGAAGGATGGCAAATTAGGCAGATTTGGATTCCTGATTTGGGATTATGATTTCGACTGATACGGGGCATGCCTAACAATTGCCTCTAATCTCTGAATAGTTTGGGGCTCTGCAGTTGCTTCCAAAGCTTGAAAGGTTCTGTTTATCTGCTATACCAGATTGTGTGTACCATGTAAGAATGAGTAATTGTGGGAGATTTGGTACAATGAGCACAACCAATGATTTGTGAGGTCAGAATGATCTCAGAAAAGTGTCACCAGTTGGCACAAACCTCACTATGAATTACAGTGTCATACCTGACCCATTTCATCTGAACTCAGGCATCAAACCTTAGGCCAACTGAATGTTGCTATTTTGTTTTACTGGGAGCAAGATGAGGTAAGCTGCTTACCTCCACAACCTCTCGAAACCCTGTGTTTTCAGCTAAGCTCAAATTTCATATTTAGTATTATGAGAAATACAGTTTGTTGTGAGGCACTGCTTTCTACCTGGGACCCAATGGCTAGTTCTAGGGGTCTGTGAATGGTAACAAACCAAGCTAAACCTGTTGCCAGTAAGGTTAAATTAGCAATGTGATAGTCTGCACAGATGTTGTAAATTAAAAACTGCTGAAAACCACTTCAGTCTAGTCATCAACTTCTGGCAAGCTCCGCACCTGGCTTTTGTGATGTGAAAATAATCTTCACGCAGAAACTACTTCTGGTTACCCCGAATGGTTTGAAGAGGTTTTCTTTTGTTGTCTTGTTATAATTGCAGAGTGAAGCAACCTTGGGAAACTGTAGGGGGAAAATTAAAATATAATGAAATGCCTTTATTTCTGTGCTGTGCTCTCATGTCTTAAATAGGTAAGTAGTCTCTGCTGGAAGAATGGGGGGGAAAAAATCAGTAGATCATTAAACTCAAGGCCACAATGAGTAGTCAGTGAATTTGGGCTGCCATTTTATATGCATTAGCATGTTAACAGGGAACAAGGAATTTCAGCCTGGAATCTTGAATTGTGTAGAAGGGAGTCTGCCCACTTTTCAGAGGTTGGATAGGATAGCACAAAAGGCAATAACGATGGAAACTATTTTAGGCTTCCCCACATTAGGAGGAAAAAATTTTCATCCTTCTGAGGAGGAAAGGTTGGCACCTTAACAAAATGTTAGTGACCCCAAATTGCCATAATCTTAGAGTAAAAATTACATACGGAAAGTGAGCAGTTTGTGACATTCAGAAGTCGGTATATCAGTGAAGTTTAAGAGCAATAAGATAGTTTTTTGGAATCAGAATACAATAAGATGAAATAGATTCATTCTGCTCTCTTCTGTTAAGAAGGAAAAGCATGCATCTGGTTCCTGAAAGCCCAAATATGAGGAAGTGTTGACATTCCATATTGTCGTGGTTTAACCCCAGCCGGCAGCTAAGCACCACGCAGCCGCTTGCTCACTCCCCCCCACCCCTGGGATGGGGGAGAGAATCAGGAAAAAAACCTCGTGAGTTGAGATAAAGATAGCTTAATAGGACAGAAAGGAATGAAAAAACAATGATAATGATAATAATAATATGACAATAGTAATACTAAAAGAATTAAACTATACAAAGCAAGTGGTGCACGATGCAATTGCTCACCACTCGTTGACCGATGCCCAGTTAGTTCCCGAGCAACGATCCACCCCTCCCAGCCAGCTCCCCCAGTTTATATACTGGGCATGATGTCATATGGTATGGAATAGCTCTTTGGCCAGTTTGGGTCAGCTGTCCTGGCAGTGTCCCCTCCCAGCTTCTTGTGCCCCCTCCAGCCTTCTTGCTGGCTGGGCACGAGAAGCTGAAAAATCCTTGACTTAGTATAAACACTACTTAGCAACAACTAAAAACATCAGTGTGTTATCAACATTCTTTTCCTACTAAATCCAAAACACAGCACTATACCAGCTACTAGGAAGAAAATTAACTCTGTCCTAGCTGAAACCAGGACACACATGTACAGTGGAATGGGAAGAAGAGCAGTTATAGGAGGGCTCTGTAGAGTGTAGAGGTCCTCTACGGCCCTTTCTGTAATCTATGTCTTCTCTTCTTCACTTGCCCTGCAAAAAGTACAGAAGACTGACTCCTTTTACAATGCAAGCTGAGTCATCTTGGACCAGCAAATGGAAATCAGCAGCTAAGAAACAGTGTGACATGGTGTGGGGAACCTGTTGTGATCTTAAAAAAATCTCTTCTGAGAGGAGCGGCAGCTCAGAACAGTAAACCATGCCCTTGGCATGGAAGGAAGGTATTGCCCAGAATGACAGTGACATTCAGTGGCCTCTGCCACAGCCTACACTGTTTATGTGGCACTTGTCAATATAAGCAATGCAGACTTAGTGCCGAGAAGCCTGTGGCTCCTATCTTGTTGTGGTGGGTTGACCCTGGCTAGATGCCAGGTGCCCACCAAAGCTGCTCTATCACTCCCCCTCCTCAACTGGACAGGGGAGAGAAAATAAAATGAAAGGCTTGTGGGTTGAGATAAGGACAGGGAGATCACTCACCAATTACCGTCATGGGCAACACAGACTCGACTTGGGGAAAAAAATTAGTTTAATTTATTGCTAGTCAAATTAGAGCAGGATAATGAGAAATAAAACCAAATCTTGAAACACCTTCCCCCCACCCCTCCCTTCTTCCCAGGCTTAACTTTACTCCTGATTCTCTCTACCTCCTCCCCCCCCCCCGAGTGGTGCAGGGGGACGGGGAATGGGGGTTTGGGTCAGTTCATCACACGTTGTTTCTGCCGCTCCTTCCTCCTCAGGGGGAGGACTCCTCACACTCTTCCCCTGCTCCAGCGTGGGGTCCCTTCCACGGGAGACAGTCCTCCACAAACTTCTTCAATGTGAGTCCTTCCGACAGGCTGCAGTTCTTCACGAACTGCTCCAGGGTGGGTCCCTTCCACGGGGTGCAGTCCTTCAGGAACAGACTGCTCCAGCGTGGGTCCCCCATGGGGTCACAAGTCCTGCCAGCAAACCTGCTCCAGCATGGGTTACTCTCTCCACGGGTCCGCAGGTCCTGCCAGGAGCCTGCTCCAGCGCGGGCTTCCCACAGGGTCACAGCCTCCTTTGGGCATCCACCTGCTCTGGTGTGGGGTCCTCCATGGGATGCAGGTGGATATCTGCTCCACCGTGGACCTCCATGGGCTGCAGGGGGACAGCCTGCCTCACCATGGTCTTCCCCACGGGCTGCAGGGGAATCTCTGCTCCAGCACCTGGAGCACCTCCTCCCCCTCCTTCTTCACTGACCTTGGGGTCTGCGGAGTTGTTGCTCTCACATATTCGCACTCCTCTCTCTCACTGCAACTGCTACTCCCCTGTAACTTCTTTTCCCTTTCTTAAATATGTTATCCCAGAGGGGCTACCACTGTTGCTGATTGGCTCAGCCTTGGCCAGCAGTGGGTCCGTCTTCGAATCTACTGGTATTAACTTTATCGGATATAGGGGAATCTTCTAGCAGCTTCTCACAGAAGCCACCCCTGTAGCCCCCCTGCTACTAAAACCGTGCTACGCAAACCCAATACACTTGCAAACAATAATGTAGTTTTTCATGCTTGAGTTGTCCATTAGTTCAATGGATTGTATTTTTACCTAAGAATCTGCAGGGTCTGGCCTATGAACTGTGAATTCTGATTTAGGATGTCTTGTGCATCAACTTACCTGACCTGATAGACCTCGGCCTGGTGTTAGCTAGCTGCCCCTCTGGACAGGGAAAATGATACATCGTTCATTTGAACTCTGTTCTTACAACGTGGATGCATCTGATTCACATCCCTTAGCTCTGTAAACTCAGTCCTGAATGACTGAAATTGATGATAGTGGGGGGAAAATACACGAGCAGAAACAATAATGGCAATGAAAATGTGCTCAAGAGTAAGCTTAAATGGCCACCTTCTAAATTAATGTTTTGTCACTAAATAAACAACAAATGCCAAACCGGCTGGACCCATTTAACAACACCCCTCCCCAGTTAGAATCACTGAGGCATATGGTTGATAGACAGCCAAGCTAATTGCCTCTGGTTCTGTTCATGTTCAGATTCTGGCAAGTCCCATTCATGTAGTGCTTGCCTGAAGCTATTTAGCCCTGGGCCAAATTGCCCTGGACCCATCTGATCAATCTGCAGATCTTTGGACTTTGTAGTAGACTCAAGGTTCATGGGATTGGGGATGTCTGTGTGACACTCCATTGCACAATGTAGATGGATATCTGCTCCATGGTCCAGCACTTTTACCCTCCCTTATCCAGTTTCTATCTTGAGCAAGCTTGCTGGTGAAACCGATGGGGCTCTGGGAACAGCTATTTGTGGATGCAGTGGCAATGGCCCCAGCGTGCAAACTGTACCGCAAATACATTAGAAAGTGTGTGGCCTCCAAAAGCCACTGTCCGAAACCCTGATGGGGAGTGAGTAAATGCTGCCTGCAGATTTATTCCATTATTTACTAGGCGAAGACAAAGCTGTCAACAATGATATCGCCTTCCCAATTAAGCTCACTATTACAGTCCATAAATCACAGCATGCCTTCCCTGTGGGGAAAGAAAACCTGTACAATTTCTGAAAATGCTCATAAACACAGTGTGTAGGAAATAGCTATTTTTTTTAACCAAGCATGTTCCATCATATTGCCTTAATATCGAATCATGAGTAAGGCTATTAAAGAGACCAGGCAATTGTGTTACACTTTAATGCCAGGTGAAGGTCTGCTAAAGTGTTTTTTCTCTCACAGGAGACTGCTGATCATTTTGATTAGTATTGTCTTCTAGCCCTTTCTCACCAAATCATAGAGAACAGGACTACAGGGATTTCTATTCCCTGTCCCAATGCAGGATCAACTCTACCTATGTCTGTCTTCGTAAAAACATCCAGTGACAGAGCGGCAAACACCTTTCCCAGGGAAATGATTCCAGTGCTTTGCTACTTTAATTCAGGAAGTTTCTATTTCTGACCAGCTTGATTCCTCCATGCTACAATATCAGCTTATTGCTTCTTATTTTGCACTCTTTCACTTGCACTTAGACTTCAAATTCATCATAGGAGATTGGGGTTGGTTGATTTTTTGTTTTGCTTTGGCTTTTTTTTTTTCCCCTAAAAGATGCTGTAAGAAAATTACATGAGTACTGTGGGACTGCTAGTCTTTTACACATCGGTACAAAACAGGATGGGACTACAGAGGGTGCTCATAAGATGACAGGTCACATATCCTATGAGAAAAAAGTCCCAAATTCTCTAAGAAGGTTTCCCTACTCTGAAAATGTGAATAAAAGTCATAACAAAATGTGAGATACTACTGTGGCAAAGCTCATTAGTATGTTGGCTGCGGGGAGTGATATGGCTCTTCCTGTGCCCTAAGTGACTGTATGAAATATCCCAGTCTTTGGGTAAGGAGGGTAATAACCCTGGGAAATATGCAGCATGAAGATTCATAAACTGCTGCCTTTAAGGAATTTTGTTAATAAATCTCTCCTTTTAAACATGGAGAAAACCCAAGCCTAAGTAAGAGCTACTGAACAGAACTCAGATTTAGCGGGAAAGGTGGAAGTTAGTTACAGCTCTCTGAGTCTTTCCCATCCAGGCTGTGGGTATCTGTGGGTGAATGTGCTAGGTGGGATGAAGTGCATACCTCTCACCCACGAAGGAACATAAACCACTATCGTGGGTTAGTGATGGTTTCCTATAGCTATGATGGTCAATGTATATCATATTAACTTGGCCTAGTCACCTGATTTCATGGGCTTGACCTGCCCTTTTTTGCAAACTAAGTATCTGGGGTTTTGTTTGTTTGTCTGTTTGTTTGTTTTGGGCTTATTGTTTCTTTTTTTGCTTGAAAGGCCAAAAAGTTGCTAATCAATAAGCAGTTCAGCATATTCATGGTGTGCCTACCTGGCTGCCCAGCTGTCTGGAAAGAATCGTAGTTCCTGTGTCTCGCGGTCCGTTGAACAATACGACTGAGTATGTCATGTCATGTATTAATAAAGTGCAGTGTACTTTCCATGGGACTGATGGAATAGAGGCTGAAACGTGTGTGTATGTACTGTCGTGTTTTATCTGTTATGCATATTCTATGACCCTATAGAAAAAAATTGTAAAAATTATTCCAAGTAGCTGATGATGTATTGTGCATAAACACAATTTATGTATATTCTGATTGACATAGTACTGAAAACGACTGTCTACATTTCCTGGCTACAAACTGGCTTATTTGTCCTAGTGGCTACACACACAGCTCACTTTGTGTACCGCTTACTTAGAAATGAGATAGGGTAGAGTAGATGAATGTAATGATCAAGAAAGATATTAGGAGGGTTTGGAGAAAAAGGATAAAGCACTTGGTTTGCCAGATGGAGCAATTGTGTTGGGTCCATACTACTGCTAAAGGATGCTCTATGGGACCTAGCTGCTATAGGGATGGAGAAACACAACTTGTACTGGACAAGCTCTTGCCTCCCTGCTCTCTGCAAGGTCCAGTGTAGGTGTCCCACTAAAGCAGAGGGTTTTGTGTAGGAGACTCCTATCATCCTCCTATCCTCCTCCTTTTTCACTCTTAGAGGGGTCAAAGGTTCTCCCATATCCAGAATCCTTCTGTGGGGTGGTGTGAAACGGTTTAGGAAACCCAATAGCAGAAATGAAAAGTCTATGCTACTTAGTGTGACAATATCAACCTCTCCGTAGACCCACATACAGGTAACCGAACAAGTATTGGTTGAACCAAGTCTTCAAGTTTGCTCCCTAACCATGGAATATACAAATAAAATAACTATGGTGACATTTCAGGTTTTTAGGAGACCAGGCTGATAGTTTCTGTGCCTTATTTTTAAAGGGAACCATGAAAGTTTGTTCAGATACAGGAAAAAAAGAAGGATTTAAAATTCTTGCTCCAGGTAGAATAAAAGCACTGAAGGAATTGGAAATGTCTAGAAAGTGAACTAGAAGCATGAGATTTTGCAACCTTATGAGGGATTACACATTCCATTTAAATTAACAAAACAGACATCCTTAATCTCAGAGGAATATATGACTAGAAAATATTTCCTGGGTAATCAAGTCCAATCTCTTCTTATTATATACAATGCTGTTCATAAACTGATCAAACTCAGTTTTAAAAATAAAAGAATGATGAGGGGTGCCTTTCCTTCACTACTAGGAGGCTTTTCCAGAATTTCAGTGCTGTAAGGGTTGTAAATTTTTCTTTGCTTTCCAGTATGGATGTTTTTATGGCCAGTTTTCTGTAGTGTAGGATGCTTTACTTGTATGCCTTTTACATGCTTACTGTAGATCAGCAGAGTTTGGATACTTTGGAAACTTGGCATGAGAAGTGTAGTGCTTGTGCAAAAGAAACCGACACTTGAGATAAGGGTGACTGCAGCCACTGGAGAGAGACAAGATCACACTTACTAGGCCTCAGAACTGCAATGTATATAGATGTATAAAATGTATAAGTTCTTTAAATTTGTTCCACTGGGCATTTTTTGAACACCTCTTTTGTCCCTGCAGTTCTGAATCACCTAAATTGCTTATGCAGGATGTGGTGGTACCAGGTGTAATGGGGGGGTGTCACCAAGTGAGATGGAGGACTGTAACCTTGGCACTTGCTGAAGCATTTCCATCCAGAATATCATGACTGGGTTGAGAGTCTGAGATACCGTGGTATTTATGACTTGGTCAACATAATGTATATTGCATTATTTATACTGCAGGTCTACTCTGAGCTTTCAAACCTAAACTGGAAACAATATTTAAAAAAAAAAAAAAAGAGGCTTTTCTGAAAGAGAAGCTGCTGTCCTTAGGCCTCTTCTGAAGGAAAAGTACATAAAATAGCTACTAGCAATAGAAAGAGGATATTAATAGAGCAAAACCAGTGACAAGACAGCACACAGATTGCTTGAGGTGAGAGATTATCCTGCACCATAAACACATGCCATTGTTATTTCTAAACTGGAAGATGGAGAGACCGTGGAAAAACACAGAGAGATCATGCTGTGCAAGGTGCTGTATGGCCATTTGTTTTATTTTATCTAGTATCTTGTGTCCACTTGTGCTCCCAAAACTGTAATTCCAAATGACATTGAACTTCTTTCCTTGCGTGAAAACCCATGTTACTAGCTTTCATTGTAAATGATGCATTTAGCATGCTACAAACAAATGCTAGAAACCTTCAAAGGAATCTGATCTAGTGGAGGATGAACTGAAACCCATGGGCTGTCCCACAGTGTGAGAATGACTTAAAATGATAAATAGCAGTGCTTATGTTTTCTGTACATGTATGTATTTGTGCACACAAATTCCAGTAGCAAGCTTTCCCTATGTGCTAAAACACAGGCTCCCTTTCCCATGAAAGGTTGGAGCAGATGATCTTTCGAAGTCACTTCCAAACTGGGCTATTCTATGATTCTATGAGGATGTATTGTTACTTGTTCAGTGTCTTCGGTGCAGTTTCAAGGTGAGAGCAAGCATCCCTGGACTGGATGTGGGAAGGATGGAGTCCAGATTTGCTTTGCTGTGTCACTAGGAAGGGAAGAGTAATCCTCCATTAATTAACAGCTGAAGATTGCTTCCCAGAGACCCAGTAGAAGAAAGTAAGCAACATATTGTCTCTAGGAGTGCTCTGCTTATAAGGTCTGCTTCCCTTTCATGGTGTTCAAGCACAAAGAAAAGAGCAGAACTTGGCCTGTAGTGAACACTGGAAATCCTCTGTGGGCCCCACAAGGGTAGAGCACATTGGTATTACTGACAGTGACTTGATATATTAACTGAGTCAATGGAGAATAAAGATATTCTTCTTTGAAACACAAGCCAGTCTACAAATGACCCCCCCAATACTCTTTAAAAGAAAGAATCCTTTATGAAGCAGTCATCATTCAGGGAACCAATGCTCAAATATCAGAGGCGCCAACCTCTAGAAATGTCCTATAAAGAATTAAGTTAGACTGTGAGGGTAGGATTTTATCTTCTGACCTATGTGTGAGGTACATTGTTTTGCTTAGATACACAGGCTTTAAATATCTAATTAAATGCTAGAGTCATCAAAGATTTAGGACAGGGATGGGTTTTGGCCCTTCTTTAAAAGAGATGTTAAGACAGGGATTGTTCACTAGTGGGGAGTTCTGAAGAAAATAGATCAACATCTTTGTGTTAACCTCATGCTCTGACATTTTTCATGGAAGTAGGTCTGAAATGTGATGTAACAGCTGAAACTGCTTTCCAGAAACTTGTTATACCTTCTCTGTATAAGTACTAGCTTTCTGACGTATTCTATTGTTCTTTTTTAGTATTTTACCCTTTTGAAAATTAATTTTGAGCACTAGCTATGCAAATAGCCTGACAAAATTGGAAGGGCTGTGGGGAACAAGCAAATGTGGTTGAAGGCAAGAATGATAAAATGAATCTGTTACAATGAAGAATTATGCTCTGATTAACAAATGCATATCTGTTCAGGGGGAGTTCTGGGAATCATCAATATTTAAGTTTGAATGTATTCAACCTGTGTTGTCACATGTGAGCTGGACCTCTATCAGAGAGATATTGCTTGGTTTGATCACTTTTTCCTACTCCTCTCTTTTGTTTCTGTTCTTTCTTCCTTTCAATGATAGACTCATCTATTGTTTCTTTGCTAGCCCAAAAACGTACTGTTTGTAACTTGACTCCTTCCCTTCCAGTGCGTTGAGATGGTGTTTTCTAGTTGGAGCCTGCCTGCTAGCTCCAGGCTTTTCTGTAGGCTGTTCCTGTTGTTATTTCTTGTCTTCAAGTATTACGGCAGCATTCACATATCCCAAAATGTTGGGACTACTGTGCTGGGCACTATACATGCAAGCAGAGCAGGGAGGAGAGGAATCCTGGTATGGTTAGTTCAAATAAAATTCCGAATGAAAGCATGGCAGGGAGTATATTGACAAAGATTTCAAATAATAGTGTTTGGACAACATTGTGAATAACAACATTAGTGACGGTTATTGAAAATCTCAATAGATTTGGAACTATCCTGACTGATCATGATTTTGTTCTGGTTGTCACATAAAAATGGTGAAGTTCCAGGTTTCACTGCATATTTGCTAGCAGCCCGAGCCCAGTTATGTATCAATTCTAGTTGCTTCATGGGGAACATGGCTGATAGCTGCTAATTGCTGCATCTGTCTTGGATCACTTGAGAATCTTAAAGGAGTTGTGCACTCCTGGAGATGATTTAAAACCAACAAAGAAAAACAATTAACCAAATTAAGCGCAACAAAGAAAAAACAATTAAAGTAGCGTAGAGAGAGGCTGTTCAGTAGGGCATCTTGATTTGTGTGTGTGTTACTATTAGTGTTCTAATTACTTATGTCCTTAACCTTGTCCTTAACTTGAGAAAATTTCAATAGCTACTAGAAGATTGCTAGCACCAAAAAAGTCCACATTTCAGCCTGAAACCCTGCAAAATGTTCCTTTTAAAAGGAGGTGAAAAGACAAAAAAAAAAAAAAGAAAAAACCCCAACATATTCTAGGCAAAAAAGATGAGAACAGTCTCTTCCTCCAGCTGGAAAAGAGAATATATATATGTACAGCTATAATTTGCAGCTCCTAGCTAGATAGTTCTGAGCAGGACATAGAAGAAATTTTAGCAGAAAGCCAAGCACTTTGCTGTGGCTTATACAGCAAATCCATGACTGTGGTGCTGCACAAAGGATACTGACACAGATGCACGTGTGTGAAGATTATTTTTTTTAAGTGAGGTCTGTAGCTGATTGACTATAAGGACAAAAGTAACTTTTGGGGGAAGAAGTAAGACAAAATGGGAGAGAAGATGAAGGAGAAGAGAGGGAACTCTGTAGCCCTTCCAGTGAAGGATTATTTAGTAATCTCCAGCCACATGGCTTTACTATCAGCAGTCAAAAGATCAATCCTTTTCTACTTTTAATGAAACAAACATAGTTTGATGCTTTTCTTTTCCTCATTCTGAAACTGCAGCCGAATATGACTGTTGGTATTGAAAATACCTTGAAGTGCTGAAATGAGTTCTATCAAGCATTGTTTTACGGCTGGTAATATTCACCAGAAGTGGACCTGAATTTCAATGCATTTTCAGAGGAATTGTTGAGCAATTGGCTTTAACACTGCCTCCAGAATTTGATGATAGATCAGTACAAATATGGGTTGGAGGATGCTATGGCAAATGCAAGGTGAGAAGATCAGATTTGTAATTTTGAACCTGGTCTTTAGACAGTGGCATTCATAAGCGGGGATCCAAGCTTCTGAAAAGCTATTTGGGATGATATTAAGCAACTTCTGTGGCCATGAGAAAGTTATTGGCAGGGGGGGATTTTTTGACGTCTTTAACGTTGAGTGGAATGTTAAACTGAATAGATTTAATATGTGTTCTTTGTGGAATAAAGCCTCAGTGTTATAAAGCATAGGAAGAGTTGGTTGCTTTTGTTTGCAAAGGAACAGATTTTGTCTGGTTTCCATCACTGAAAGGAAATTCAGTTGAGAGGTTCTGATCTCCTGAGAAGCAAAAAAGAACTTTAAGAATAGGGACAACAAGCAGAGCACTTTGGATGTAGCCTTGAAAATAAAGTTTGAAACAAAGAATGACGTTATTTGCACTGAAGAAAGGTCACAATCTGTAAATGCACTGAGGACTTCTGTATTTTAATAACAATAATTCTGTGTAGTTTAAAGCAATGTTTGTCTTGAAGTATTTTATAACTAAGAGAGCATGAAATACAGCCGTATTTCAAAAGAAAAATGGTAGCTGACCAAAAAAATTGGTATTCAGCAGAAAAAGGGAGAGGCATGTTAGCCAGAAAGGTGAAGTTACACCAACATTCAAGCCAGTTTCTCAGAGCATGTTGCATGTAACCTCGTCAAGCCTACTGAGCATCATTTATGCACACTGTGTAAATCTCTGGGGAATACAAAGGACATGCATCACATTTCTAGAATTAGTCTTGAGGCTGAGTAAGCAAAGAAGTCAGCCAGGGTCCCAGTAGAATGGGGAGAACCTCATAGAAACCAATCTGAGTTTGTGGTCTCTGTGTACCTCAGAGGAGGAGGAATGATCCTGAACCTGAAATGTGTTCATAAAAGCTATTCAGAAAAAAAGGCCTTCAAAGTAAAAAATTAATTCCTAGCTATCAGGATTGTATTGGAAGTTGGGACACATTTTCCATAAATATCACAGACTACAAATATTCTGATCAGCTCTCTCAGTAGCTAAAAAAAAATAAGATCCCATTAAATCTCTTTATTAGACATTGAAGATGATGCCATATGTTAGCATCTATGTAATTTCCCCAAGATTTGCAATGAAGGCGTTTGATCAGTGATTTGGAGATGGACTCTCTTAGTATATGTCTTCCTCAATTACCCGAAGCTGTATATAACTTTTGATGCAGTACATGCCGGCTTAATGACTAGCCAGACTGCTAATTGCTATTACTTATTACCAAAGGCTGATAGCTCTGTGCTATGTTAAGAAGATAATAAATATATGGAACCTCTCTGTTGCCTCACTCTTCTTTCACCAGCCCAAAAAAACCATAAAATGCAACCATTCTAAGGTAAAACTGTGTTTTCTACCATGAAGGGACAAAAGATCCAAAATAAGGTATAATAGAAAAAGATGCTGAGGGAAAGCACAGGGCCCAGTTTAACAGCTAAAAGGGTCATGTTGATCGGAGAATCAAACATTTCCTAGAAGTAAGGAAGAGGGCTTTTCTCTGTTCCTAGACTCTGTAAGACTGTGCTCTGATCTGGTATCTACACTTGAAAAAAGATGTGGAAATACAATATACTATATAAACACATTAATCTACATGAATTTTGAATGCACCCAATCCTGAGGCTTTCATACTTCATCACTATGCTTTCCCAACCTGCTTGCTGCAGGAATCAGTGCTCTCTGCAGCAGTGTTATAACATACTGCTGCTTGGCAAGAGAAGGAAAAATCTCAGATGGGATCAATTTTGCAAATGACTTGCTTCTAAAAAACACCATAGAGCGTAGTTCACAGAAACAAAATAACAATGAAAAGTCAAACCCCAGAACAGAGTCCTGGAGGCTCTGATGTGTCATCGATGCAAGTGACTAGAAGATCCAAGGCTTAAGGAAATTAAAATGTCGTGCTTCAGTTCAGTTGTAGTGCTTAAAGTTATGTTTATTTCCCGCTATTTATTCATGCAATCTTTAATATGCTTGCAAATGTCAAGGTAAGTGCTATTCTTGTTCATTAAAACATTTTGTGGATCAATGCTTTCATGATATGCAAGGAGAAAACAATCTCCTCCATTATTTTCTATTTTGACTGACAAATTAACTTGCCTACACCTTCAAAGAGATCTGGTGATAGCAGAAACATATCTCTTTTACCATATACTATAAATATTCATTAGAAGACCTGAGCACCCAGTGGTTGCTCATGAGGCAAACCCTTATTAGAGCAATAATTACAGTGAGAAATACCAGTTACCCAATCAATTCTTAGTTTACTTCATCTGTCTTTTCAACCTGTTACACTCAGACTTTGATAGCTCTATGGAAGACCCTCTTCATTATTTTCTTTTCCTTTACTAGCTGAGTGAAGACCAGATCCTTCACAGGATAAATCATTGCTTTGATGTTTTCTTTCCAAGTTAAAGTCCACATGAAAGTTGCTTCTTTCAGTTAGTTCTCAGTTTGGCTAGCAAAAACTGTATTTTGGCAAAAACAAAGAAACCATCCCAAGCCCCCCAAGAAAATGATTTATTTTATTAGCTTGCATGAAGTTTTTGGTATCAATTCCAGTGCATGAAGACTTGGTACACTTAGCAGTCCTGATTAATAATGCTGGTACCAAGTTTTGAACACTTGTGCAAAAGGCTTTATTGAAGTAAACTATTTGTATGCAATTAATCAGGATTTTTGCATCGTTCTCCTAGTAGTCAACTGAGCCACCTATGGAATATATACTTATATCTCACTATATATCACCAGTACCAGAAGAATTATCACAACAGTTCTGATAAACCTTTTTGCTTGTATAATACCTACCAATTAACATTAATGAATGAATCTTCACAATAGCCTTGGGGTAGAGGCTTTCTAATGCAGTTGGGGAAGTTCAGGTATAGAGCTATAGTTTTGCCTGAGGCCAGATATGTAACTGTTCCACGCTGGAATCAGAATTTTTCTCTGTAGTGCTTCCAACAGCTGATTTACCCACAAGAGGATCCTTCCTTTTATGCATCTCCAAGAGTGCAATGAAAACACCATAATGCTCTGATCATCTGCTTCTGTGACGCACAGATATGGTGTTCAAGGGGCAGGAGAAAAGCCAGACAGATGCTAATCCTAGAAGAGATGTCTCTTCAGATGCAATATCCTCTCAGAACAGTTATGATTTGCTGTCATGGTTTAACCCCAGTCAGCAACTAAGCATCACGCAGCTGCTTCCCCCTTCCCCCTCCCCCCTCCCAGTGGGGTGAGGAGGAAGAAAGGAAAAAAAAGTAAAACTCATGGGTTGAGATAAGAACAGTTTAATAACTAAAGTAAAATAGAATACTAACAATAGTAATAATGAAATATAATAATAGTAATGAAAAGGAATACAACAAAAAAAGGAAGGGGGGAAAGAAAAAAAAAAAAACAGTGATGCACAATGCAATTGCTTACCACCCACTGACTGATGCCCAGTTAGTTCCCAAGCCACAATCCACCCCTCCTGGCCAACTCCCCCCTGTTTATATACTGGGCATGACATTCCATGGTATGGAATACCCCTTTGGCTAATTCAGGTCAGCTGTCCTGGCCATGCTCCCTCCCAGCTTCTTGCACACCTGCTTGCTGGCAGAGCATGGGAAACTGAAAAGTCTTTGGCTTAAGATAAGCGCTACTTTAGCAACAACTAAAACATCAGCGTGTTATCAACATCATTCTCACACTAAATCCAAAACACAGCACTGTACCAGCTACTAAGAAGAGAGTTAACTCTGTCCCAGCTGAAACCAGGACATTTGCCAAAGTCAAAGCAGTTACTCTGGTAAAAACTGAGTGAAGGAATGAGGTCTCTGACTCTTCATGTGATATTGGCTTGTTTCTAGGGAAAAAAAAAAAAAAATCTGTGATTGAGAGATCTAAGTTGGTTGAGAGATCTAAGTTGGATAGGTGTAAACTTCCTAAATGCTGAACTACGCTCATTTTTTTCTGAAGACCATGCTAGAAAATGAGATGAGAGAAAAAATAAATAAGCAAAGGGAGCTACTTTTAATTAAATTATGGTTAATATTTGAGGCTTTATCCAAAGATTACTAAATTCCACAAAATTCATTGGTTTATCTGGGCTTTAGCTCAGGTTTTTATTGTGGTTAGAAGTAAAATTCTCATGAAAACTCTCAGATAAGTTCTTCTTTAAATGCTCATTGACCAAGACTCTCCTCATCTGTCAAAGGCTTGATCTGAATGCAATATTTCTTAGTTAAGACAAAAGAGCTTACTTAGTCTCACAGTTCATTATTTCATGTTGGGCAAATACACAATTAACTGGTAAAACAAAGGCAGTGCAAAGCAAACTTCCAACACAAGCTACTCTATTGATTTAGACAGGGACCAAAGAACACAGGGTCAATATTATGACTATGGTATATGTGGCAGGTTGACCCTGGCTGGATGCCAGGTGCCCACCAAAGCTGCTCTGTCACTCCCCTCCTCAGCTGGACAGGGGAGAGAAAATATAACGAAAGGCTCATGGGTTGAGGTAAGAACAGGGAGAGATCACTCACCAATTACCGTCATGGGCAAAACAGACTCGACTTGGGGAAATTAGTTTAATTTATTGCCAATCAAATCTGAGCAGGATAATGAGAAATAAAACCAAATCTTAAAAACACCTTCCCCCCACCCCTCCCTTCTTCCCAGGCTTAACTTCACTCCCGATTTTCTCTACCTCCTCCCCTCAATGGCGCAGGGGGACGGGGAATGGGGGTTTGGGTCAGTTCATCACACGTTGTTTCTGCTGCTCCTTCCTCCTCAGGGGGAGGACTCCTCACACTCTTCCCCTGCTCCAGTGTGGGGTCCCTCCCACAGGAGACAGTCCTTCATGAACTCCTCCAACGTGAGTCCTTCCGACAGGCTGCAGTTCTTCACGAACTGCTCCAGGGTGGGTCCCTTCCACGGGGTGCAGTCCTTCAGGAACAGACTGCTCCAGAGTGGGTCCCCCGCGGGCTCACAAGCCCTGCCAGCAAACCTGCTCCAGTGTGGGCTCCTCTCTCCATGGGTCCGCAGGTCCTGCCAGGAGCCTGCTCCAGCGTGGGCTTCCCACGGGGTCACAGCGTCCTTCGGGCATCCACCTGCTCTGGTGTGGGGTCCCCCATGGGATGCAGGTGGATATCTGCTCCACCGTGGACCTCCATGGGCTGCAGGGGGACAGCCTGCCTCACCATGGTCTTCCCCAGGGGCTGCAGGGGAATCTCTGCTCTGGTGCCTGGAGCACCTCCTCCCCCTCCTTCTTCACTGACCTTGGTGTCTGCGGAGTTGTTCCTCTCACATATTCTCGCTTCTCTCTCTCCGGCTGCGATTGCACAGTTTTTGGGTTTTTTTTCCCCTTCTTAAATATGTTATCCCAGAGGCACTACCACCGTCACTGATGGGCTCAGCCTTGGCCAGCAGTGGGTCCGTCTTAGAGCCAGCTGGCATTGGCTCTGTTGGACATAGGGGAATCTTCTAGCAGCTTCTCACAGAAGCCACCCCTGTAGCCCCCTGGCTACCAAAACCTTGCCACGCAAACCCAATACAATATAATGCTGAAAGTGCTGTTACTGTGCAAAACAGTACATTTTTGTCTATACATTTACCCTGTTGTGGTAGCTGACACCACTGTAGTTTCTCTAATGATCTGATGCCAGAATTTTGCACAAAAGGTTATGAAAGAGTATGATAGCAACATCTGTTTTCAAACCTCCTGGCAAGAGAACCATTTGGAGGAAAAGAAGTCTAAGGACAGTAATTTGAGTTCAGCTCTACTTTGGAAGCTAGAGATTTATTTAAATATATTGCAAAGGTTTCAAGTGGCCGAGCATCATGACCATCTCAAACTACTCCTCATTTCTTTGTCAGACTCATCTTTTCATTTTAATTATTTACAAAACATCTCCTATGTCCCACTCTCTTTACTAACTCAGCCCTTTTTCCCTCTAATTTACTACTGACTTAGTGTATAGTACTATATTTTTCCCTTCTTGCCAGTTCTATCTTTATTTCACCTCTCTCTTCTCTGGCCCCAGTGAGACATCTTATTCTTTCTCTTATTTCAGTGCTGGAGTTTTGAAAATTATTCCATGGATAAGGATATTGAGCTCTATTGAGATATATTAGCAATTCTGAGCAGGTGGTTGTGAAATTTTAGCTCTAATCTATAGCAATCTGAGTATTATTTTATTATAGAATGGACAAAGGTTTTTTAGATATATTGGATTTGTTGTGTATAATTCACTGGAAATCTCAGCTCAGATCTCAAAAGCTAACAAATTGTCAAATTAAATATTGCAAGTTATTAGCAAAGGATTAGATAACAAAACACAGAACATCATTGTGCCATTGTCTAAGTCTATGATATGTCTTGAATACTGAACATCTGGCCATCTCATCTCAAAGGATTTAACAGTATGAGTAAAAGTACAGAGAAGGGCAAAAAGGCAGATCAAAAAGATGGAATGACTTACATATGTAGACAGACCAAACAAACATTGAGTTAAATAAGCAGAAAAGAATTACAGAGGATATGGTAGAAATTCATGAAATACAATGGAAACGATGTACACAGAATGAGTATTCACTTTCTTACAACACAGTAACTAGGAACCAATGCAATTATAAGGTAACCAGGTTAAGCAAACAAAGATTACCTTTTCACCAAAGAGACTATTTCAGTTGTGGAACTCATTGGTGCAGCATGTCTAGAGGACAAAAGTAAAAATTGATTTGAAAGGAGATAAAAGTAGCTCATCGAAAAATGCATATTCAGAATGCATTTTCACTTAACTGTTGTGACACAGGATAAGGATTGACTCCCCAAAGGTGCTCTTCCTCTAATAGGGAAATACTTCCTGCAGTATTTTGAATTTTAATTCCTGGTCCTCACTGTTGGGACAAACTAAAGGCAAACATGGAACTCAATTAAGGTCAATGGCAAAGTTAATGAGACTGCAATGATAACAGGGAACAAAAGCAGAAATGGCTTTTCAAAGGTATTTTTATTAAATTTTTAGTGCAGACCAACAGTTTTTAAAAAAACAAGTTTCTGAAGCATAAGCTCACTTAACTTCAAAATCAAACCTGACACTGACTTTTATTAACGTGGCTTTGGCTGCTTTCTCAGATCACCAAACTCTCCAGCATTTTTCAGTACTGTGATCCATATTGATTTCTCTCCGTTTTTAATAAGGTCACTAAAAGTGAATATCACAATATCACAGCCTCCATGCATAATTCAGCATTTGTTGACACTGAAGGCAGCTAAATAAAGGCAATTTGATTGCTTTTAGAATAAATTCCCAGGGACCTTATTTATAGAGTTAGTGGATAAAACTCCTCTTCTTTTGCCTTAGATTTAAAAAAAAAAAAAAAGAAGAAGAAAGGAAGATCCTTTTAAGCCAGTTTATCTACTTGAACTATTACACTTGCACCATAGTCTTTTCTCTTCTGTTTTTTCCCAATGTCTGGCTTGAAGATGATCATAAATTTGTTAAAGTATTTTTTTCTTTAGAGGAAATATCCTTCATATTCATCAGTCTAGCACAAAAGGAACAATACGACCCATACTTTTTATGGATTTCTTGGCTGTTGAGGGTTTTCCTTCCTTGAATAGCTATTGTGAATGAGAAAAACCTGGGGAAAAAAAAAAGAAATTCTCTTTCAAAATAGAGAAAAAAACAACCTGAGAATCTGCTCATCGTCTAGAGCAATTCCTCCATGATGTAAATCAAATCATGAAACAGTTCTACTCTACAGCCTTGAGTAATTTGGTCCTCTGTCAGCTGCATCTGTACTGCTAAATAAACTGTTTCAGTTGGGCACTGAAGGCCTCTAGTTGCAGAGCATGTTGGTCTCCAAAACTGGGGTCCTCATACAAACTGCCTGTTAAAGACCCCAAAAAACCTGAGCTGCCGGACTGCACTGAGGAATTGTTTGCAGCACGTGTCAGTTACAGCAACCCAAACACACGGGCATATTCTCACCCTTTAGTAGCACAGACAGTCATGTTCCAGCAGCCAAGAGCTTTCCAGATCATGCTTGCATTTACTATTTATTACAGAAGCAGCTTATGCTTTGACAGAGGAAGGTATGGTAACAGAAACATGCTACAGTTAAAAATGTTTCATTAGAGGATCATTAAGTTTTCTGCATTAACACCACAAATAGTTCTAAAAGGTCTATAATTTGGATGATAATCAACTTTGGGCTGGAGACCCTAATCATAAATCATCTATGGGTCCTGTTCTAGTACTGGAAAGAATCCCCGTGAAAGGGCCATAAGATTGCAAGATATGAAGGTTTGCTGGGAAAATGGTGATTTCCCATGCTCCCTCCCAGAGAAATCTTGAGTCTTGTTTTACTTTGTGATATTAGCCTTTAGTAGAATAGCACTGTTTTGTTTTCCTTCAAATCTGTGTTTTCAGCTCTTACTTTGAACTCTGGCTAAAAGAAACTAGACAACATATCCTGCAACATAGATGCAAGGAAACAGCTGCCTTTATTTTCCTGAAACCTGTGAAATAAGACAACTATTTTTGGTGCACTTGGAAGGGAAGCCGAGAACTCTGCTCCTCAATATTTATCTTTTTTCTTTATATTTCTTTCTAACCAATATTATTAATTAGCTATTGCATGGGCCCCTTGGGAATTCCGATTAAGCCAACCACTTATGCAAAAATCAATCTTTCAATGGCAGGCTTTGTTAATCTTCCAAATTCAATTTCCATTTCTCACATTCCAGGTTTATTGATTATACTTCAAAATTTTCAGATCATCTGTCGGTCTTATTGAATTAATCTGTATCTAATAACTTAATTGTCTTGAAAAACAGATGTGCTACTTCCATTGAACGCTAAAATTTCATTACAGACATCTAAGGAAATGACAGCACACATACACATAGTTATTTAAAAGCATTTAATTACCTAAACTTTCACACTGAACTGCGGTGAGATTGTGAGTATGAAGGAATGAAAGGGTAAGCAGACTACACCGTGTAAATGAGCCAAGTAGGGTCCTGTTTCTGCTGCTTTGCCACAGCGAACTTTCAGTTTTGGTCAGATTTTGAGGTAAGCAACAGACACTTTCTTATGAAGAAACTTTGCCATAGCCCTAAGTGAAGTTAGGATGCTGGCGTACTTGGCACTGGGCAGCCATAGCAAAAGCTAATTTCTCCTCTGAAAAACCCTAGTATTTAAATGGATAAGACAGGCAGAAGTACAGAGGAAAAGAGAGGGAAAATGGCATGCCTGTAATTATATAAGCAAAAATATTGGAATAGGAATCTCTATTTATTAAGAAGGGATGAGGAGACTAGTGAGCTGGTCTATTGGATGTCAAAACAGTCCATAAATTAATAAAGGACCTGGAATTCCTTATACATAACCAAAAATATGATTTGATTTAATTAATTTAAATTAATTAAGCTGAGACTTATTGGAATAATTGAAGTCACTGGCATAGTTAATATAAGTGGGTAGAGCTTATTCAGGAAGGAGAAGAATGAAGGAGGGTATGCGCCTATGTGTGTCAGGTAACCATGTGAAGATACTTACTTTATAGTCATCTTTCTAGTGCAAGGTAGACCTGATGAAAAACTCTGGGTGGTAAGGAACCAGAAAAACCCCATGAGCACTATTACAGTGGGCATCTACTTTGAACCACCAAAAAGAGGAGATCAGGCAAAAGACATCTTTGTGAACAGCTGAAAAATAAAGCAGAGTTCAGGACTTGGTGTTGGCAAGGGTTTTTGACTACCTAGACATCTGCTGGGAACAGAGCACATCAACACTCAGATAATGTTTATATAGAAGGTAGACAAAACTATTAGAGGAAGACTCTGTAGGTTTCATTCTAATCAAGTGATAATAACTCACTGAGGATGTCAGTGGAGAAGATAATTTGACTGAGAGTAACCACAGAGAATACACAGGGTTCATCGTGCTGGGACTAGGGAAGAGGAATAGCAAAGCCCAGTTCCATTAACCCGAGTTACTCAGTAGGTAAGACTTCCCTAGTAGCTGGTACCTGAAAAAAATACACGTTGTCATTTATTTTGGCCATAGGAAACCTTCTGGTATTTTCTCACATCACTTTCTCAAAAGCAAAATAAGGAATGGTTTTCTGTTGAAAGTACTACAAGGTGGATGCAAAGGTGATTGAAAAAAAGTACTTTCTCTTTGAATAGCTATCAAGGACTCTGCTCTTCTCTTAGAAGTATAGGAATTAAATTGCAGGAAAGGAGGCTGAAATTGCAGTCTGGAAAAACATGTGGCAGTAAGGATTGTGAAGCACTAGAAGAGCTTACAGAGAGAAGACATGGAGTGTTGCTTATTGTTAGAAGTCTTTAAGAACTGCATAGACAAACATGGCAGAAATGACTTGGGTAAGGATAATCTCGCGGTGGTTTACCAGAAGGGACAGAATGAGCACTTGAGGTGCTTTCCAAGCCTACAACCTTATGATCCACTGATTTTTCAGGGGCATAAAATAGTCTGTTATTAGGTGCTTTTCCCATGGTTCCCCACCATAAAATTTGAGTCTTTGCACTTGAGAACATTTTCACACATTCACTTTTCACATGAATTGATCTACATGGTAATGTTACATTCCTGTTTCTAGGTATCTTTTGAATGACTGTGTGCAAACAGGAGCATGAGACCAAAAAATACAAAATACTAAACAGTAAACAGTATGTAATCAATTCTTCCAGTCAGAAAGAGGTCGGTATTCGTAACCCTGTTCAATAATTCACAAATCAATTAAAATAACATTATTATTCTCTCTTTCCACTTAGCAGGAACAATATGTAAAGGTCACTTTCCATCTAGTTAGGGAGAAGGCGGCAATTAACATCAGAGTAAAACCAGAATATTCATTTTCTGTTACACAATGTAAGCGTGACATGATTTCCTACTAAGATGGAGTCTTCAGTAATAGCAGAGTGGAGTTTTCACCACACAGAGAAATTAAGAAAGAATTTCTAAAATGTTGCACTGACCCCAGAAATCTTGTAATTTTGTGTATAAACAGTGGGAGCTGAAGGTGTCAGAGGTGATTGGAAGCCTGATTTCTGTTATATTAAATGTCAGCAAAAATACTTCTAGGAATAGTTCTGAAATATGAAAGGAGATACTTTTTTCTACTTGGTTCACTCAGGCACCTGCAAGTGAGCATTCATGTCAGCACTTTGCTAGGATTTCCAGGTGTGACTAATGCTTTGCTTCTGAAATGAGGATTCTCTCTTCTTATTGTTCTTTCTTTTCTTTTCTTTTTCCCCAATAAGGTTCTCTTAGCGAAATTTCTCTTACTCTTTTCTTGCTGGCCTTACAACCAGAAGGCAGTGAAGAAGGAGAAAGCTGAATGCACTGAGTACAAGCCATCTCTTGCTGTGGAGCGTGGAGGTGACTTTAAATTAATAAATCCCAGCAGCAGACTTCAGACAGCCTTGGGCTAGCATGACTGCACTGCATTCAGATGCGAGCCAGTAAGTCAGGGTAGTGTTGAGCTGCACCTTTTGTGCTTGCTGGCTTGGATTCTTGACACCTCTACATTATGCTGCCTCTAACTGTGTTACTGTGCTCCATTTCCCAGTGTTCATTTTGAGTTTTTCAGCAGTTTCTGACAAGTTTATGCCAAATATTCAATGACTTTCTGTGGCTCCAGATAAATCTCAAAAAAATAATGAAAAGAATAGCTATTTTATTTTTTCCTAGTTATAGAAGTTCCTTTCAAAAAAACATACTATTAATGTTTATGCTTTGAAATATCATGAAGTTGTTAATGCTGCATCAGAAGCAAAATATAAATTTGATCTTTGTTTCTTAAAAATATGGCATTTAGGTAGTTGCCAGTTTCAGTCTTCCATCTTTCCTAGTTTACATTTACTACTACAAAATGTTTTAAAAGCTGTTAACTAACCATTTTTTATTGATACATTTGGCCTCAAAGATGCTAAGTTCCTTCTTATTTTAAGGAAATAAGGGAGGGGAAATAAAGGGTAGTATTTATTAGTGCTACTAGCAAGGAAAACACTGAGGCATGACCTCAGCTTTATTAACTGGTGCCAAGGAATCCACATGGGGAAATTCATATAAAAGGCCACCAAAAACTTGGTTTCGAGTTCTACTAGAAAGTCTTTAGATTCCAGTCCCTGTGGAACTGCAAAATATTGGTTTTTTTCCAGTGTTTATTGATTGCATCCTGGGTATAAACTGTAATTTAGACTTTTTTTCTCCTCACAAGAAAGCAGACATGCAAAGAATCAGATGCCAGAGAAGATTCCCTTCCTGAATCTTTGACACAATTTCTTTCAAAAGCAAACCAGCAAGTGCTTTCTATATAACTCCATAATTTTCCAAATACAATAGGATGCAGAGCATCTTTGTCAAGTTACCATTTCACTGAAAACAGAGCTTTGAGACACTGAACTCTTCTGAAAATCTAGTGTCACGTTTCTCTTTTTCTTTTCCACTGACAGATTTAACAAATGTTAAGCATTTCTGTCATTCTCATGTTAGCATATGAAGTGTGAAAATTAATTTTACTTGCTAATTGAAAGATAAGTGGTTTGGGGGTAGGAATTGTCACTCCATCAGGGAGGGGAAAAAAAAAAAAGACGACGGAAAGTCTAGATCTACTGCAAGCCTGCAGGAAGAAGTAGCATAGACCTTGTTTGGAAAAATCCATCTGTAAATTAGTGGGAAAGGAGGTGTAAGATGAATCTTATGAACCAATCAGTTGAAGTCAATGAAGGATAGCGACATGTACTTTCTTCTAAAAAATATTTCTCTTCCAGAAAGAGATTAATGACTCTATTAATGTACATTGTTATAGCAGAAAATAACCTTAACAGCTAACTAGTACCCACAGTGGATAGGACATCCACAAACAGAGTGTGAACAGTGTTGCTAAACCAAGATCTGTCCTTCTCTTACCTACGACTGAAAGAAATCTGTAGGTAAAATGCAACGAAGAATGCAATGTATCAAGTATAGTATAAAGCTTTTCTGCAATCTATCCCTAACATATCATACTTTGCTCTTTACTGAGACGTCAGTTCTTTCTTTTGATTAGTTCATCAAATTGATCTCAGTTGTGCGCTCTTAACTTCCTGGAAAAAAAAAATAACAAACCCTTGAGCTTTCTACCATGCTGCTTCACATACTGAGATGAGGAGAGCTACCTTGCTATTCTTCTCCAGACAAATTTTCATAGCCCTCCTCTGCTGCAATGTTTGCAAAAACATAATTATCAGGGTTGTAGGTGGGCTGAAACTATTTTCTACTACAATCCCTTGTACTCTTCTACTATTTACTTGCTGCTTCTTCATCTCCATCTTTGTTATATTTACACTGTAAACTATGTGGGGTAAAGATCACCTTTCTATTCTGTATTTTCATAGCGCCTAGTACAGTGGCAGTCTGGACCAAAAGTAGGAGTAATACAAAATGTTGTAACAAGCCATTTAATATATGTGCAATGTTGTAAGTTGTTGGAAGGTCCATCTCTTAGTAGATTATATGGAATAAAACATACACAGCAAGACAACAGAGATGAGTGAGGCAAAGAGGAGACTCTAGGAAATGAGTATAACAACTTTTTAGATAATCTTCTCTGAGCTTTAAAGAGAGTGTAAATTATTAAAATGCACAGGACAGGACAAATATAGCCAGGTCTTTTAAAGTGATTAACATATGGTGATGATGGGCTCAGGCCAACTTTCACTAAAGGCACAAGGGCATCTTCCTGTTATCTTTGTTTGGATCTAGGTCTAATCTTACATAGCTCCAACAAAAAGCAGCTAAATATGCTTCATCATATATATCCCAGGTAAACCAAGCGTCTGTTACTGAAGCTTGTATTATTTTCCTGAACCAAAATCCTGAGGAGGAATCCTGTCCTCGCCGTAATCCATGGTGGTTTTATTATTTAGTTCAGTTGGGCTCATATTTCACCACTAGTATCTTTATAACTCCCTGAATCTTATTTTTTTTGTCATTCAAGGCCACCAGCACAGGATGACCCCATTTTACAAGGAAAACTCCTCTCCTGAATTTTTTTTTAAATGGCCTGTTTATTTCACAGTGACTGCAGCTTAGACTGGTTTCAGTGGCAATCCTAGCTGCTCAGCAGTTCTGAAAATCAGCCTAGTGGCTTTTATCTCCTTTTTATATCTATACAAATAAAAGTTAAGTATTTTGCTATGACTAACAACATGGTAGTAGGAATAAAAGCTTTATTGATCATTGTAAGAGCATTAAAAAGGCTTTGTAGAGTCACTAAGTTCAGTTATAATGTCCAAAGCTAAACAACAATGAAGATCTTTGAACTAAATGTTAAGAGCATTACTGAAATACAGAACTATTTGGTTAGTTAGCTACATCCAATCATGAAAAACAGAGGACAAGAGTAGGCAGAGGTATCAAAGTGGTCAGAAAGGAAAAGCATATAAATACATATTCAAACATATGTATATATATTTAATATTACATAAAAGCTACTAGACCTGGCCATAATAGTGCTGAAAATCAATTTGTTTAGAAAAGAATATACTGGGCTGATTATGCATCCCTTGGTACCATTAACAACATTTTAGATAAAATACTGGTTTGTTTGCTTACAGACTGTGTTTTAAGAGGAAAACTCTCCGTTGGAAAAATAAATATGCAAAAATATATTGCCCCATAGGCAGTAATCAGCACAATAAATTCTCCATTTTTAACCTTCTTCTTCACATGTAAATCCTTGTTTTTTTCATGATATTTACTACAAAAGGTATGAGAAGAATACTTAGCCCTTCCTATCAATGCAATTAAAACATAGCATTACTTATAGAATGAAAAACACAGTATATGTTCATCAGGTTCATAAACTCACAGGCAAGGCAGGCTAATAATTTATTACCAATCTGCTTGGTTTTTTACACAGCTGATGAGAAGACTTAGTCAGGGATTGACCAGGTGAAATATCCTTTGAACATGTTACAAAACCAAAAACTTTGCCAGAAGAAACTACAGCTGAAATAGGCACAGAAGATAAAAGGTGAGAGGGAATTCAGAGAGACAGGGACATAAATGACTTCATGAGACAAGAATAGAATCCAAAATTCCTGACTGCTCCCTCCAAAGTGCTGTCCATTAAATTGCATTAGTATAATTGCACAAGAGTCAGGTCTCGAACTTTCTGTCATTTCAGTTCTGTGTCCAGTATAACAGACACAGCCTTTTTCAAAGTACATGAAGTCAAAATGCAATTTGTTTGGGCTTTTTATAGAATGAGACGTAGAGGTTTAAAAGAAAAAAAATTAGTGGAGTTCAGTAAGTAACAGGAGACATCAGACCCAGACCAATCTGATAGAATATACTAATCTTTTGCAACCAGGAGAGTTTTTCTACCAATAATGAAGACATGAGCTTGAGTCTAAGTAGCATTTCTGAGGTGTATTCAAGGTACGGTACACTTGTCATGTAGCAAGCCTCTAATGCACTTGGAAATCTCAAGATAAATTTCAACATGCAGAGGTTTGAGGACATTGGGAATAATCTAATCTACTATTTCAAATTTAATTTAGTTTTAAGAAGGGTTTTTTTTTACACTTACGTTATGTCCCTGCCACAGTTGCATGCTGAGAGTATTGCACATCACATTAGATTAAGGTCAATTAGCAGTGTTATAAAGGCCTTTTTCCTTCCTCTGTCTCTTACTCTCTCTTTTTAAAATGAGGCAGCACTGCAATTTTGTGATTAAAACTCTGTGTCTTGAAGCATATCAGATGAGAGAGCTTGGCTGGCCTCCAACTGTGATTAAGGCTATGACTTTTGGCCTATGATTTTTGGCCTAAAGGGTCATGAGGAATCAGAACTTCACTGACCCGTTAATCAGAACTGATTAAGAAGTGGTGGCTTGTGCTCTGTTTGGTACTCCCTTACCTACCATGTGGAGCTTATAATAAGGGGCTATTGCTCTGTCAGCAACGCTAGGAAAATTCAACCTTTGAAAGGCCTTGTGGACAACATTCTTTGAAATGATAGGAGATTTGGAGTATTTTATCTTTCATTTAAACAATTTGAGAAGAGGCAGAGTTTTAGAAAGTCCTTAGAATCCTATTGATGGAAAGGTGAATATTTCCAAGACATCTTTAAGACATAAGGACCTGGGATGCTGTAAAATTCTTGAGATGTTTGGTGTGGTTTGCACAACTCTCTCCAAAGTATTGCATAGGCAGAAGAGGAAAGAGGGGAGCAAAGGCAACAGGTTAGAATTCACTGTTCTACAAGTACTTTTAAGGGGCAATGCAAAGAATGGAAAACGTGGACAAACAACTGATAACAAAGAAATACACAACTCATCAGTTCGTGTTGCACATGCCTTCATATGTCTGCTGTGTCTTGGATGAAAGGCTACTGAAATCTCACCTGGAGAGCCCCCTCATTCAATTGGTGAGCAGATTTATGCAGATGCTCGATAGTTCAGCCAAGAAGTCAAGTAACACGGACCATAGAGCTCACAGGAAGAGTTTCAAATTATCTGGAGTGTTAATGATTCCACTGAAACAGGAAAATCACTCCCCATCTTTTTTCAGCTTCATAGCAGAAGCTATATCTTCTCGTTATTGAAGACTTCTGAGAGTCTTAGTCTGGTTCCTAACGAGAACAGGAACATCAAGGTTTGAACACCTCTGCCTCTGAAAACCATTTTACTTACTTTTCTGTAACTTTGCTTTGGGTACTGGGAGAGCATAGATTGTGAGCAAGGAACACCTTTGCCCATGTTAGTGTACGTGTGCATGTATGTATGTGTATATATATATCTCTCTCTCAGTAATTTAAGTCTGGCCCTACCCTGTGAAATATTACAGCCCAGATACCACGTGTGAAAGTGATGGAGTTTTGCCTATTCCTGTGGTCAAATCAGTGACCATCATTAGCCAAATAAACTGAGTAGAAAGATTCCCATCAGCTTTATTTGGGGTAGTGTCGTGGTTGAACCCCAGTTGGCAACCAAGCACAACACAGCCGCTCACTCGCTCCCCCCACCCAGTGGGATGGGGGAGAGAATCAGAAAAAACAAAAGCAAAACTTGTGGGATGAGGTAAAGACAGTTAAGACAGATTAATAGGACAGAGAAGGAAGAAAATAGTAATAATGATAATAATAATAATGGTAATAATAATAAAAAAAGAATTAGATTATACGAACCAAGTGATGCACAATGCAATCTCTCACCACTCGCCCACTGATGCCCAGTCATTTCCCAAGCAGAGGTCCCCGGCCAGCTTTCTCCCCAGTTTATATACTGGGCATGATGTCATATGGTATGGAATATTCCTTTGGCCAGTTTGGGTCAGCTGTCCTGGCTGTGTCCCCTCCCAACTTCTTGTGCCCTTCCAGCCTTCTCGCTGGCGGGGCATGAGAAGCTGAAAAGTCCTTGACTTAGTATAAATGCTACTTAGCCTCAACTGAAAACATCAATGTGTTATCAACATTATTCTCATGCTAAATGCAAAACACAGCATTATACCAGCTACTAGGAAGAAAATTAACTCTATCCCAGCTGAAACCAGGACAGGTAGGCCAATGGTAATCTGGTGGTGTGTCAAAAGAAGCAAAGAAATATGTGCTTTTAATGGACTTTATAATCTTCTATTGGACAGTCATTAGAGGACAATTTTCATGATATACGTACTCCAGGGCTATCTCATCTTGCTTTAAATGTCATACAGATTTGGGTATGTATTATTATGCTTAATAATGTATATTATAACCAGTGATGTTAATAGCCTTAATGTACTGGACAATGTTTCTACAGATTAGTGAGTCTATGACTTAAGAGCTTACAGTTTAAATAGAACAGACAATGAGCCAGAAATAAGTAAATATTCTATGAAAACATTAGGACTAATAAGACCACCAAAGAATGACTTGGCTGGCTATTCTGCGTAGCAGTGTGTTGGCAATCCCAGGAAGGCCTGGAAAATAGGAAATCTAATTATGGTAGCCGTACAGCTGGAATAATGTAAAACTGTTGACTGTGCCCAAAATGTGGCAAGATAGTAAATTAACAAGCAGGATGTCTATAGACAATTAAGGGACGAACGAGAGTCTATGCAAGGGGATTTTGACCTTTAAGGTGGTGAACATACAGATGAGGAAATGACAACTTTTGAAAAATTACAAGAGGACCTGAACACCTAATGCAGATAATGGTTGGGACTTGCATGCACGGTCAGTGTATAGATAAAGTAATTTAAAAGCGCACAATAAAAGTCAGGGTAGAAGATGATAACAAACTGTGGATTGCACATTGCATAAGGAAGTTATTCTAGAAATAAAAAGAAAAACTCAGCTTGTATCCTTTGTTTTTATACTGATGGACAGCTATGACCTTTGTCACCCCTGTGTGATTGCCTCCTTATAATGCTGGGTTTGCCATGCACTGTGCAGTCCTGAACAGAGAAATAGGGATGGCCAATCGAGTGATGCACAGAGCTGTGTGTCAGGACAAGGCTGAGTGTGTCACACTATTAGAAGAATTCAAAATAAGCTCTGGAAAATCAGCTATGGCCAGTGGGTGAGAAACTGTTCCTTGGATTTCCAATGGTGAGCTGAGAATCACTGGAGTTTCTAGGGAATCAGTGGTCCTCAGATTGTTGAGAACAGTTAATATGGTAGTGCAGTAGAAAGACCCTGGAAAGTGCAAATGGTACACAAACTTTTGGCCAGTTAAACCAAGAAAGCGAATATACTAATGCCTTTCTTGTTTTTCTGAAAATGTTGGCTATGACCTGAGAGCTAACGCAGGTAGCACCAGTGACAAATTCTACAGGTTACTCGGATAATGTTACAGATTAATCACATAGGTTGGATGTTTTTAAACAATCTGGCCTCTTGAGCTTTAATATACACTAGTTCAGGAGAAATATGCGATTTAACTACAGGTTTCTTCAGATAGCTCAGGGAAGACAGGTGAGCAATAGTAGATTGGAATGAGATATATATTATATTTCTCTTTAAAAGCAAGGAGAAAAAAATGGAGACAGAATTTTATAGACCTCCAGTTTAAACTCAAAACTCATTAAAAAAATAATTAAAACCACCACCACCACAACAACATCCTCCAAACTGAGACATATATTCAAACAAACTATTTTTACCATATAAAACTTAAGAAGTAGATGAGTAGCAGTCAGCATGGATGTATCAGGAACAAATCATGTCAGATAAATGTAATTGTATTCCATGACAGGCCTTGTGAATAGAGGAAAGTGGTAAATGTCACGTTTTGACTGCAGTAAGACTTCTGAGTGTCTTACATGGTATTGTAATATCCAAACCAGAGAAACATAGACTGAATAAAATTACTCTTAGATGGGTGACTGTTATACAGTTGGAATACCATGTGTAAAGAGTAGGTAGCCATAGTTAACTCTCAACGGCTATATGGGATCTGCAGGGGTGAGCCCTGGATACAGGATTGTTTGGTTTTATATTTTCAGATGATGTCTAACTGAAAGGACATTCAAATATGTTGGGAAAAAAACATTCAGAACGTTCAAATGTATTTTGAAGTTTTTAAACTGACCAAGTAAATTGAGTTAGAAGACCAAATGGATTGTATAATTTCCAGAGGGTCTGTTTCCTATTATTTCCTCAAAAAGGACGAATATTACGGCTCTTTCATACACACACAGCTAATGGGGCTCGCACTATTGAAATCAGTGGGAGCCTTATTGCTGAATGTCAAGCCCACAGTGACTTCATATGGGCTATACATGAAGACAGGGTCGAAGCTAAAAGTCAAGCCAACAGCTTTTGAATTCAGATTCCATATCTTACTTAGGTAAGGTCCATGTACCTTTTCTCATATTCAGCATGATTTTTATTCCTTGGACAACTTTCCATAGCTTGAGAACTCTCTTCATTGAGAAATTTCTCCTTAGACTAGTCTCAGTTTATTCACTTTTTGCTCATTCTTCCTCCTTATTGGGGCTAGCTGAGCACTAAGACTGATTTCCCACAAACGTACATGAGGGTCATGGGATGTTCCCAGGACAATATGGGACAGTAGGAAGGTAAGAGAGTTTCTATGCTGCTTTTAAATTCCCTTCTCTGGGTAATGCCAGGAGGAATATTTATAGGGCTTAGTGCTGACATCAGGATGTTTCCAACAGATTCAGCTTTTCTCCAGCATTACTTTTGCTATAACATGATAAAGTACGTTATGCTGAAGGGGACTTAACCAGCAAATCTACTTATGACAGATGTAAAGCTTAACTAATAAAAAAGCAAATAACAGAAATATCTTTGTGTTTAAAAACTGGAAATTAACTCTATTAAATAATTCCAATCACATGCAGAATGCAGACCATCTGTAATGGTATTCGTTTTTTTTCTTAAATGTTATTGGGAATAAAGGCAACTGTGATAGTATCTTTTAAAGTTCTTCAAAAGAATTTCCAGATAACAGTGTTGAGTCTTTCTTTATTTACAGCTGGTTTTACCCCAGTGTAATTCCATTGACTTCATATGAATTAATGCTGATGGGATGCAATGTATTTTTCACCTTTGTTGGGGTGGATATTTTCACAGATATTCTCTTCCTTCCACATGCAGAAGATCACTGTGATTCATCCTGCTTTGGTGTTGAATGAGAGTATTTTAACTGCAAACAAATATTACTTGAGCTTACTGTTCTGAAGATTAACTTTAATGAATGGATTCCATAAATTCTGGAGGCTGGATGAAATACTGTGATACATCTTCATCAAAAAGAATTTGTTCATTGGAAGAACGGTGGTCTTAATGTATGCCACTGTATGCTGTTAGTGTTCTTAGATCATTCACAGTGTTCCAGGTCTTGTAGTTGTTACCTGAGCCTTGTTATGGCTTCAATACATTTGAATGGAAGGTGCAAATTATTCATATGGGGGAGTGTAGGAGGAGTGATAGCACAAAGCCCACCAAAATTGAGTTAACTAGTCATCTCAGCTTTTGCGTGTTTGTTTTTCAGTTTCTCATCGCTTTCATATTTTTTTACATAAGCAGGCCTCAAGGAGTCATGGATCCAACATTACCTTTTTTTGCTTTTATATGCAGTTTTATGGTTATTTTGTTTAATAACAGACTCATGGTGTAAAGATTTGTGACTACTTCAAGAGGAGCAATTTTCTGTTTTTTATTGTATTATCTCTACAACATTTTCAGGCACATTTCAGGTTGACAAAATGATATTCAACTGACCATCAGGTATTTATCTTCAGTTGTATGTGCAGAGCTTTCTGACTCTTAAGCACATTCAGGAAATTATTCTATGTTATGACAGGGAGTGTGTTCTAACTAAGATATTTTGAATGGATTCTCATAGCTTTATAAATTAACTTTAGTGGCATTAGAGTAGAGGATGTTGTGTAAGTGTGACTCAATTGCTTTCTAAGTGATAAACATTAATTTTGGTTCCAAAAATTGGCCAGAGAATGTTCTTTTATTTCTTCCTGCAGATATTCACCCTGAAAAGAGCATCAACTCTATTGAGTTAAAGATAAAACTAATAAAAGATTGACAAAACAAGTTTAAGAACTTCAAGAACTGTGTAATTCTAAAATCATAGAAATGATGCAAAAACCTTTCCAAACATATAAGAAGCAGAAGTATTTACCGAAGCCCAGGGAAATCCAGTAAATTTTCAAAGGTTAAATGAAGTATCCAAAAGTATGAGGCTACAGCTGAATGGCGGAATGAATTTGTTGCATTGCTGTTCGCAGTGCAAAATGGTTGGTAAAACGAGTCACTGTTTAAAGGAAAAGAGGTTGGACGATTTTTTTTTTTAAACTGATTTGTCATCTGAAGAGGTCTTGCAATAGTTGAACACTAGCAATTACAAAGATAAAGTTCTTTTCACTTGTGACATTTCTGAACTTAACTATTGTTTGTAAGCTTTCACTAAAATGGCCTAATAGTAAGGGGGAATAGAAAGTGGTGTCTAAATTTTAAGAATGGCTCCAGGAAGTTACCAACTCATACATGTGACTCTTATTCTGTGTTAAGTGGTAGAAACTATAGCAAATAATAAAATTATTAGAAATGTGGATTAACATGATATCCTGGGAAAGAGTCAAAGCAATTTTTGTGGAGGAAGCTTCTTCCTTGAAAAGTTCAAAACTTACTGAAGTTTTTCAGAGAGATCAAACAAATGAATGAGTAATACATGTAAGGAGTGTAAAGGGTTTTAATGAAACTAATCTGTTGTGAAATAAAAGGAATGAATAAGGAATAAAAAGGAATAAAAAAATTTGTCATACTTTAATAACTGATTAAAATATAAGGAAGGATGAGGGCACAAAAAAAAGTAAGTTTTCACACTGAATAGGTGGTCTCATGTGCTGCCACAATCATCCGTACTAAAACCTGAGTTTGTTGTTTTCTTAGATTATATAGTAAAGAAATGTATAAAGATAGAGCAAAAGTGGCATAAATTTATTCATGACAATCCATTTTAATGAAGAGGTGACAAGGAAGATTGCAGATATATCTCACTTAGTGACCAGGCAACAAAAAGTACTGGTGGAATTTAGTGCAGATAAATGCAAAAGCCTACACCCACAATGTGAATTACTGTAGCTACACATACATTAATGGGCTATAAATGTCCTTTTACAATTCAGAAAGGAGGTCCTGAAATTGTTATGATTATTTTTCTGAAAACATCAGCTTGTTAAGTTGGGAACTGAAAGCAGAAAATACAGTTACAATATTGTATAATTCCACCTTGTGACCATTATTTGAAAACTGAGGCTGTATCTACATAAGCATTTTAGTTCCTATCAGCGGTGCATTTCTGATCCTCCTGATTATCCCCACTTACTGTACTTTGATTTATCCCACAGGGCAGTCTCAGAGCACAGAAGATTACTTCTTATTGGATGAAAGTAAGCCATTTAGCATCCAGCTGCTAATGGGTGTTAGGCTACAGGACAAGAACAGACCTGGTCTGCAGTAACTCCCACCTCTTCCCGCATACGTATAATATGCATTCTGGTTCGTCAGTTGCTCTTGACTTCTGCTACTATAGGGCTGCACCACTGGTGAGTGTAGACATAGCATTTGTCATCCCATCCCTGAGAGGATATAACAAACCCAGCCATTGTATAGAGAAAGATTGTGCAAAGGAGCAAGATGGGAAAGGGGTAGCAGCTTCTGTATGAAGGTAGTCAAGGACTCCTACATTGTAGAGAGGAATGTGGAAGACATGAGGAAGAAAGAGTACTCATTAGACCTGGAGGGCTGAAAGACACTCAAAAGGCAGCCAGTCAGCCATCTAGAGAAGTTTAGTTAAAACCAGTGACTAATATCAGTAATATTCAGAGAAACCTCTCACTCTTTGAGAAGATAATGAGTAGATTTCAAGTCACTTTGGAAAGCAGGGTCCTGTCATTATCTCTATTTTCAGCAAGGAAAATTGAAACATGAAAAGGGAAAGGTGCTTGTTCAAGGTCATGCAGGAAGAAAATGGCTACAACACAAAACGCATGTCTCCTAAACTCCATCTCTGTGCTTGCCCTGACACTAATGGGAGTCAAAGCTTTGCCTGGAAATAGTGGTGGATGAATCAGGCTCTCCATTCCCCTCTAGTAAAGGTGTCTGAGATATATGTGATTGAGGGCCTGGTAATTGCATGGTTAATACTGAAAGGTTTTAGACAGAGTAGAAGACAGGAAAAAGCCTTCATTATTTCAATTAGAAAAGTAGGCCATGTATAATGAATTCAGGCAGGAAAACTGTTCCAGTCAGAGTCAGTTTAGGTTCAGAGGAGGGTGAATTGGAACTCTTTCTGAGGGCTACTCCTGACAAGAGATAAAATAAATAACACAGTATAAGAACTGTGCAGATGGTGAAGGACTGTTATTTATTAGCTACTTAAATTGTCTTAGCTTCTTTCCAATCTCCTATTAGGAAGGGGAAGGTAGGGCTTTTTTAATGGGGTGAATAATCATTTAACAATTATTTTGAGAAAATTAAACTATGAGGCAGTAGAACTGACGGGTACTGAGGAGTATGATAGGTGTCCGTCTTCCATGAGCTTTATTCCTAACTGAGGGAAATCTGTTCTGACACTAGAGGGTCCTTTGATCTAGCAGATAATGATGAAGTAACTGAAAGCTGGAGATTAAAAAAAAAAAAAATCAAATAAGATCAAATAAAATGGACTGCTTCTTTTTTTCCTCATGACAGTCCAAGTAAGGTACCAGTAGAGCAGAGATAAGTCTCAGGGGAGTATCAAAGGATGCAAGTTATCACAAGCCTTTCTAAAAACTGTGGCCTAATTTGGTTGCAAATTGGTGGGCTTTATATAAGGTTTCTGACAAAGCAGGATAAGTTTCTACTGTGGCTCGAGTTTATTTTACTGGGGTCATGCACTTTTCTCGTGTATACCTCCATGAAGCAAATGCATTTTTCAGGGGTAGTAATAGATTTAGAAGGCAGCACGGATGAAAAGAAGCATGCCAAAGACCTATTTTCTGTGCTATTTTTTCCCCCACAATTTTTGTGTAGATCTAGACACTTCTCTGTGCAACATTTTTCTTCTCACGTCTTTTACTGAGCTACTGGTCTGTTTGGATTACAAGCAGCTCAGATGTCTTGTCTGAGCATGTTCTTGCTGACAGATATTGAACAACTTGAACTCTTTTGGCCTCCCTTGGGTGTAGCCAGCCAGAAGTCCTCTCAGGGGCACCTGGCATTAACATCCAGAGTCTCCACATTGGAGCTGGGTCATGTCTGAGCAGCAGGAGAATGTGTAGAACGGTCAGATCTGTCCCATCAAAGCAGTCTGTCTTCTCATTCTGTAGGTGTTGATACAACACTCTGCATAAATATGGTTCTTTATTTTAAAATAATGCTAAACTGATGACAGTCCGTCTGGGGACAGCTGCTTTACTCTAGCACACATCAGTCACCACTGTACTGTGTAAGCAGTTCCATTAAAATATGTGGAAATATTCCAGAAAAAGCTTTTCCACACCATGCCAGCTTTATCTTGCCCTATTTTTTTTTCCCTGTTTGGTAGTTTTTAAGCCATACAACAGTTATATAATAAACATGTTCAACATGAGGTTCTGAAAACTGTGAATTAGACCCACATTTCAAAAGAGAGATCAATGTTTAGGTTGTCTTTTCATTCTGAAACCTTTCCTCTTTAGTTAAAACTTCTAGCTTTTCTTTAACACCCTAACGCCTAGACTCTCACAAAAGACATTTGAAGCTGACAAGACTACAAGCATTAAAAGTATTTAAACTATCTTAAAACATGAAAGCACCAGAGATTTCCAAGCATCCATCTATATTCCTCTACAAGTGAATTGTGCAAATGAAAGACTAGAAGCTTACAGACTTTTCACAGCATTCCAGGAGGTGAAGTTTTAAGGAAAGTGAATTTTTGAAAGATTCATAATGACAAGCCTGGATTTGGTAATGCTGGCTGATTAAACAAGTAAACAGAGCATAATTTATTATTTTCAGACTAGCTAAAGGGTAGGTTTCCAGACTGTCTTCAGGGGATTTTTTTAAGTGCTGTCTTCTCTCATGTGCTCTTTCCTTCTAAGGGAGACATCTAATTAAATCTATGTTTAACAAGTAGATATTTTGTTCCCCATCGGGGCACCCTGTAATTTTGCCATTAATGGAATGAACAACGTGCAAAGTATTGCCTTTTCTACCCACTCCGTGGTTACTCCAGCTGTCCCCGTTTTGGCTGTGGGTCCTGCTGGAAAACCATCTATTCCTTAGCCTCTTGCACTCTCCTCCACCCCAGAGCTGAGGTTTGGACGCCCCTTGCTAACCCAGCCTGGGAACTACGTATTTTCCCTGACTCTGCCAGGCAACCAGGATAAGAGTTTGTCATGCTCCATCCCTCATTAGTAAACAGCTATTTAACTGCCTCAAGTCTTCACACTAATCACTGTGGTTGTCCTTTAAAGCTTCCTGTAATGTTGTTTCAGTTTGTCGGCTTTCAGCTGGTCACGCATTAAGGACAGCTGGCTGGCAATCTATCACATTGCTTTATGCGCTGCAACACAGTTTGACTGACACGAGCTGACATGATCCCACACTTGGTAGCACAACATGACAGCTTAAAATATGGGAGTGGGTCATACCAGCCCTCTTAACGCTCCTTACTCATTTCAGACCCAAATTTGCCTCTTTTCCTCTATAAAATAAAAACACCCCCTGCTTCAAAAAAAGAAAAAAAAAAAAAGAAACCCTTGATATATTACAGCAATTTTTTTGCTTCAGTAATGGAGAATTCTGAATCTGGCTATTTACATGAAAATTTGGTATTACTAATCCTTTTAAAAAAAATACTTCTGCTAGTCTTTTTTAGATATTGGAGCTCTGGGAGGCTGAAAACTTACAGGGGTAAGGCAAGTGGGAAATGCTCTCAAGACAAAAGAGATGACTGAATCCTTGCTTAAGTTTCTGTCCTGCTACAGTCTCTGTATGACCCAAGGCTAGTCACTTAGGCTAGGTTTTTAAAGGCACTTGGATGCCAAGCCCTCATTTGAATAAATAAACGCTTAATCTTTAATACCTTTAAATAATTTTAACCTCTAAGTCAGTTTAGTTTCTCTTTGTCTGAATTTTTTGGGGGGGAAATTCACTATCTTCTCCCCACTGTGGAAAAAAATAAGAAGTTTGGAAGTATTACAGGCACAACTGAGGGAGATGGATGGAAAGTGTCACTTTTATTTTTCCCTATTCCATAAAGACTCCATACTTATAATGTACTGGGAACATTCTGGTAAAAAGCTTTCAAAGCTCCCATATTTTTCTGAGTGTATCATTTTGGCATCCTGATACTATTGTTTTGGCATCTGGCATTACTCTGCTGGTGGAGATGCCTTTACTCACAGTGTATCATGTAGCTACAAGCCATCTGTGTTTTAACTTCATTTCAGGCATGGTCTATTCATTGAAACTTGAATTGTGTGGCGGTCTGCAGTGCAGAGGAAGCTGCTTTTTTTTCCTTTGCTTTTTTTTTTTTAACAAGAGTCTGGTAGTGTTATATATAGATAGGAAAATCTCATTCTGTTACAGATAGTCTTTCTATTCCTCTTCTTCAGTTTTAGCCACCATAAACCTCAGTTTTTTAAGTACCATCCTCTCTTTCAAAGCTAAGAAAGGTTATTCAATCCTTCCTATCTCTAATCCCCCACCCACCCAGTTTTTCCCCATTTTTGCAACCTCCCGTATGCATAGTCATGGATATTTAAGAAAAGAAAAAGATTTCCCTGTTGACAGCTGGGACAAATGTTCATCCATTACTTTCATGCATAATTAAATTATTTTCTTAATTGTATCTAATTAATTTTTAAACTCTTTTAAGTTCAAATTAAGACACTTGACTTTCAATAAGAGAAGTTTCTCAGAGTTATGAAGGAATGAAACCACATTCCTTGTGTTTCGTATTGAAACTAAAAGGGAAAGTTCCGAAGGGTATACTAAAAACAAAACAAAGGTGAAGCCATAAGGAAAATACCCTTTGGTATTCAAAGCTCACTTACAGCCTAAGTCCTACCACTTTTTAAATTTATGCATAAATAGATACCTCGATGGAGCTACTGATAAGAGGAGCATAAATTATACTTAATAATTGAATTCATGCATCTAAAATTTGGGGTCACATCTGCCTGCCTTGCTACATCTGGCAGAGTGTAATAATTAGGTTCTCTCATAAAAATGAGATTTACAAAAAAATGTCTTTGCAGGGATTATTATCCCTTCAAGAAATTTCAGATCCATTTTTAATTGATATAAATAAAAACAGCTCTGCTGAAGCCAGTTGAACCCTGCTGATACATGCCTGCAGGGAATCTGTCCTTCCATTCCCAGGTCAGGTTTGACAAGAGTTGCATGACCCACTGGTATTTTGCTTTGACAATCTCCAAAACATTTGTTATGATTTTGTCTTGGTGGGAAGGTTTCTTCAGTCTGGTTTGATTTCAAATGTTTTAAAATAAAAAAATAGTTAAAGCAGAAAGAAAATTTAAACCACATTTGTTTACATAGATAGTGAAATGTTTTACTAAACCCATCAGAATTATTTAGTTTTAGTCTAAAATGTTTCCCTACAATTAGCACTGTTTAATGCTGTTCAAAGGCATAAGACTCCTGTCTACATCTAATATATTTACACAGGGGGAGAGTGTATGCTTTCAATGCATAGAGAGGAAACAGAATTTCTTCACTCTGGGTAAGTCAAATATTAAAAGAAGAAGCAATCAATGTATCTTATTGTGGCCTTTTGCACATAGTTGCATTTCATCTTGAAAACAATGTTAAATGCAGTATAGCTGCTGTTTGTCCTTTCCCTTTCCGCACCCTGTGGGACTTTGTTGCACGACTTGACGCTCTGTGCAGAAAGCAGCTACAGTAGATTGAATAAGGGAAGGATTTTGCCCTCATTCATCTGTTTTTTAAGAATGGTGTCCAGGATGGAGGATGAGTGTATACTAATGCAGGGGAGGAGGTTAAGAAACGGTTTGTTTGCTTTAGTTCAATCAAGCCCAGAAATACTTTTGTACAAATCTGTTGTGCCAAATCTAGCCCTATAATGCTAGGACTGATCAGGGAAAAGAAAAAATCCTGATGGGAACCGAATTTGCAATGTTATCATATGGGAAGAAATGCCTTCTTGACCCCAGGTTTATGTCCTGAAGAATAAAACCTGATAGAAGCTGTCAGTTTTATCTTAAGCTGCAGAGCTATAAGGATTATTTCAGCTGAGGATCTTAATATTGGTCTCTGCTTTTGCACAAGAAATGACACTTACGTAAGGAGACAGCGAGAGCTTTAAGAATTAAAATGAATTTAAACTGCAGACTCTGTAGGGTACGGATACACTTTCTGTCTGGATTCACACAGACACTGCTAAATTTTCCATTGCTTATTTAACTTTTGCCAAAAAATAAGCGAAAGGTCAAAGGCCTGATTTGAATGCAGCAGTTAGGTTGTCTGCTGCAGTCTCTGGTGGGAGACGGTAGAGGGGAGGGGACAGTTGTGGCTCCTAAGTAAAATTCCCATTCCCATTAGGAAGGTTTCTTGCTCTGCACCTCCAATGCCTCTGCTACCCCTGAGGTGGCTGTGCTTTTCCAAGGCTCTGGAGTAGATAAAGGAAGCCCCAGGGCTGTGGCAATTTCCACCTCAGAGGTCTTCCTCTTGTGTGCAGCCATAGGCTGATCTCCAGGGATCCATAGCAGATCCATGTCCTCTCTCAGTTGGTGGAAGGGGACAAGGGGGCAGAGTAGGGTGGATGTGAGTGGAGCTGTAATTTGGGTCAGTTCTCCTCCTTCTGCCAAACCGGAACTGACTGGTGGGTTTGTGACTTATTGGTGAGATACCTGGATGGGCACAGCAGGTAGGCAGGGTTTTTTTCTGGGGGTGGTGGTGGATAAAACAAAAAACCCCAAAACAGTGAAGACAAATCTACAAGCTTCCCATTCCTCTCAGTGCAATAAAATGCCTTTGTGCTGTTATATGTAAACAGTATCTGGATATGGATATAGGCATGACAGAGGTTAGGTGAAGGAAGCCCTATCTGCCACTCATGTCAAACTACAGCAAATGTCACCCATAGACTTTCTTCCTGCAGTAAATGAGAAGGATGAGGATGGTGGAAGCAGGGGTGTAATTTACCTAAGAATTATGCTGCCCAGTGTTATTAGTCCAGTGTGGTTATTCAAGTCACCTGGGAGCAACTCCTCCACTTTCCTCCTGTGATGATTATCCAGGGAGAGAGCACCATTGTTTGCCAGGTACTTGTGGGACTGAGGGTATCTCATTTGTGAGCAAATGTTCTGCTATCCTTGGTACAGAATGATTCAGATGGCAGAATGGAGAGGGAAGGAAGTTGGGGCTTTCGAGCCTGCAAAGGACATGGGAAGTAGTAGGTGGCCAAGTGGTCCCTAACAAAGAGTCAAGGGAATTGTTTTGTCCAGAATGATTGCAGCAGAGTCCTTTTTCTTAATTGAAACTTGGGTGTTAGATCAGGAGATGTGCATAGCATGCAGCTAGAGATACCGGAAAGCATCCAAAAAGGTGGGTGGCAAGGAGGGGCACAGGAACAATGTCAGATGAGAGGGTGAATCCTTCAGATCAGTTGCATGGTCAGGATATGAGCTGGCCAGGACTTTTTCTCTTTGACTGATTCCTGAAAGGGCCTTTGTGGAAGAGTACTGAAGAGACATCTCTTGGAAGGGAGAACCATGTATTACATTTCCTCTGCTTCAAAAATGAGGAACGCCAGGGGCTTTTTTTCACAGGAAAATCTGCACTGCAAGTGGTTTGAAAAACCGCTTGCTATTTGGCTGTCTTCAGCAAGGTGTCTAGGAAAGGAAGGCCACATGCTACCTTGTTGGGAGAGACTAAATCTAGGAGACAACAAAAAGAGAAGACAACCAAGGTCAAGTTGACTATGTGGCAAGAATAAACCAATGTATTGCCCTTTCGGATAAAATAAAACCAGTGTATTGCCCTCCACAACTTGCTGTGTGTGAAAAATAAGGGCTGCAACTATTGGCAGCGCAGTGTAGATAAGATTTATTGATCCATAAATTTGTTACCTTGGGAAATGGGGGTCAGAGCCTGAAGACTGGCACTATGCATCTATCTCAGCATGGCTCAGGAAGGACCAGCCAGGAGAGGGAAAACTGCAACAAACTGTAGGTGGAGATTGATGGGGCAAAGTAAACTTGGGAGGACATTTCCTTGTAGCTTGCTGCTGGAGACCTAGGCAAGGGCTCTTAGTTACAGAAAAGATTTTGGGGGAGGCTGAAAATTGTCCTGGATAGGAGATAAATAGGGGAAATTATGGACTGATTAAAGAGCTCTCAGTCTTTCACATGTTCTTGTATATTTTCCACTGAAAACTAAGAAACAGAAGAGATTGGGCCGGGGGGGGAATGGCTGAAAGGCCTAAGAAAAGGAAAAAAAAAAAAGAAAGAAAAAGAAAAAAGGTGTTGGCAACCGTAGATCTCTCTAGGCAATTCTAGGTACCTGCAATAAAATACTTTCTTAATCACAGTCACAGCTGCTTGCTTGACTAGATGGAACTTTTTTATCAATCCAAAACACCAGCTTTAACAACTTTTTGGATTTGCTAAGACTGTGAAAGTTCTTTCTGTTATATTTTTAGCAGCCTTAGAGATTCCTGTCTTTCTAAAGCTAGGCTTTTCAAATGAAATGAATGATTTTTGTTCAATTTTAAGGAGTTATCCATAAGATATCCAGCATAAGACATCCTACAGTGGTCTGTTGTTCAGTAATACTGTCCTCATTTAAAACTTCCTAATGAAGGCCCTAGAAAATCTCAATGGTTTTGAGATTGTATGATCTCCCAATGTTAGCATAGAGTACATGTGCAGGTCAAACTGCAGTGCTCACAGTTCCTTATTTCTACTATCAAGATCTTTACACCTCAGTCCAAGAGTCTCTAGGCAGCTAGGAATGTTGCCTTTGCAATCAGTACATGTTCAGCATTAAATACTGGCCTAAATGACTTAACCTTCCCTTTTAATTACAAATTAGTGGTATTCATCCTCACAGTATCTTCTACAATGATTTAAATTGTATCTATTGATAAATGTATTTTATGATAATAAAATATCAGCTGAACAGTACAATTACATTTGGGGGGGTTATGATAATGCAGGAATCATTTAATAGTAGTTGTGGTGTAATTAGTTTAAAATTATGTAAGCAGTTCATGTGTAATTATATTTTTCTTTTAAATGGATTAATTTTGTATGGAATATTAAAGCACTGAGCTGTCACACACTGTAAGAAAATAACATGGCTAGACACACAATGAAGCAGAGTTCTCAGTAAACATTCATTAGAATATTTTAAAATGATCCAATATTTAAAAAGATTAGTTACAGGAATACTCAGAAGTCATGAATTGTAAACAAACATGTTTATTAAGCTGTTGACACCTTAGATACAAAAATTCCCATTGACTGCAGTTCCTGGAATAGCAGCAGAATTTTGCTCATGCTGCAGTATCTAAATAGAATCTTAGAAAGTTGGGAAGATTATAGAAACACTCCAGTGTAATAATAAGAAATTCAACAGAGAAATACATATTATAGATAAAAAAATATCATCCTGTTTGTACATTTTAAGCAAGCATGTCAATATGTCATTTATGGATCACAGATAAACTAGAAAAATAGCTTTCATCTCTAAATACTCTCTTTCTCCCCCGTCAAAAAACCCTCCAGAGCAAACTGCACAAACAGGGACCCCAGTAGAAAGAAAGAAAATTATGTATATAAGACAGTTTGTTTCTTTTTTACCAGGCTAAACTTTGCTTATAGAACCAAGTTAAAACAATAAACTCTTGGGAATTGCAAGTAAATGAAGAAGCATTTTGAAATATGTCTTATCTCTAATTAATCATGTCATACTCAGAACAAAGACCGAATTTCTTCAAAGTTCCCAGCTTTCCCTTTCATGCAAAACAAAGTATTTTCTGGGTTCACTGGTTCAAATACCATTCGATTTGTAATTGGATTTTTCTCCTCTCATCCCCCCATGCCAAATTATTTCAGCAACCTTAGCCTATCTTTATGGAAGTTTCTTGGGAGAATTTGTTTCTGTTTTTTACCAACTGTGTAGTAGAACTGTTGCACTAATCAGGGTTTCATATCTTGGACTCATAGTCACACAAAATCTGCCATATTTTGTTTAAAGGAACCCTGGAACTGTTGATGGACAGCTATATGAAAGCAGTTTTGGTATCCACATGTGTCCAAGTAGACACACAGTCTGTAAGAGTCCTGCCTGCTTATGGACTTGCAGCTGTGAAAAGGAGACTATGGGAGTTAACAGAAATTGTCCCACTGTCCAAGCTGAAGGAGTAGTGTTCCTGCCTTACTCCTCTGCTGCCGTCTGTCTGGTCATGGCATTGTTTTTCCCTCTGCCTTAATTAACATAGCATGCAGTCTGTTTTTTTCCAAAAGGAGTGGATGATTTTCAGAGTCTGGATAGTAGCTGAGGAGCTCTGTCAGGTTATTGTGGGTAGCCAGTCCAGCAACTGAGCTGCAATAGCCATTTTTGAAGTGCTGTTACATGTGGCAAATAAAATTTAAGAAAACTTCTTTCAGATTTCAGTGAGGGTAAATTAAGGTGAATGAAATTATTTCTAGACTAAGCATATATATATGCACATGGTAACTACCACAGCTTAGTTAGTCCTGGGTTGTCAAATCATGTTGTGTAACTTCATTACAATTCTGGCATCACAGATCTTTGTTAAAAGACAACAGTCTTTTCATCTTTTGCAACATGAGAGTATATTTATCAAATACTTTGTGACCGTTCAGGCATATGAATGAAAGACTGCAAATGGAGCAGGGTGTGTTTTATTAGCGGAACCACATGTACAGAAATAATTTCTTAAGAATGTTCCAATGCTGTAGAAGAGAGACAGAAATTAGGACCTGGTTAGCAGTCTTAGCTGAACAGGGTATGTCTTATATTTTGTATTACGTGCCCTTATTTTATCAACGTGTAATGTACTGTCTGGCATATCGCATCAGAGAGCTTCCTCAGCTGATGCAGAAGGCTACTATGAGCTTTTTTTAATGCAAATCTCTCCTCCAGTGTCCCCTCTGCTATAAAATTGGGAAACAAATGAGGGCTTGATGAATATCAGATTAAGTTTATTGGCAGTTACATTTATTTTTTCTATCATTTATATAAAACATGAAGTATCAATATATCAACCTTTATGTATGTGACTGTAACCATATTTTTTCAGCCTGTGCACAGTGCTTGTATTCTAGGCTCATAAGCTGTGTGGGAAAAGGCCCTCTGAGTGTTTGAATAACTCTTAGCACAATAGAGCCTAAAGGATGATTTGTGCCTTTGAGCACTACAGTCATGTAAGTATGGAACATCTGAAATATGTTCTGGAATACAGAACTGAAAATTAGATGGGAAATACTTGTTATATTGCATATGTTATGATCAGCCTAATTTGTAAGTACTGAAGTGGTTTGTCTTCAGAGGGACATTAGGAAATTTCTGGCCAAACTCACAATAGCTTTGGCTCAGATTTGCAGTGTTATTCAGACACTTCCCTCCCATAGATTTCCAAAGGCAATGGGGACAGACTGACAAGACTGTAGTGACCGCCACCAATTACTCTTTTTATCAAGGGTCTGCTTTGGAGCAGATAGGTCACGTAGTATCTACCTTCTCAAATGGTGATCAGTCTTAGACATGTGATCAACACCGCGATGATGAGCCTAGGGAAACAGAGTTATTTTTTATCATGAACAGATGCCAAACTGACAGAGTTTTGGCGAATTGAAATCTGTACCTGGACACTGGTTGCAGACTTGGGGGTTGAGAAACCATTGACACTCTTCCCAACTCAACTCGAATCTTAAGATTTAGGTTTTAATGTAAGGGAAATTGTTCTTGAGTGGACGGAACAGGGTATGGGGGGTAAGGTTGGGGTGGCAATGGTGGGTCTGAAGCTAGCAGCTAGGGAGGCAGCTGGGTTAGGTGCAACTGCCCCAAGTACAGGCAGATCTGGAAAGCAGGCAGCAGCAGTACTTTGTGGAGCTTGTTGGAGGCATTTTCAATAGCCTAGTTTAAAAATTGAACTGAACTGCCTGTATATACCTAAGTATATAATTCAGTATGTGGATCTTTTCTTTTGCATATCTTTAGAACACTAAAGACATCTTTGCACGCTGTAAATAATTATTGATATTTCACATAAGACACACTAAACATACTCCAGGACCGAGGTATTATTGATTTAGCCATTACTTTTCACATTTCTTCTTTAACATTAGAAGATTTGCTGCTCACTGCATTTTATAATTATTGCATTCTTGAAATTTAAATACTCCCAGAGTCACACCTGCATTTCAGCTAATAAAACAAGAAAGACTAGTGTATTAGATAGGTTCTTTATTTTTGTTTTTTTAATCTCAGGTTTATGTTTTACATTATCATATCTGGATAGATAACAAAGTGAATCATAATATATAAATACAATCTCACGGGCCATATGTCTATATGGAAGAAGACCCTAGCTTGATCAGCACGTTGTGCTAGGTTATATTTTACAATATTGACCTGAGAAGTCACATAGAAATAAGGTAGCATCAGTTGTGCTAAATGAAATCACCACCTTTCTCCTGCCATACTCCCACACACTTTGAATTTCAGTATTGTCTCTTTACTTTACCAGTGAACACATCCTGTCTGCAGTTGCAGACACCACACCGTTGAGTGTCCAAGGAAGTGTAACTGCAAGCACTTAATATAAACAGCACCTTCAATCACTGAAAAATAATAAGCTTTAAGTAGGGTTTCTGAAGAACATGAAGTGGTTCTTTGCTTTTTTAGGAAATAAACATGTATGTGTTTTCACGTGTGTAAATATAACTATATACAGGTTTCTCCATATACATACAATATATATGTGCTTACTGTGAAGATGGAGAAAGAGTGAACATTAGATTGATAATTTTTCATTCTGATCTACAGATTCACTCTATTATCCTACCTAAACAATTTATCTTCACTCTGACCCCATTTTTATACCTATACATTGGGAATACTAGTATTTACCAGTGTATGGAGTTTATTTGGAGACACATGTAGTCAGTAGAAAATCGCCTGGAAACAACATAACTAGGACAGTATATGGGGCGTGTGGATGTTGATTTGTGCTCCTTGATTGTGCATGGCTATGAACAGTGCTCAGTGTTTTGAACGATACTTTGTGGTCCCACACGGCAAGGATGTAGAGTGAAAAAAACAAATGATGGAGTTGGAGTGCTGTGTGACCTTGGTCTTTTCTTCTCTGTGCTTCAACTTCTCTGCCTTTCAGAAAGAAGTACTGGTATTTTCCCCAAATTTTAAGTGAATTTTGAGATCCTAGAAGAAAGACAGTCTCACCCCCCCCCCCCCCCGGTTAAAAAGTATACCTTGGAGCTAATTATGAGGACATTTAAAGTCAGCTTCCTTTGTGTTCTTTTAGTGAATAAGAACGCCGGTTCAGTTTTGGAGCCATAAATTGTCATAAACCTCATGGTTTTTTACCAGTCCATATTTGTGACTTGATAAAATACTGTACCTAAGAGCAGCACAGGACAACAATGAATCTGTATGGGCTAGAAAGGAGTGTATCTGCCACGTGTAACAGGGAATAGTTGATAGGCAGACAATAGAATTGCTCCTATGCTTTATTTTCTCCCAGTTTGCTCTTTTATTCTTTGTTTTTGTGTTTAATTTTGAGTAATTTGTGGGGCCTCTGATTTCACGCAGGCAGAAAAAAAAGTAATTGGAGTTTTTTTCCCACTAGTCACCAAGATAGGGGTCCAGGTGCTGCAAAGAACCATAAAAATATCAATCTCATTTAACAACAAGCATAATTCTCCCCTTCTCCCCACCTGCATGGTGGTACTCCAGAGGAAGTCAGCTTCTGAAAAATGCTCAGTGCTGGTTTAACTGGGTCACAATATGACCTGTACTGCACAGATGTTACCTGTTACAGGCTTGCACAGCTCCAGGCACTAACTGCCATAGCTGGCTGGGAGGAGGAGGGTAGGAAACGTATATGCAGTAATTAGCTAGCTTATTTGCATGAATAGTGTCTTTTTAAACAAAAAGAAAATTTGGTGCCTTTTCCTTTAACAAAATATTAACAAGGTACTTGCAAGCCAAAAAATCAAGTTCCTTTCAGTTCCTGTACTAGAAAGCTGAACTTTTTTTTCCTAGGTTTCTGGCAGAAACGTTAGAAATGCCTGGAAGAATATGACTACTAATAGAACTTTAACATTAATATGAAATTCATTTATCAAGCAGATCTAATTATTAATCACAAGCAGGGTTAAATGGCATGTCAACACTGAAATCAGGGGAACTGTGACAGTTGTCAGCAGCTGAAAACTTGCCTTGGAAAATACGGGCACAAGATATTTAAGCAAGTTAATTGTTTGGCTTATTTTTTCCCTTCACTGATATAGTGTCTTCTCTGAGTCCATTTATTCAAGCTGGGATCAGCAGATAATTCCTCCTGAGCAGCTAAAGATAACTTTTCCTGTTATACAGCTCACATTAGTGGTATTATTTTAATAACCTAATGATTAATTCATTCCAGTTCTTAATCTGCTCCATATGCAACAGGTTGGTCTACTTTGGCTTTAAGCAACATAATTTGAATTCCAGTCTCCAAATTTTAGTTTCAGTTATCTCTAATCAATATCAGTTTTAATCTTGCCTGTTTCTAAAGAGTATCATAGTCATGTTTGCTATCTAGATTTGATGTCCATGACTAAGAGGTACGTTTTCTATGTTTATAAGTACATAAGTATACTTAGATTTTGTATATAATGGAGTGTAATAAACCTCAAAATCATATGCTGGCCCATTTAATTTGATAATTACCTACATTTCCAAAACTAAGCCAGTCCATTACTCTTTTATTTGTAACATGGGCAGTCTGTGGAAGGGCTATCATAGCTCACCCACATTTTTCAGTTAGACCCTTAACTATGAAAGCATATTTTTCAAAGGATATTATAAGAAATGTACTTGGAAATCTAAACACATCTACATAGAACTACAAGAAAGAATACTTTTTCACCTTCCAGGAAAAACAGGTCATAAGAGCTTTCTCAGTGTCCCCTAACCATCACAAATGTATTTTGCTGTTTTGAGAGCAAGAAGCATGAGATAAGACAAATGTGTAATTACTTCTTGACCCACTCTTCTGGGTTATACATTTTCATGAGGTGCCACGATTCATTATTTGCATTGATATGTACAGAAGGATGGGGCTGCTTAGTTGATATTCATTTATTCAACAGTCTGTAATCTATATTTAATGGAGTACCAGACTGTGGCATAATAAACCGTTTAAAAAGATAGCTGCTGCTTACACAGGGGTTATTGCTTGCATAACCTGTACTTATTTTTCATTACAAAACTAAAAGAGCAAAGCATAATTCACACAAGAAAATGAAGTTAACATTTAATGGCTTGAAAAATGATAGTGTACCATAATGCTGTGCAGTACTCTGAACACTTATACAACAAAACAAGGGAGCAAAAAAATAAATACAAATAAAAAGGCTTTAACAGTGCACTGTGAAATACAGGTACCAAAGCAAAACAATGCATTCCAGTTTGCCACCTGCTTAGCAGGACCGCTCAAAGATTGCTAATTAGTCTGAAACAAGTAGATTTGTGAGTTACTGAGCACACACCAACACCTACCCTTAACAGTGTCACAAATGCTGAAATCTTTTTTGTTGCTTTTCCCTTCCTTAAAATTTCCTCCATGGAAATGGAAGTTTTCACATCATGCATAGAAGTGCTGTGTGGACATCTCTGCATATAATCGTGGAAGCTATTGACAAACATAATGATAGCCTCTACAAAGACATCTTGCTGTAGGTCAGATACCATCTAGGCTTTAACTGAATAGTTTTATTAAGCTCCAAAGTCTCGTTCCCAAGCTGATAGCAGAATGAGAGACATCTGCCCTGGTAGTCAGGATCAGCGAGGAAAACTCCAAGGCAGGTGGGAAGCCCTAAATTTTGGGGTCTTTACAAGTCTGATACCTTTGACTATGTCTACAATAACAGGGTTTTCCAAGTCATCTCTCATAGAAGTACTGGACTTCTCCAGAGCAGCTTAGATTCTAAAAATGAATGCTGTTTTAGTCAGCATCTGTTAGCCCCGCAGAATTTTGAAGTGCGAAATATGAGCTTTGTTCTTGGTGGAAGCTTGACAGGGATGTGTCCTTGCATACGCTGGAGGTTATCGAGTGGCAGCAGCTGCGCCGTGTGGGTTCAGGGTTTTCAGCTATTCCTCCTTCAGGGAGATATGGAGTCCCCAGCATAACCCTCCACTGGGACACCACTGGAGGGACCTAAAAAACAAACCACCAGATTGAAATGTCAGTTGAGAACCAGATCTGTGGCCATGAGTTCACCTACAGTGACTTGAAAGGAAACTTTTCCCTTCCAGGCAGCAGAAAATTGTTTCCTGCAAAGTGTGGTGACCTCTGTTTCAGACAAAAAAGCCACATAGGCTTCTTAGATGAATGTCAAGAGAGAAGAAAAAAAACCAAAAAACAAATCAAAAAAAACCCCAAAACACTCTCAAGGGCTTTAAAAATATAATTTAATTGGTGGCTATAGGATTTCAAGTGCCAATTAGGGGTCATTGTGGGGTTGAAGATATTGGAGGACTTTTTTTAATCCTTATATTTAAGGAGCTTTTTCTGCTTTTAAAGCTGTCACGTTGTATAATTCAGTGAGTAAATGTGTTATATATAGAAAATTAATGATCATCGTGCTTTGTTGGCTTTTTAAGCTTCCATTTTATGTATACGTCTGCTGAAGAACTTTCCTATTTTAGTGTCTTTTCTTGTTCTCTTCTGAGAGTTGCCTAAACACCACAGAAAGCTGACACCTGGGAATCCTTGCAGTTGCCTTGAGGGCAATTAGCTATAAAAGATAGGGCTAAAAGCTAATTGCTCTGGTTTAGTCCTCAAAGTGCAGGTGAAGCTTGCTGAGAAATGAAAGTCAGGCAGGAGAAAGGCCAGTTAAAAATTTTTCTCTCTTCAGATTAACCAGAGCTTTTTAGGACAGAAAACTCCTGCCAGTTTGGCCGTAAATCTCATGTTCTGGTGTCTACTGGGATGAGATCCTGAATTTTTACTTTGTGGTTTAAATGTTTGGGATGTTTTGTGTCTTTCCTTCCCTTGGCAGGGGGGCAGGGAGGGGAATCAACATCAAAAATGGGATGGTACTGGGAAAAAGAAAAGATCTAGACTGTCAATTGTATAATGCTTCTAGAGTCTGTGTGGCTGCAAAGTGTACTGTGATTGAAAGCTGGGTGTATGATGACAACCAGAGGACCTCAGCAAAAGGCATTTGTGATGTTCTTCATCTGGCTTGATAAGTAAAGTCAATACACTGTCTTCCCAGATACTTCTTGCATTAGATACGTAGTAAAAAATGGATGTTTAGGAAAGACTTGAAGCTGATTCTATTTATTTGAGTTTGGGTGTGGGAGGAGTGCAATGGAAAAGTACAAAATAGCTGCTGCATTCTGAACAGTTGACTCACTGGAACTAGGAAGGGAAATTGCTTTCCCATCTCAAAATCTTTGAGTCCTCAAATAATTTTCCTGTCATGACTTAAGATTTTTAAAATGTTCAGTTTGAAACAAACACACAAAATGCTTGTTCCAACATCTCTAAAACATCCTGTTTCTACCCTTTTTTTGGCTCTACTATTTGAAAACAAAGTTGAGACAAAAAGTTTTCCCCTCTTCATTTTGAAATGTGAAGAAATGTTGTATGAATAATGAGCGGGGGAAGGAAATCACAAATTATGGATTCAGAAAACTGCCTGAATAACCCATTTCTACAAATAGCAGTGAAAATGCAACACATGTCTTCAAAAAGCTCCCAACTGGCTCCAGTTCCATGAAGCATTTTAGACCTAGATTTACTGACAATGTTGAACAAACTGTAGTTTGCTCCCTCATACTTCAAAAATACATCTTGGTGTAACGTATATGTCCCAGAAATGGCAGGGTGCCTATGTTTGCCATCTTCCTCTCCATCCATGGGATACTTGTGTTTTGTTTCCTGGTATTTATCCAGCTGCAGAAGGCCAGCCAAGAAGAGCCCATTCCGTGTACGATTTTGTGTCACTTAGTTTCTTACTTTCTAGCTGAGAGGAGTTACTGCACCGCTCTTGCTATCATGTCCTTTGAGGGTGATGTGAAATTGTGCTTAGCAGTTTGGAGGGGAGTGGAAAATTAGGAAGGGAAAAGGCCAGGCATGCTCTCATGACCTAACCAGATCTGTTAAGTTTCCTTTGCTAAGACTGAGGCAATCTAGATGTCAGAGACCCTGTAACTTTTACATTTGCTCTATTTCTATCCCTGCTGTAATGAAGGATAAGACGGAGTTTAGCGGTAAGGTTACCTAAGAATGGTTAATCATTTTGAAGGTTTGAATCCAGGCACAGCAAATTGGCTTGATGAGTGTCTGCAAGCCACCTCTTACTGAAAAAGGGAGAGAGGTCAGATCTTGATATGCCTTAGAGAAGGATGCTCTGAGACAGGTAGATATATGTCTTGCTAGAAAAAGAAGAAACTTGGTGGATTTGTGATAAGTGGTGTGGAAGGATATAGAATACATTTTGTATGTTCATATGCAAATGTGCATGAGTATAATTGAGGGAAGGTTGTCACACAGCATGAATGGAAATCCAGAAATAGTTTGCCCAGATTTCAGAGCTCATCGTTGAGACTGGTAAATTGCTGGTGCCAACATTACCAAAACAGTCAAGTGGAATTCAGTGCTGAGATACCATTTTATCTTCAGCTTAATGCCAAAAACCCCCCTCTTTCTACTCATTAACATCTCCATAGTTCCAAGCAAATCAACATTACTTTGATAAACACAGGCAAGAAAACTCTCAACTGAAATATGCTTTAGGCTAGTAGTTAGAGCATGCATGCAGGGTGCATGGGTTCAAAGTCGCAGAGGTGAAGGACGAGTTAGTCTGGGACTCCCCTGCTCTGCGCAGCAGCACTAGCCACCAAGCTAACGGTTGGAGAGGCACCACCACTCTCTCCTCTCTCTTCCACACCAGACCAGAGTAGCTAATTGTAATCTGACAACTGAGACTGCGATGGTTCCTAAAGATCAGTTAGGTGAGTGAGAAGAGAAGACGGCAGTTTATGTTTTAGACACAGGGTTAACTTTGTGGCTCCTCATGTTAAATACTCGGGCAATTCCTGGCAATGCTAAAAATGGGCACAAAAAGCATCAGAGGCATTTGACATGCATGAAGATAAGTGCCTCAAGGGTCACAAGTGGCAGAGGTTTGATAGATCTCCCTTTCAAATTGGGTTGTTTTGCCGGTGTTTCATGTATCTGAGTCTATTGTTTTTGTAAGTCCACTTTTCTAAGATGAAGCTGAATAAGGCTGGCAAAATCCGCTCCCTGTGTTCAGCACTGGGGAAGACCAATTGTCTGTAGAGGCAGACAGCTGCAGCAGGGATAGGACCCAGGCTTCCTGGCTTGCCAGGCTGATCCTGAAACCTTTATTGACTATGTCTATCTGCTGCTCCAGTGACAGGTGGGGGCTGAAAATGAACTGAAGAAACAAGTAGCAGGGCAAAAGCATCAGGGTGTGAAAAGGAAACACTTGCTATTTTGAAAATGCCATTTCACTAAATAATTGAGTTCCCCCTCCACATGCATGCTTTTTCCATATGCTCAAAGTTTAAGCTAAGTGTTTCCTTCTTTTTATTACTTCTCTGTTATCAGTACAAACATGTAATCCTGGGCTTACTGCTAAGTGCGTATCTGTCTTCAGGTTTTATGCTCTGTAATTCCCAAGGAAATCAGTTCCAGATATCTTGCATTGAAAAATTATGCTCACTCAGCAGGCTAAAGGAGTTTTAAAGCTGTAGGCAATGACGGTAATCCTTTGCTTAGTTACACTGGTGTAAAGCCTAAGTAATTTTATTGTAGGAAAGGAAAAAATCAGGGCTACTATTCTCAGGAGGATGTTCACTAATTATTTCTAGATAAGGTGGTGGGAATACTTAGTGCTAGATATTGGAATCAGCACTCAATGTAATTTGTGTCCACATAATAATACCAACATCTACCTCTGTTCAACTTCTATTATCACTTTTTTTTTTTTTAATTGAGAAGGGAAAAAAAAGCCTACTAAAAATACATGAAGTGAACTGTACATGTGTCTTTTTGGACACCGCAGATTTGTATCAGCCAATGACTTTTATAATATGAATGCATCTGTGCGGCAGACAGCACTGGTAATTGGATCACTGTGTAGTTAATGCAGCAGAGTGGATGTGTGTTTCGTTTGAACTGAAATCAGCCGTGGCACTCAGCTGCTCAGGTAGAGACTGTGCAGAACAGACTGACCCACTCGCTGCTCTTCAAGGGAAACAGGGGAGGAAACACAGTTTGGGCTGATGGAGAGGTGTGGGGTTTCCCATGTCGCTCTGAAGGTATGTTTTAGATCAGGGAAGAATTATTCCTATAACTGTTTAAAAGTCTAATTTCTGCTCTAAATGAAACCGCTGTGTTTCCAGGCTGCTTTCCTTCCCACAAGGAGCCCAGTGGACCCCAGGATATTTTGCCCTTTCTTGGAGCAAAACATTCTGTGATAATTAGGGCCTGGAGGTCTCAGGAATATGTTTCCCGTGACATCCACAGAAGGATATGGAGATTAATGTTGCCCTAAGTATACACATTTTATTCTGAGTATTCTTCTGAAATTATTAGGATTTTTAAAAATTTTTATTTTACTTTGAGGAAATTCTTCAAAACCTGTTCTCTTTTCCTGGAAACTTCTGATTTCAACAGCGCCTCGCATACTAACACTTCTTTATTTCTTTGAGAATTATTTTGCCTGACCAGTTGTCTGCTGTAGGAACTTGCCCTGGCAGGGTGCCTATATTTTGCTTTTTCCTGTTTAAGCCAGGTTTCAGTACAGATTTGGGCTTTGACAACCCGACCCCCTGATATACTGTTTCAGCTGACATTAGTATACACTTTTGAAGATAGCTGGGTGCTGACCCTAAGGAACACTCTGATATTATAGCACATTAGGATCCAGTTTTGTTGTTATACTAGTAGTGACCTCACAGTATTTCGCCTGTAATTTCTTTTACTGAATCCCTGATATCTTCAAGTGTAAGCAATATGTAATTTTATCAGGCCTTCACATGATGCTCCCACTCAGCCATCAGGAATCATCCGGAGATCTTCCTTTTCATTTCCTGCAATCACCATGAGATGGTAATTATCAGTTTCTGGACTTGCTTCACCCCATTTGAACCAAAAAGACTCAAAGCTTATTGATCCTCGGAGACACTGAGCTTTCCAGCTTCGCTGTTCACAGCATGCAAGTGTGAAACTTTACAAGTGACTTTTAAAGGCAGCCAAGGAATGTGAGAGACAGATTGTTAGGAAAAAAAACCCCAACAACCCAACATTATTTAATTTGATGGTGCAGAGCTTTATGCCAAAGTAAGGCATGTGTTTGCTGTTAGCAATCAAAGTGGGTTAGCGAATGAAAAGTGACATTTTGTTTATGGGATTTTACAAGCAGAGGATCCCTAGGGAAATTAATTTGGCCCTCTGGAACGCTGCCCTCCTCCATGTCACTTTCCCTGCAGCCCCAGCATTTTTTTACCACAAAGCTCGATATTAGTTTTTGGGTAGATGGAACCCAGAGGGAGGGATGTGGGTGCAGAAGGTAGCTCCAAATTATATTGCAAACCCATGGCAGATCTCCAGCATTTTCATAGTGCTCCCTAATAAATCATCAGGTCACAGGTAATGGCCCAGATCCTGGACTGCAACTAATGAGCTACCAGCCAGAGAACTGGGTTTTATTTTGTCCTTTCAATAAAATCCCAGAGCACAAACCCAAGCTTTTTAAAATAGTGCTCCCCATACGTAGCCTGGAGGCAGTCTAAATAATTTAGATTCTTCTTCATCTCTGTTATTCTGTGGAAAAAAAAGAAGCCTGAAAATTCTCAACTTATTTCTTAATAACAGATTGCTCCAATTTGTGTCTCCATTCTCTCTGGCTATATTCTCACTCCATTTTCAGCTGGACATGCAATTCTTATTTTTCATGAACTGAGTGTTTTATAGTTTTTTTCATTGTGTGTTGTTAAACAGTTGCTCCACTCTACCATGTAGGTGGCTAAATGATAGTCATTCAGAAGAAGTGTATCACTTCTCATTGAATTTTTTTTTTTTTTTTGTGGAAATCAGTAGTGCCTTATATTTATAGCTTGCAAATTTTACCACCTAATTTTCAATGTAGTTTTATGTCTAAAAACATGAGAGGGTACTGTAGTTATACCACATTATCACCATGAATAGTTTAAAAAAAAATCAATAAATGACATCTTGGTTGATTATATCCTGGGGATTCAAGAAATGGAAAGTGATATGCACTCGTAAAATTGCTGTGTTTTCAGCCATGTTCTTGCAATGCCAAGGCCTTGAGCAATGGAACTGATCTTCACAATGTCAGCTATCCCAATCTACAGGATTGATAACGCAGGATGAAACTGTATTTTCCAATGTTTAGTTTACTCCTCTTTGAAATGAGTCTCAGATTTGTCTAGGCTAGAAGGGACTGAGAAGTATATGCCTGGGCTCTTACATCACAGGACATTAATTCCACCCTGTTCTGCTTGTAACACACAATTTCAGAGCATAAAGTAAGATTTGGTTAAGGAAAGACATCGAATCATGGCTTTGAAGAGGTGATGAAGGCTCTACACTTTTCCTCAAGAGTTTCCTAGTTAATCTCTTTGTCAAGCATGCATATAGCAAATTTCTCACTATTACTTATCTGATTTCAGTTTCCAGGTTCTGGTCATGCCTTTCACCAAAAGATTAAAGTGTTCTTTTTGCACCATACTTCCTCTCTGTGAAGATATTTCAACCAAGTCACCTCTCACTCTTCTTTTCTGATAAATTAGGCAGATTGAGCTCTCCGAATCCCACAATCATACCTTTTTTCCCAGCCTCAGAAGAAATTTCTAGAGTCATCTTCTACCTTTCTAGTATTGTGCTACTCTTCTTAACTTGATTTTTTCTTGTTCTTCAGCATCTCCCTCAAAAAAAAAAAAAAAAAGTGGTAGAGGTATTGTGCCAATGCCTGGTATCTGGAAATCTAAAAAGCCATAAAGGGTTAGAGCTTAAAATAAATGTAAAAATTTCTTCAGTGACCAAACTTTTCCAACCACAGCCAGTTAGGAGGGAAAATTCATCTCATTCTCCCTTGGAATTCATGAAGGAAGATGATGGTAAATGAATTTCTTGAAGCAACAAAATCACTCATCTTAGAAGGAGAAGACTAATTTTTTCCCCATTCTAATTAAAATTGTGTCATGTGTTTATATAAAAGAGAACAATTTTAATGGGAAAAGAGAAGTCCATTCCAGAACAGCCTATAACCTGCTGTTTCTCAGCAGCCTCATGTTTATGTCTGCCTGTCTCTAGTGAGTACCCTAGTCTCAAAGGGACTGGGTAAAATATATTTTTTTAATGTCTGTTAATGACTGCTCATGACTATGATGCTGCCATCCCAATAATGTTATCACCTGTCTGTTCCTCTCTTTCTGGGGGACAATCTGCCCTTCTCAAGGTTATAATCCTCCATGAGCTCCCCTGGTACCCAGTCCACTGGTGTTTCCTTCCCAATCCAGAGAAGACGACAGGTGGAAAGAGCAGTATAGAGGAGGACAAGACTGGTAGATCAGTAGCTCTAGTACAACATGGACTGATTGCCAAAGGGCATGTTAGGGAAGCACTGTGTACAGCTTCAAGAGTTTGTAGGAGTCTGATATGTTTGTAAGAATATATAACCAAAGATAAAAAGAAATGAGAAGAAAAAATAAAAGTAAGTAAAGTTGTGGCTGGGAAGGATGGTATCCTGTCTCTCATTAACATGTCCTTCACATAAGTCTGTGCCCTGATTAGGAATTAGAAAATGGAATCCTGGGAGGAAAATAAAGGTGAATAAGGAAGTATGGAAGAAAAGAAAGGGTCCAACAAATCAAAAAGATCTTCAAACACTCTGGCAAATTTCCTAGAAGATGTCTGTTACACCCTGATGAAATAACAGTAGCATAGGGTAGAATATCAGAATTTGGTTTCTGCTAAGAGAAGGTGAATTTTTACTGAAAAGTTTATTTTTCTAAATCTGCCTTTAGCAACACAAAACTTTGGTACAGCCAAGAGCATTACGGTTTTTTTATACATATATATACAATTTTGATATAGCTTTGACAACATTTAAAGACACTTTAGTCTTTTTCTCCCTCCTCTTTCCAGCTCTTTCCCACCTGTTTAGTTTAGCAGTTGTTTCACTTCCAGCAACTATGTATTATGCATGCACACTTCAGTAAAGCTAACAAGAGTTCTGCAGCACACTAGCTTTGTACATAAGTACTCCTCTTGAAAGCATAAAATCAAATTGCAATTGTTTAATAACAACTGCTTTTGTCATAACAAAAGAGATTACACTCTCTTGAAACATTTTTTATAGGGACATAAACCCTGTAGACACTGCTGGTTTTTTATTAATCTGATGATTCCTTAGATATACACATAAAAATATTTAAAGAAATTATTTGTTTTGCCTGGAAATTGTCCTTTCTTGTGTGTTCAATGAAATACTGCTGAGTATAAGTTCCCAGTTTGGTTAATGTTACACTTACTTGATGTATACTACCGGGACTGCTTATATAAGTAGGCATATTTCTTAACAACCTACAAACCAAAGTCTTAAAATACTAGTGCTTTGCTAACATTTTTAATGCAATGAAAATGTCTTGGTTTTAGGGAGGATGTTTTTCAGAACTTGTAGCAGGAATTAGACTGTTTGGATTTTGTTTGTAACTCCTGATTCTCTAACTTTTGTATTCTAATTGCACTGGAAATGCAATTGTTCCCTTAAATTAAGAATTTCTGGAGATGTGTGACTGCTAATGTGAAATAGGTTTGATATGAAAATAATAAAAATAAAATCTCAATTATGATGAGCATTTATGCACCAATAAAGCATTTACAGGAAAGTGCCAGTGTCAGTGACTGGTAGCTCAGAATTTCATTGATGGATGGAAAAGAGGATACACATTCTGTCTGTCTCCAAGATATGTGAAATATCTGCCTTCCAGAAGGCATTTCTGACTTACAGGACAATTCCTAGTTTTGGGGGGAAAACAAAACAAACACTCCAACAATCTCTCCCACTTCCTGCTGGGGTCACTGTTTGAGCTTTAAAGGTGGAAGGGGAGAGGAGCACATCTGGACAGGCAATAACAATAGTAAGTCAGAAAACTCTGACCACATTGTTGCATGAAATAGAAGCTGTTGTGGTTTAACCCCAGTCAGCAGCCAAGCACCATGCAGCTGCTCCCTCACTCCCCTCCGCTCCCAGTGGGATGGGGAGGAGAATTGGGAAAGAACGTAAAATTCATGGGTTGAGATAAGAACAGTTTAATAACTAAAGTAAAATATAATACTAACAATAATAATAATGAAATATAATAATAATAGTAATGAAAAGGAATATAACAAAAAAAAGAAGAGGGAAAAAAAAGGAAAAAAAACCAGTGATGCACAATGCAATTGCTCACCACCCACTGACGGATGCCTGAGCAGCGATCTGCCCCTCCTGGCCAGCTCCCCCCTGTTTTTATACTGGGCTTGACATTCTATGGTATGGAATATCCCTTTGGCTAGTTCAGGTCAGCTGTCCTGGCCATGCTCCCTCCCAGCTTCTTGCACACCTGCTTGCTGGCAGAGCATGGGAAACTGAAAAGTCCTTAACTTAGGATAAGCACTACTTAGCAACAACTAAAACATCAGCGTGTTATCAACAGTATTCTCACACTAAATCCAAAACACAGCACTGTACCAGCTACTAAGAAGAAAATTAACTCTATCCCAGCCAAAACCAGGACAGAAACCAACCAGTGAGATGTGAGAAGACTACTTAGAGTGCAAATATAATTCTGTATCTGTTAGCAGCTACTTAGTCTAGCAGTACAGACAAGGCATAAAGACATTTACAAAATCTTATAGTGTAATTCTTCACTTCTACAGACTTTTTTTGCCTTTTTAAAACCTGAGTAACTTAGTAAAAATAAAATAATTCACTTAATATCTCCAAGTTGCAGAATCTGCACTTTAAGTTGATTTTTTCTTCATTTTCTTAACTAAAAAAGTTTTTCGTATGGAAATGTTTGCCCATTTCTTACAGTATCAGCAAAGCAAGGGGAAAAGCCCAGAATACTACTTTGACAGGGTGTCTGTTTCTTCATACTTACATTTGAAACAGCTCTGATCTACGAATAGGCTTTGACTTTGTGAGGAACGAAGATGGAACCTGGGGTAACACACGCTCTATTTCTGTGCCGGCTGATGACAGGATAGCTTGGTAAATGACAGAACTGGAGCCGGGAGGGTATCAAACACACGGCAGCAGCTGTCACAAGCTCCTTGCTGTGAATGCATGCAAGGGACTTCAAAAGCTGGAGTTCTCCAGGGATTCCTTGAACTCATCTTTGTTTTTCTTTTTGTTGTTGTTGTTGCTTTTTCCCCAATCATGGCTCTCTGCCTGGCTTTTCTGTATTGCTACATCTTCTTCTCATCCCTTCTGAGTCAAACTGGGAAGCTGTGAATATCTCCTGATCTTGTGTCTAGAGGGGATATGAATTTTTAATCATTATTATCATCCATTATCATCATTATTTTATTGTATTTATGTAGTGCTGCTGGTGTGGCTGATGTTTTTATGAAGCAATGGAAAGGAAGGTCCTAACCTAAAGAATTTTACAGTCTGTTTGCGAGACGAGCAACGTTGCAGTCACAGCACAATCTGGGAGCTGAGGGGGAGCACTAGGATAATGAAGCTAGAGGAAAAGGAGGTGTCATTTAGGGCATATTTTCCTCTTAACTTGTCTGTTTATTGACTTGCCTTACCTTGCAACCAAAAATGTCTGTTGTTTGTCTGGTCAGGCATGAAATTGGCAGCAGAAATGTAGAAAGACAAACAAACGCAAAAGCCAAAAAAACCCCAGACAGGCTTCATGCACTTAAATTCAACTCAGGCTGACACAGTCAGGTCCATCAGCCTTTTGTTGGAGCTATTCTCCTCTGGATTTGTAAACTTAGGAAAGCAGAAATTACCAGCCAGGTTTAGACATGAGTCCATCTCAGCCAGTATCACGTCTTAGACCACTTGGTTTAGAGGTGAGAATCTCTCTAGTTGACAGATTCGGCGTTATCTGTCCCAAGAACAGGTCTTGTCTCTAATAGCTTCAGACACACAAGTCACTGCAAACTTTTGAGTTGCATCACATGTATTTTTCCTTGGTATCCAGCTGTACCTTCCCTCTTGTGATGCAAGTGCATATAGTTGGCTTAGGTCTCTAGGAAAGGGTATTAAACCAGTCAGGCTATCATTTGCCTCAGCTGATAGCCTGAGGCTAGTGTCAGCAGACATATGTTGCTGACACACGTAGGCCAGTTAACAATAGGGTAACAAAATTTGTATGGCAAAATGAAGGAGTCATTGGAATAAATGCAGGGATTGCTGTAAAATAACTGGAATGGAGACAACCAATATATTTGCACACCACCTTACCAGGGGACCTCCTGGTTTTGACAAAGGGACAACCTGATCTAGACAGGGACTAGTGCTGCCATAATAGGCATAAGAGCAGAAACATAACGCAAGCCAAGAGCAAGATAGAGTGTGACCTTTCTTCATTTGTTGGTCAGCAAATTGAGAGGTGATTTTTTGGATCCTGTCTGAAGACCACTTGCAAATTTCAGGTGAGGAAGAAGTTGATGGCTTTGACTGCTTAATGGAGCTGGGTGCAATGAACAGATTAAATGCGCTTCCATCTGCTTCTGGGTGTGATTCAGCATAATTTAGGGCTTAGTTTATCCTGGCGATGTATGAAAGCACTTCTCTCCTTTCGTCTTGTTTCAACACTTGCTGCTGCTGTTGATCTTGAAATTGGAAGACCAGAGACGAGGAGTCAGAGCTGTCTGCTGGGGCAGACAGGCAGAGCTCCACTGGAGCACAGGGTGCAGCACTTGTTCCTTGGCATGTCCTAGGGAAAATAACTTGATCCAAGCTACTGGATTTCAGCTGAGGAGAGATCTTTTGCTGCTTTAGATAAAACTTCTATCGTAAGATGATGGCACCTCTCCCTTATGCTCACGGGAACAGCTCCTTACATTGCTAGCTGCTTGCATCCATTTTAGTGCATAATCACTTTCCTAAAGGAAGGGCCAGGACTGCAGGTGGCTGGTGAGACCCACTGCCAGCTCTCTATGGGCCTATTTGCTAGAGCCGTTTCATTACGGGAAGAGGGTAAATTATATCACAAAATGGTAAAAACTCTTAAGGTGTTACTTTGGGCAGCAAAATTTGTTAAGAGCATGATCTGCTAGCTCATTCCCCCTTCCCCACCACACACATGCACACTAAGATCCATGGAGATTTGCAAAGGTTTTGATTTGTTAGAATTTGTGATGGGACTTAGACATTCTTCCAAATAACAAATTATTTGACCCACACTTCAGGGTTGGAACAGGTTAAAATTATAAAATACTGAGCCTCTTCAGAAGTGATTATTTTGACGATTCTTTTTTCTTTACGCGGACGGTAAAGCCCATATATGGCAAGGCAAAACAGCTTCCAGAGCATTCATGTAAAAATTATTCTGATTTTTTCCACAAAAGCTTTGAAAAATGTTCCTTTTTAAAAGAAAGCTAGGAGAAAAAGGTTTATCTCTGGGTTTAAAAAAAAAGTTTGTGTATTTGCTGAGTTATCAAGATGCCCTCTATGTTTGTGTTCTCATTCTTTAAATTATATTTCTCCTGACAAACTCATTTTCAGTCACAGTAATGAGCAGATAAACAAGGGGTAGCAGTGGATAGCTGCAGAGTGAATAGAATAATTCAGAGGGGGAACTTTTTTCCCTGAAGAGCATGTCAGCTCTTAAAAATTTATGCGTCTAGCCTTGAGATATGCAAGCCATATGCATAAATAAATAAGCTTTTGAATGCACGCCATAGGTTTTGGCAGTGCTGGAGATATCGGGGGGGGAAAAACAGAAAAAAAATTCAATTGTTCCTGACTATTGAAGATGTACAATTATTGGGTGTTGTAATTAGATAATGAAGCTGTCCCTAATAAATCTCTCTTATGGCTTTTGGAACTTTGTGTAGCCATGAGCATGAGGTTTTTACTGAATGCAAATCTGGGTACCATGATCTTTTGCTGAGCATATTATCAGCTTATGAAATTTTGAAGTTTTGAGGGAGGAACATGTCCATCCCCTAATTTCACCATCAGAGGCAGAAGAGACACAAGCTAATGATAAGACATTTAATAGATACATTGCCTTTCCACCAAACTAGGTAAAAAAACCCCCACATCTTCATACAGTGGTGCTCATCCACCAGTCAACAGCTGATAGCCTCATGCTTTAACTGGAAAAGCTCAGAAGTCTCTTAGCCACCTCACTCACTCTAAGAAACTATCTTGGTGCTTTGGTTTACAGGTGTGTTTATGTGCTTTGTTGAACAGGAATCTTAAAGTATTCTGCAATAGTTCTGGGACAAGATGGAAAGAATGTCTTTGTGGGTTTTTGTATGGGGAAATCCTAGTGTACTTTCCAAAGTCAGTGTCATTTCTGTTCTGCAGATGAGTGTGTATGGAGTGCTGGTAGCTGAGCTGGTGTGGTGGTGGTGGGCTTCTTGCAATTATATAAGACGTTACCCTGCTCTTGGTACCATTAGTAGGTTTTTGCGTGGTGACAAGTCCTGCAGGGTTTACTGGCTGCCTGTCAAGTGAGGCACTGACTGAGGAAAGCAGTGACCTCTCCAGCTCTGTTTCCCCTCCTTGGTGTCCAGACCTTATGGAATAATACTCTTAAGGCTACTTTTAGTTTATAACTGCAGGATGTCATAGGTTGACAGGCAGCTGTGGTGGGAACCCAGAGAATACTTGTTAATGGCAGTGATCATCAGGGTCTCTTGAAGGTGTGTTTTGGAGAAATCCACACAAGGAGCTATCTGTCTTTCTGAAATACTACTTTATTAACTGGAATACAATATTATCTATTAAAAATAGAAAGAACAGAAGGGAATCTGACAGGAAAAAAAACACCCAGGTCTTCAGAGCTGGCCTAATCCTTATCTGGGTACTACTAGTCCAGTCACATACTTAAAAACAGCTCATGGTAAAACTAGAAATAAGTTTGGCAGTGGCTTTTTTTGCCTTGAAAATGTTATCTGTAGGAACAAGGTCTTTTACTGAATTTTTCAGTCATTGATGTGACATGTAACAGTATGTTAATTTCATAGTTCCTTTAATATTGGGATGCTTTCAAGAGTTGAATGAAAAATGCTTCTTTTCCTGGGAGAATAATGTACTTTTCAATTTTGTGTTCCATTTTTTAAGTTTTCACTCCAATCTTTGTAAATTTAAAGTACTTTGCTTCTTAGTAATGAAGGAGACAAGTTTTTCATTTAGAATTCTGTTGTAAGTGGCAAGGGTTTTTAAGGTAAAATGATTTTTTAAATTCAGAATTCCATTTAGTGAAATAAAATTAACTTCTAAACCCATCATTTCTAATCACTACTTCTTACAAAATATTTCATTCATGGTTTACAGAATGTACAGCCAGCAAGTCAGATGCTGGAACTTAGAACACCTGCAGGCTTTTTCCCCCTTTCTGTATGTTGCCTACACTTTGCCAGTATGCAACTTCATCCCTCTGCCAATAACTTGAGTTTTGCTGGTCTGTATCTCAGTTTGAATGTATCCCTTCCTTCTCTACCTCTGAAATGCATGAAAAATACCATTTGTTTTATGTTAGGTTGCCCAGTAGACTGCTTGAAGTCAGTGTTTGTACGTAGACCTGAATATAGACATCAGGCTGTCCTCTGTCATGGGCAAAATTTGGGGGTCTAATATTTTGTTTTCTAAAACTTTCTTTTTAATGCATATTTTAGAACAATAACTGATTAATTCATGCCATCTTTGGCAAAAATATTTTGATCTGAAAAACAAACCTGATATTTAGCAGTTGAAAAGTTTCTTTTGAATGTTTTCCAAATACAACATTCCATTTTACTTTGCTTTGAAATCCTAAAATTAATTTGATGACTGTATTTTTTTTTAATGAAGGCAATTATTGCTTTTTGGTGTTTTTTTGGTTTGTTTGGTTTTTTTTAGAGCTCTAGAAACAAAATCAGACTTTTTTTATTAGACTAAAATTCTAATTCCCTCTCTTACTCCCCTCTCATCCCTTCCTCATCTGTTGGTTTTTTTTTTCTTTTTTAGCAAGAGAAAACACTTTTTTAGTCATCCAGCTGTGGTAGGTAAGTGATGCTATGTGATGGCTGTTTGATAACAGATTATTCACATATGTTTTGTGTCAAAACAGCCAATTTTCTTTATTAGCCTGAATTCTATCACCTGTTATGTTTTACCTTTTGACGTGGAACTCTTCAGAATCATGTGCTTACATGTTTGATGTTGCAATATAGCCCTGAGCTGGCTGAGGCTCCCAAGCCATGACTCTAATAGAAGCCTTAAACTGGCTTAATAATTTCCTGATTTATTATGAGATTATTCATTCCTTCTCATGGCAATATTATAGTATTATGTAATACATTTACCCTTGGAAAAGTAGCATCTCTTGGGTCTCTTCTTTCTGTGGTGGTCCTAATTTGATAGTTTTGGGGGTTTTGAGTCTCACTGAAATCTCTTCTGACTTAGACCTGAGAGTTTACAGAATTGCTCCCTCGTGTTTTCATTCCTCTCCTCCCTCTTCCACACACATGCTTTATACACTTCAGAATAAGCATTTTCACACATTATTCATGATCTTTCTAATGCTTTGCCTCCCATCTGTGCGCATCTGATATCAATTTTAAGCAAATGTCCATAGTCTTTATTTATAAGATGGAAACTATCTCTCAATATTTTTGTTATTTTTTCCTTATCCTGTTATTACCTTCACATTCTGATTCCTGAGACAACTGGTCTTTTTCTACGTGTTTCTTCTTAGTTGTGATACATTTAGGATATTTTTTCTACATGACGAATTTTTCTCTTTTGATATTCTTTTCCAATTTGTACATACTTCCTTGCTTATCTTGAAATCTTGAAATTGATTTTACTTCTTACATCACACCAATAATTTCAGTGCGACACTGGTCATTGGCACTAGCAAGGAACAGAAAAATAATCATGCCTCCTTAATTTTCTTTGGACACATCATCAAAGCAGTTTTATTCCTGAAGATCTGGGGCACTATCCCAGCCAACAGAGAGTACAAGCAGAATGAACTCGGAATAAAGTCCAAATTTCTTCTCTACCAACCTGTGGAACCCCAAGCATTGCCCTCAGGTAGTGAGAGGGGAAAAGAAATGGGAAATTGGCAGGTCATGTAACGTGCATAAAGCCATAGCAGAAAGCCAAACAACACCATTTAAAGCTGTGACCGAGGAATGTGTTGCCTTGAAGAGCTCTTCAGAGCAGGAGGTCTTGGTGCCAACACTGGCATCCCACCTGTTCTGCATGTTTGATGCCTGAGACGTCATGCAGAGGGACTGGGTGTGTCGTGGGACACAAAGCATGTGGTGTTCCATGCTTGTACACACATAAAGTCTGCCGCTTTGTGGAAATGCTGCAAAAGAACCTGGCTGTCAATTTGAATGTAATAAACGTGGTGATTTATAACTGTTGAGATCTGGTTCAGTAGCACTAAAGTTTCCACTGTGGGGTGGTGCAGGTATTTGGACACCTATTTTGGTAGAGAACTCAACCACCTCCATTGATTTTATTGGGACAAGTTCCATTCCTACAAGCTTGGTGTATGAGAATCTGTATTTGAAAATAAAACTAATTTCACCCCTAATCTGGACTTGATTTCTTCAGCAGCTTTTGAGGATGATTTCTGAAGGTTAGGTGTAAAAATCTAAGGGATTTAGACTTGACAGTAAGAGACTCTGGATTGAAATGAAGACAGGGAAAAATAAAAAAAGATAAATTCATGATCTTATAATTCTGCTGAATCCCAGCAAGCAAGAGCACATAAACTTTTAAATGCTAAAGTAAGGATTTTAAAATCAATGGAGTGTTTAATAGAATTCTGTACAATGCATGCAGAATGGGGGAAACGTGGCAACAGGCAAATTCGGAATGAGCGAAAGCTTGAATGTGCCTTGGTTATATAATTAAAACTAGACACGCAAAGGAAAACGTCAATAATCCAACCAAGAAGTCACACAAATATAGATTGGAGTCTCACTATCAAGGAAAAAAATTAATTAACAAACCAAAGCAAACCCACAACTTGGAAAGCAGATGGCATTTTGGGAACCAGTAAGAAAATGGATTTAAAAATAAGGGTAATATATGAGTTGCTCAAATTATGCACTGAACTCCACAGTATATCATTCAGTTAAGAGGGAGCCTGGGATGACTACCTCTCATACGCATGTTGTATGTCTACATTCAGGGGTGTCCAGTAATAAATACAATGTTATCATTCCTAAGACACCTGGAGTGTTCTCTAAGCAGGTGGTTATGGCAGAGGAATTATTTTTTTGGATGACCTTGTCTATGACAAGGTCTGGAGGTCTGAGGCTGAGAGGCTGGTGAAGATGTCTTAATGCAAGACATTTATATTTTGGCAAACAGGTACAAATCTCAGCAATAGACATGCTGATAACACACAAATCCTTCTTATCACGGAACTTGTCTTCCATACAGAAAGAAACATTCTTCAACCTTTTCCTGTAGCTGATGCCCTGATGTGCCTTTCCTATATGTCCAAACAGGCTGTTTTTCCTCTGTGCCCTGCCTGGCCCCTTTGACATCAGCAGCCATGAAACTGGAATTTATCATGGGCAATAAGATCCAGCTGAGGGACTGTCTTGTCATGCAGATACTGACTCTGTTCCCAGTTCGGCTACTCTCATTATGGGATCATGGCTGATGATCCCGATTTTCTCCACCTGCCTGTTGTCCATGATGTGGCAGAGGTTCATTCTCACTATAATTCAACAGCTCCCTCATCCAGGCTGGGGCATCTCAGCACAGTAGCAGTTATATTGCAAGCTCTACGGTTACAGAGAAAGAAACATGGATAATCTTAAGAGTTTTAGGAATTAAAATGTGCTCTGCAAATAAGAGGTTTGAAGAATAGCTATTTTCCCAGATAATGGGGTACTTAAAAAAGAAGTATTTGGACTAAAGGAGTCTTGGTTTTATTTCAGAAGTCAATGATGTGTCATACCTTTTTAGCAAAATGTGATTAATTCAAAATCTTACAGTCACTTCCAAACATTAATATGAAAAAAACAGGCAGAAGTGGATAAAAATCCAGTCAGCTGTTCACTTCATCACCAATTAATCCCTCTCTGAATGAGAGGCATCAGATGCAATTTTGAGGTGACATCACATGAGCTAGTGCTTACTAGTCCACTTTTCTGGCTAAATGGCAATAGGTCTGCTAAAATTTAGTCCAATGAATTTATTTCACCAGAAGAGTCCTGGCTGTAGCAACTGGCACCAGGAATAGGATCAGCCAAAGGAGGCTGGTTTTGTCTGAATTCGGATCTCAAAGCTCGGCTTCAGTGTGAATTCTTTGATGCCTGATGAAGGCTAAACTTGCACAGTGGCATTCCCCTCTGCAAGGCCACCAAGGGCATCCCTGTGGCCCTAGCCATTTTCACAGCCCTTTCAGAAAGGTTTTATTGTGAGATCTTTAACTTCTGCCATGTTTGTGGAAAACTGTCCAACAGATTCCAAAGAAGAGATGGGGAAGGGCTGGTATCCCATCCCTGCCCCCAGCCCACCCCCAAAAACATGCAATTAGATGCACACCGCTTCCTTAAACCAGGCTAAAAGGTCTGTATACTGTACATACTCATAAATTCATTTCATATAAGCAGTTTAAACTCCTAAAACAAAACAATTTTCTCTCCTTTCTAAAAATAACATTGTTATACATCATGGCTAGCACTTTTTTTTTCCTTAAACTGAAAAATAATTAAAAGCTTCATCCTTTCCCTCCCTCTCCCTGCCCAGCTCTACAGTATCTCCATCCATTTTTACATTGCTATTACCTATTTTAATCCATCCATATTAATCCTGTGGTGACCTTCAATGATTTCAGTGCAGTGAGTCCATAAGATGAGCCTGTAAGCCTAGGATGATTTGTAGGATTGTCTTTTTTTTTCATTGCTGATGTTCTTAAAGAAAAATATTATTTTTCCCAAAGAAAGATGAAAATACTTTTTCCTGGCAGGCAGAGAGAGAACAGGTTTTTATGATTGAAAAAAATCTCAAAAGTTATGAGGATAAAAAATTATGAAATTGGGATGCAAAAATATTGACGAGAGGATAGGCCTACTCATTGCACAAATGAAAGCACATATACTCCGTGCCTGTTCCTGCCAGCGTGGATATTTAACAGGAATTTTGCATGGTACACGTTTCTGAACTCAGTCGCATACATATTGTAGCATTAACACATCAAAGCTTATCCTTTAAGGCCCACGAATCGCCCTGGCATGATTACACTGCACATAAGAAAAGAGATGAATGCTGATATGGGGGACTCTGTATACCTTGTGGAGTTTACTGCTGGCAGCTGTGGGTAAGGCTCCACAAGTGGGAATCTATAGGATAAACTAATATGGATTTACAGTGAAAAGGGGGCCAAGACACACTGCAGTTACTGAGGGATAAAAGCATGTGATTTTGATGCCTGTAGAGCAGGCATCTAGTATGACACTAGAAACGTGTTTCTTTAGCTCTAAATTAAAAAGTGTTTTCCCTATGTACATGCACACACAAAATTACACCTTAATTTGGGTTATCTCCTAACCTAGGAATGAACCAGGAACCTCCAAAGACTAAATAAACAAGTATATATAATTTGACTTGGAAAAACATCCTTTGCACCCTGTTTTCCCTGGGTGAAAAGCAAGGACCCAGCAGAATACCCAACCAACATTGCCAGCGATGCAGTGTTGTAGTTGTCTTAAGGCCAGTTCCAGCTGACCAATGGACCTGTGTTTTCTTTTCAGAGATGGGAGAGGCAGAAGGGTGAAAACAGAACTGAGGAGAAGAGGTCTTAATTCTCTTTGAATTGCCCTGTTGTAGCTGCTTTGCCAGGATACTCCAGTGAAAGAATCCTGGCTGCACACAGGATCGGACTGTCCTTAAGGACAAAGTCCTTTAACATTGGTCATATATATTATACATGTAGCATCACTGACTGCAGTGAGTACTACTTAACCAGTAGGGATGCCAAAATCTGTCTCTTTATTGCTGACTTTCAATTCATGTTTGATCAAAGCCCCACTGATACATCTATCAAACTCGCTGCTAACTTAATCCCTACTGCTCTCATTTTAAGTGACTGATTTGTTTCCCCCATTATATTTAGCCTGCTGTAAACACCAGCACTTTCTGTAAGTCTCTTTTTTCACCCTTCTGTTTAATAATCTCCCCAGCCTTTTTCCATGACAAATGCGTTCATATTTCTGGAAAGCTTCATGCTTATCGCTTTTGTCATTTAAGCCCTCCTAGCACTGTTGCCCTCTGTTATCGTCTCTGTTGCACAGTTGTACCACAATGATGTGAACAAATGCTCATCTCTCTGGATTTTCATGCTTCCTTTTCACGTGTGTTTCTAGTTATATGCCACAATTTACAAATTGGCATTATTAGCAGATTATTAGATATAATTACTATCTGTGAAGAATTTGGCCATTTCTCAGGTTAAAGAACAATCTCTTCATTGCATGAAAATTTGTTTTCTTTTATTCTCAATTTATTAAATAATCTGACTGCATGATGATTTAATGTATGGATTTGGTGAAGCTGTTATGTCTGTAGGCCAATTTTGAGGTGAAACTTGACAAATCCTTTCCAGAGCTGTGTGATAGATCCTCAGGCAAAAAATCTGCTCAAATCTTTTCAAACTCTTGAGTCTTCCTGCGAAGTATGAGCATAGCCTCTTAATCCTCTTCATTTTACATCTTATTTATTTAATTATTATTATGCAGTAACTGTTATGTCATATGACTGACCAGAATGAGGCAAAAGTATTTTGGAGAACAGCTAAGTTCTGAAGTTGCTCTAAAGACAACAAAACATCCATAAATCAGGGATTCATTTGTGGACATGCTTTCACATATATATACTCTCTCTATATAAAAAATTATATTTAATTATATTATACTATATTTTATTAATATTATTACATTTTATTATTACTATTTTAGGGAAGCAAGTAATTCAACAAACACATATTGTATTAGGAATATATATAACCTCTCTATAAATAATGATTGGGCTAAAAACAATTTAAAAAGCCAGGAAATAAAAGTTCATATTATGACAATTGGATTTTGAGAGAAATCATGTGGTTGCATTTTTTTTCTTTTGTACTTAAAGTGGCCAGAATGGAAGTCCTCATGATTGATGTTAGCTTTCAATTCTATGACTTGTTCCAGTTTGTGTCACAATATTTGACAGATGTAAGAGTGTATTGGGTTTTGTTTGGATTTTTTTTTACTCAGTGATGTGTGACAGCATCACTTTGAAATCAGTAGAGAAGCAGGGCAACATGTCATCTTGATTTATTTAGTTGTTTTACTGTTAACACTTCTCATCGTGTTGGTAGAATGATGAGGTAGCTGACACTAATGTCATTATGCAAGGGGCATTTTAATCATTCAAGGAATCTATATAATTTTGTAAAGAAAAATGGTTTCTCCATATTTGGGAAAGTATGTTTCCAGGAAGTTATCCAAGGCATGACATGAATCAGCAAGAGAGTTGATAGGCTTCTGGTTTAACCTTTTCTCTTTCCTTTTTAGACCAGATAGGATGAGCTAGCCTGGTTGATTCAATATTAACCATACATTTTGCAAGCTGTTGAGTCACAAGAAAATGCTGATTTCAATACTAGTCTTTTGCAATAAGTGAGTCTTCATTAGTCTTCTGCAGTAGACAGATCTCCAGTACATGTAGACTACTAATTTGTACTACATTTCTGGCAGTTGTATTTCCCTGGACATCATGATATCTGGATTAGAAATTAGTTATTGATATTACTTAGTGATTTAAATTGTGCAAATAAAGTAACACTTACAGCTGTTGTCCCTGGTTCGAGTCTTTGTTATCAAATGTTGTTGTACCTGGGTCTGGTTTATGTTGGCAGTTTAGATGGCCACTGCCAGCCTTATCCTTGAGTCTTCTGCACCAGAAGTCACAATATTAATTTTGACAATTTTCAAGACCATTTGATATCTCACTTTTTTTTAATCCATGAAAGTAAAATGCCTCCAGTCTTAAGGAAGAGTTCATCAACCTTGCTGTAACCAAACAACTGTAGATAGGATGATCTGTAAGTTTAGATTGAAAGAAGAAGGGACAAGTTGTCTGCTGATTACACTGGGAATATTTCACAAGTGTCAACTGAATCTGCACTGAGTGTAAACTAAACATCAGTCCTTGTGATTAATGTACATAGGTGTCACCAGCTTGTTCAGGTTTGATTTCAATTAGTTCCTCACCACCACCACCACTCCAATTCTAATTGGCTGGAATTAGAAAGCAGATTTTCATTCTGAGCTGCAAGTACACAGTCCATTGCTTGCAATGACAGAGAGCATAGGTAGAGGTGTCCATTGTAAAGTACGCATGTAAACAGCTGTATCCAGTGACAAAAGTGATCCACAGTCCTGAGACTGAGGTTAGACAACATTTGTAATTTTATTTCCCAAACTCTTAAAAAGCACAGCAGAAATTGGATGGAGATTTCTCTTCACTGTGTTATTTTCTCTTATACTTGTGTTTCTTTGATGCTTCTAAATGTTTATTAATGTTATACTGGGGTAACTTGAAGGAAAAATATTTTTCTCTTTTTATATAGAGATATCATCCTCTGGTAGAGCATATCACCATCACTGTATTGATCAAGAATTAAAAAAAATTTCTTTAAACTTTCCACTTCTTCCAGTGGTGTGGTGTTGTTCTGTCTTTTTTTAAAAACACTTGTGCGTGAAGGGGTTTTCCTGGTGGATATGAGAATAACTTTGAGAAAAAATAAGAAAGATCTGATTTCACCTGTTTATTTTGATTATTTCAGCAATCCTGTGATGCCCTTGAGTAAACGTTTTCTTTAAAGTGTTTCATTACTACTATTCTTCACGTTCTCTGCAATATGGGAGTTTTTCAGCTCTGTCATGTAACCTCCATATATATTCATCTGAAAGAAGCCCACACTGCACTGCTGATCCTTGCTTTGCTCTCACCTACAATTCTTTCACGCTTAATAGATTTCATCCATGGACAAGTATTGTTTTAGGCTTTTTGCCAATGTTTAGTCCTATGAGCCAATTTTCTACACAAGGCAGTTACAGCAACTCTCTGTGAAGAATGCTCTGGCCTTCATTTATATTGAGAGACCTAAACTAGTGAACCTGCATAGATTAATATATAGTGTTAAGAAGATCCAAATCATTCTTGGCCTCAAACCACAACTGAAATGTTTTAACTTTTGCAAAATAATTTCCAAAGCTAGAAACCGCTGAGTTTTTACTTTGCTTTATCATATCACTTTGAGAATGAAGGAAAGAGTCAATGTTTCTCAGAGTACTTCATTTCTCTGGTTAGTGCAGCATGGACCTGGACATCTCTGTGCCATATCTCCCTGTGAGTTCCTTGTTATAAGAACAAGAGAAAGACTTGAGTCTTATCTACAGTTCAGTTAACTGTGGACAAGGGGATGCTGGGAACTACACACTCTGAAAACCTATGAGAACCTAGACAGATTTCCTTGTTTTTTCATATATTTATTGTGTGGAAAGGTAGGTTTTTTCTTTGGTTTTGGTTTGTTTTTTCTTTGTTTGGGTTTTTTGTTGGGTTTTTCTGGTCACATTTTAATTTGTAGCCAAAAACGTAGAAACTGACATTTGTGTTAGCTTCAGTTCCTGGCCATTAGGAAATACTCAAAGGAACCCAATTTTTCTTATACTAAGGTTCAATGACACGCTGAATTCAACAGAGTTATCTGAACCTAAGAGATGATATGTAACTAGAATACCCTAGGTCAGAGATTCCCAATGATTTTGGAGAAGTCTTACTGGTAGCATCTTGTTCTTCCCTTGGAAGTCCCTCCCAAGACAATGATGTGCACTTCGTGGATGGGAATTGGTTGTGCTGAATATGCAACCATTTGGCAAGTCTGATTCTTTTTTCTGAGGACCTAAAGCTCTTCTGGAGTGAGCTGTGGACCCTGTTGTACCGTAGTCTTCAAAGGTATGGTATAATGCATCAGCTGTCATCAATTTTCTTAAATGGGGTGGGGAAATACGAGGACAGGATGTCAGAAACATATTTAAAGAAAGAAAAATAGTTTCTGTTTGAGTATCTATAAGGCTAGATGCAAGTTCCTCCAGGATTAAAGACACCTTTCCATTGACTCTGATAGATGTTGGATGAAGCCTAAAGTATAAATACCCATTTATGTTTTATTCTATTTTTTTCTGTAGGAATCTCCTCTCTGTCATATCTAAAGTTAGCATCCTGAAAAATAGGAACATGTTATTCCGAAGTATTCATCACCTCCCACATTAGTTTAACAGATCCTGCAAAAACACTTTGTATAGCAGGAAAAAAAATATATAATTCCTAGGATAACCTTAACAACATTTTAATAGACAGCATAATTAACAAAGTTTTAAATAGATTTGGAAAAGCAAAGCTGCAAGTCAAAAGAGCATTCACTTCAGAGACAGAGGTGATCAGAGAACAATGTGTGTCTTTGTGTGGAGGGGAGGGTCATCAAATCAATCCTTGCTGTTGTTACTTCACTTCTGGTTATCAGCTTGTGACAAGGCAAATAAGTATGGCAGGACAGTGGGGGAAAGAGGGGACTTTTTAGTCACTGTTCAGAATACAAAGGATCTGATATCTACGGAAAGAATGTTCCCTGTGGCCTACTGAGAGAAAGCGGAGATGTCTGCAAAACCTCTAGACTCTAAATTACTTCAAGAACTAATGGTCAAAGTTTTTTTGATTTGTAAAAATATTTCGCAATTCTTTTTTACGTTAAACACTTAGCCAAATTATGTGCAAATGATTCATCAGGGAGCTTTATCATTGTCAGGCAACTAGTTTGATCTGAAGAGCTTAAAACCCCCAGCAAAGTCTGAGAAGCCAAAATGGTGAGGCCATGTCCAACCCTGATCTAAGCGGAGGAGCTCTGCAGCTGCTCAGAGTCTCTGTGCTGCTTTATGGAGTGAGATGATGCCAGACAATGCTTATGTCCCCTTTTTCCTCTTCTTCACCCTGAAAAATATTTATTTGGATTACACCATGCTCACTGTTTCCAGTCCTCCAGTCTGTAGAGATATTAGACAAAAGTCCACAGAGGCTTCTCCAATTCCTTGTAAAGCTTCTTTCAACATACCACTTTCATTCTTTGAAGACAGACTCAGTGCTAGTCTAGCTTAAAAAAAAAAAAGTACTGTAAAGAGATAACTACTATTTCTGTGAGAACACTGACACTTCTAACAAAGATCTCAAAAAAGGAGTGCTTCCTCATGGTAAAAGAAGAGAAGAGGAACAAAAAGCCTGAATTGCTTATGCTCTTTGCTCATTAAGTTCTTTTACGGGTTGTTATATCTCTGAATCTGTTTCCCCAACTATAAAATGTCACAGATGTCCTGTTTGTAAAATACTCTGGGAGGAAACGCATCAAGAAATGCAAGCTATTAAAACTTTTCTTTTTTTGTTGAGCTTTACAAATGTTACGTGGTGGTTGTTTCATCTGTTTTCAGGCTGAGTATATGGAGTCTTGGTAACTGGAGAGGGAATGTTAAAAACATGTGGTGTTTGAATGGCAGATGTTGAAAGAACCAGAAGCTGTTTCGCTGAAGTTTTACTCTTTCCCCTCTGAAATAGCCTTTTTAAAACAGACAGAAGTACTATGTATTTGTTTATGTTTGTGCATAAAAATACTTTGAATCATATCAATTATGAGGAACACATTAAAAGTACTGGTGCCAAATTGATTTATGGCAAGTATTATTGATTTCAGTGAAGTTTTAGCTTGAGATATTTGTGTGGTTTGTTTGTTCATTCTTTTTACTTGTGGTATTTCTAAAATCTCATAGAAAAAAGGATTAGTCTTAATGTTGAATAAAATGTTTTTATTTTAAGCATTTTTAACTAAAAAAAATACAAGTGGAAGACACTAATTGTGGATTAAAATGTGCAAATTATTTTTTCAGGATGTTTCATTTCAACAAAATGAAATTAAGTATTTCAATTGTATAGAGATTACTTTTTGGATATAAAAAAGTGTTGAAAACAGCATGATGTTGCAAAATGTCATTGTATTTTCTGTTTTCATCAAAGAGGAGGCAAAAGTGAAAAATGGGTGGAAAATGTTGTTTCCTACTACCTTTCAAGTAACATTGTTTTCTAGTGTAGTCATGCTGTTTGGATTCCCAGAATCATGATGAATAGCAGTTAACTTTCACTCTAGATACAATAGAATATTCACTCCATGAAACCCTTTATAATGTAAGAAACTGCATTAAAGCCCTGACCAAAGTCACAATACAGCTGGTAAGTGGTTTTCCCTCTCTTTGACCAGAGGTGCTAATTGATAACTAGAGGGGAAAGATTGGCTGTTATTCATAAACAAGAATCAGCAGGAAGTTAAGGAAGTCAGTAATTGCATTTTTTCAAAGAGAAAGTGCCTCCACCTGGTGTAGGTACTTACAAAGCACTATGGGAGAGCAGTAAGTATTTTGGAAGATGAGCAGTAGAGGCAGAATCCTTTGCACCTTCAGGACTCTATCTCTGCTACAGTTGTGGGATGGTTTTGGATCATGAATATTTCTTGTTGAGGAGTTCTTGGGATGATGAGGTCAGCATTAGGGACCAGTTGGGGACTTCAGTGCATCAAGAAAAATGCAAAGGGTGGATGCATTGGACTGACCAGCAGCTTTGGTGATCAAACTAGAAGTGACAGGCTGTGTATGGTTGTGAATTCAGCGAGACTGGTGATAGGGTTGGGAGCCAGACTGAAGTATGATATGAATGAGGGGTGGAAGAATTTTTAAAATCTCAGTCTTATTTATTTTTTTCATTTTCTGTCCTGCACTCCCGCCCTGTTGGCAAGGATTATCTTTGCTTCTGTTGCAGGCCAAAATGAACCATTGTAACTTCAGTAGGATAGTAGGATTTGAGTAAAACTCTTCAGAACTAGAGGTGCTTTTTTTTTTTCTTCTTTTTTTTCTTCTTTTTTTTTTTCCCTATTATTATGTAGCAGGTAGAGAAAGAAATGGGATGAGCTTTTTGTTGCTTGGTTCCAACCAGCTGGATTATTTCTAGTTGACTGATCACGTCTCCTACACCTAGTGATATAAATGATGGGCTTAGCTAAAATGGCATGTGCTTTTTAATTTATTTTCCTTTTTTATTAAGACAATCCAGCAGATTGCTTTATTTTTCTTAACTGCAGCAAAAAAAGCATGAGTGAACACTCCTGGACTCCTGGTCCCTGGAGAGCAATCACGCATTTATGCAGACATGCTCCTTAGCACTTCCTGCCCTTCTCTTTCAAAGCAATGTTTACCAAAAGCTACGTTGCCAGCTGTGGTTGATGTACAAGTGAGGTTAATGTTGTGAGATCATGAGATATACAGGATGAGTGGTGAGACTGAGGGAAATTCAGTCGCAAATGAGCAGGACCATTGCTATGCCAGAAATAGTGGCATTGCTAGAGGAAAAAAATCCAGTATCCTCACTAAGTGCCGTAAGGACCTGCTTGATTGAAGGTGTATTTGCCTATATGCTAAAAGGCTAATCCTAGAAAAACAGGACAATGAGGTCTTTCATTTGCCTGTGTTTTCTATAGCGTGACATTGTCCTTTACGAGGCTTGTGGTGGTGTATTGCTGTGTGCTTTTTCATACAGTCAGGCTGCTTCCCTGTGAATCTAAATCCTTTATATAAAGACATATATTAGCTCCCTTGGTATGCATATATTTTATACAAGTATTCGAGATGAATAGCTCCCTACTGCCTTTTAGCAACCTCTTTGCTACGCTGAAACAGGATATAGACCCTGAATGGATATTATGGTTCTTTTCCTGGAACAAGTCCTGTTGCAGAGGAGCTGGGTTTCTGTCATGCTTGGTATGGCCAGGCCCTCCGTAGTCTGGGTTTTGGAACCTATGATGCAGTTGAAATTTATCCTGTGTTCAGCCTTTCCATTGGAGTTTGCTGAATAAAAGATTTTTCTCTTTTTGTCCTCCCCGTCTAGTTCCTTCAGTCTTCTACCTCCTACTTGACACTATCTCCCAAAACTTGTGTAAAACCAGAAACAAAAATAATATTGGTAAAGCGGGGGAGAACTCCTAAACAGTATGTCAGATAAAAGTCATCAAGGTGAAGAAAAATGGCTATGATGTTGTAGTCTAGTAATAAGGGGGTTTTGGCTGGGAGTAGGAAAGCTAAATTCTAGTGCCTGCTATTCAGGCTTTTTTTCTTTATTATTGTTAGCCAGTATAATTAAGAAAATGAAGTTTGTTAAGTTCATGTGTGTGTGTGCATGCCTGTCAGTTCTGCCTAATAACTTGTGAACTTGTTGCCCAATTACAACCAAATTTGGCAGGGGTAAAAATATCAGGGTTAGTGTGGTTTGACCATTTGGTGGGGTATGTCTGTTTGTGTGTGGATTTTTTTGTTTGGATTTTGTGGTTTGTGTGGTTTTGTTTTTCTTTCTTTTTTTTTAATGGAACCAATTGGTGAATAAATCTGTAGAGGAGAGGAGTGAATACTTCCCTGGAGAGAAAAGCTGGGGGGTGAACTCAACCCTGCGGTTACACACCAGAGAATCCACATTCCTCAAATTCAGACTCTTTTGTGTCCCAGGACAGCTTCTGTGGAAGTGAGAGAGGTGGGTTAGAGTAAGGATTTGGGCTAGAGAAGCTATTAAATGGATTTAAGGTTGAAAGGTTATATTTTGTAGCCACCCATTGATTTATTCTTTTAATTGAAGTTCTTATGAGGAGATGGAACATGTGAAGACTATATTGTACTTTTCCATCTGGTGTCTGCTGTAACTGCACCACGTGCTTCAGGTCTCTTCATTCTTTCTGTGACATCTTTGTTGAGAGCTATCTGATTTGGCTGTTTGCTGTTATAATGAAAATCCACTCTTATTTAAACTATTTTTCATTTGGGCAGGGCACTTCACAGTCCTTGGGACTGCAGAGGTGTAAACTTTTTTCTTCTGCGGGAGGGGGTGCTCTAATACTCTCTTCTTTGTTGTAGCTCATAGAACACCTTCTGAAATTCATTTCAAGGCACTTGAATGAGATGCAATAACACTTAATTCACATTTTCTCCAGCTTGTTCTGTAACCAGTAATCAGGGGCACTTGTGATGACTCCTGTGTAAGACAGAAAGTGCTTACCCAGACGATTTGCACAGGGGAACCTGACTTTTTTAATTACAGCACTAATGCAGTCAAATTATTTCATTAAGAAGAGGAGGGAGGCAGAAAAGGATTTTATAACAAAGCAGCTCATGAATTTAGGAGATTTTTATGCTCTGTATGATCAATGTCATCTTGGCTTATGGACTGGGACTGAAATATCCAGAGCTGGACATTTGAGTTGATAGAGTTTAAGTAGGACTGTAACTCTTCAACTCTGCAGAGAAGGGCTTCCTATACACCCCTGCCAGGAGGTCAGATTCTTTCCAGTGGTCTGCACTGGCCTCCTGCTTTTCCATCCTGCACCCTGGGATGCGGGGCTTGAGTGAAGCCAGGTATCAGGAGTGTTCAAATGCTTGGATAGCATTTAACATCAGCTGAGCTGCCTTGCTGCCCTCTTAGGTTGTTGTGGAGCACAACTGTGCAAATGGCTGATTTTCCAGTTTAACTGGCAATTTAGGAACAAAATGTCTGAACTTTACAGTTTTCTGTAAATTGAAGTTAAAAAATATATTTATATAAAAAAGTAACCCTTAAAATCTCTTACCAATTAAGCATAAACTTTCAAATCCAAATATATATTAAAGTACAATTTTCTGAGATAATTCTAAAAAGCATCAAAACAATTAATGTCTTCAGATAAATATGGTACAATATGAAATGAATGAGTTACCTCCTCCTGATGGAGGTAGTGGTGACAGTCTCTGAAGTCAGTTTAATAAAAGTAAAACTGCTACTGATTTTTTTTTCTCATTATTAGTTTGTTTTGGTTTTGGAAGCCAGTAAGGAGAATTTCAGCCTTGTCCCTCACTAGACATCTAGGCTTGCATCTGGGATGGACCCAATTTCGTAGTCAAATTTCCTTCACCACTCATGTACTGCCCTAAAAGAGCTGAAGGTTACTTGAAACACTAGAGGAAAGATTAGTAAGCGGTAAGGTTTGGCAGTTGGGAGTGTTTGAGACACCAGACTTCGTGCAGTGAATTTACAAGGTTGATCTCTGTGGAAGGAAAGCAGTGGGTGACCTGTCTCCATTGACTCCAGAGTGTATCTAGAGAGATGAAGAGGTTAACCTGCCTGGCCAACATAATTGCTTATAGTTGAGATGTGTGAACACTGCCCTCAGTATATCGAGTGTGACAGGCTGATTCACGATGTAAGGACTTTTTTCCTGTGGCTTTACACACCACTCTTCAGAGAGCAGGCTCTGAAAAGGCCCTTAATAGGACTTGCTTTGCTAACTCACATTGCCCTGTTTAGCTCTACTCTTGGGCATGTTGAGGTATCATTGCTGGCATGTCTTACTGAGGATGCAGCAAGCTCTGGTGCTGGAAATGAAAAGGGTTTTTGTCCATACTAGCACACTCTTGTTGGCATGCTGCCTGCTTTTGACAACCAGCAAAGCAGGGACATCCTCCCCAGCAGCTCAGATGTAAATCCCAGATATGGAGATTGATTTCCAGCACAGCTTGTGCTGTGTGTAAGTCCTGGATCAAACAGGCTAATCACTGCTAATCAGCATGATGGGACCTGTAGACCTTTGCAGCCCTGCTTACTGGCTAGGGGGTACAAACTGCCAGTAGGTGCTAAATCATTAACAGTTGCTGTCGAATTTAAGTAGCTGGTGGTGTTGAATTTAAGTGACTAGTGCTGCAGTCATACACTGCCAAGGAATGAAATTTTCCAGAGCTACAGCATCACTGTGCATTTTTCCCCAGCATGGCTATGATTCAGGCTGAAGAAGCATTAATCTGCCTTAGCACATGAGAAAACTTAGTTGAAGAACTCCTTCTGAATAACCTGCTGAGTGCTGTACTGCTGGGGTTTTTTTTTAATTATTATTTAATTTTTTTTTATAACTCCATCATAGGTTTTGCTACTGCACTCTGCTACTTACGATCTAGCATTTATACTCGGCTCTTTAAGTGAGAGGAAAGCTAACACTGGATCTCTAACCTCATTATCTGTCCTTGGTGTTTATCATATGGCTTACTCTTGGATAGCTGTGGAATTTGGGAAACTTTCCTGTAGGCTACTGTGATTTTTGTGCTTGTATTCACAATACTCAGGTTTGATTGTCTTTCCTTTTTTCTTTTTTTTTCCTATTTCTTTCTTTTTAATTTACAAATTGCATTTCAAAATAGCAAGGAAATGTGGCAGGTTGCACAGTTGGAGAGAATTATGGCCCCTTTCTGGTAGTTAATGTACCCTGAGCTTTTGGCTTTGGTGCCTCATAATGCCACATGAGGCATGCAGTAACTGCCCGGAAACACATTTGTTAGCTGTCATGTCACTGCTTAATTGTATCTTACTTCTGTTTCAGTGCATCATGCATAAGTCTGCTAAATGTTCTATGTAAATCCAAACCTGATTTATTGTCTCAAAAGTACCTTAGAGAATACCAGTGGAATAGAAGAGCTCCCTTTAATGTGCTTTCCTGTCTGTAGAGCTCCAATTTAGTGTAACTTTGTTAATCTTTGAATCAGTAAACACTATTGCATGCAGTGTGTAGCTTTAATTTAAGCAGATTGCTTGCTTATGTGCTTGTTCTCAGGTGTGCTGTGAAAATGAAGTTGTCTTTCTTTGCTGGATCATATCAAGAGTTGAAAATATAGTGTGTGTCTTGCTAGATCCTCCTCTACTGTAATTCAGGGCAGTTTCAAAGCCATGACAGTACTGCTGATTTATACCAGCTAGTGTTCAGTTTTTGATGCTATTGGTGATGGGAAACTATTAAAAACCCATTTTGAGGCTGCAGCTTTCTCCCTGTAAGTCCCTGTACTAAGGGAATAGGGAGGGCAGGAGGGAGGAGATGCTGCTTAAGTAAGGAAGTGAGGTCTTGCTGGTGTGTGCTGGGGGTGTTGCTTGCTGCATTCTTCTCAATAAATTATTTTATCTTTCTCAGTTGGTGGCAGCAGCTTCAAGATGCCGTAAGTGCTTTTGCTCTGAAATGAGATTTACTGAGTGTGTATGGGACTGGAGTCTGTGAGCATTTGGCAGCTGCTGAACTGTTGCTCTCTGCGTGAACGGACTAAGGGCAAAGTAGTATCGTAATATTTGGAGTGTGACTTTCTCCTCTGTCCTATGATGCCAAAAAAAAAAAAAAAAAGTTGTTTGTCTGCTGTTTGCCAGTGAAGATCATGAAATTTCCCAATGTCTATCCAAATACTTGTAGGGACACCGGATGAAAACATCAGCCTTTTTCTGTTTGAGGGCTGTTTTAAGCCTCATGAAGGCTTTTGGAGTGAGTATATTGTATAGCCTGTTAATATAGATGGTTTTCTTGTGTTGTTGCTAGCTGAAGCCTGTCTCTTCTTACCTTCCTGCTTGTCTGATCTAACACATGTAAATGGGTGTTAGGCCTGGAACTTCTGAAAGACCTGGGAGCCCTGAAAGAAACTTCTTGAAGGGGGGAAAAAAAAAAAAGAAAAACCAACCTCATAAATTTCTTGGTAAAGGAAGACAATAAGCTTAATAAATCTGGGGATCAGCGAAAATTGTGGAAGCAGACTAGTGATTTTGGTGGAAATTATCATTACAAAGTTCCTGGTTAGTTTTCTGATAAGAAAATACTTAGGAACTAGTTGGTGGGAGGGGCAGGGGAGAAACAGCAGAATTGAGAATTAATTTATTGAATTAGTTGCAGCGTAAATAAACATTGGGAAAGTAATGGAGATTCTGTCCTGTTCTCTTGGGGGCGTTAGTGTCTTAGAGAGTAGCAAAGGCAGGAAGGGAAGTAGTCTCACCTGTTTATACTAGATTTGCTACTTTCTAAGTGTCAATATATCCTTCAAGTGTTTTTTAAGCAGACTACAAAAGATCAAGCACTGAAGAGAAAATGCCATGCCATTTTCAGTTGTGGAATCAGGCACAGGCTTTCTGGTAACTGTAACTGCTCCATGAAGCTCAAAGCATGTGAGATAGCATTTGTAACCAAGCCATGTGGAAAGTGGGTTGTGTATCCTGTGAAACTGGTTAGCCATGAAAACCTATTAGGGTTAGTGTGGAAGAAATCAGGAGTCGGTGGTTCCTCCTGGAGTGGCATTGGTGAGCGAGGAAATGAGGCTAGGTTCAGTCTGGAAGATAGGCTGTGGGAACGCACACCCTTAAAGAAGAGATCTCTTTCACAGTATGAAAGCGAAGTTAGCAGTGAGGTTCAGCGATGGTAGGGGCCTGCGCCCCTACCAAGAAGTTAATTCCTTTGACCACGAATGAACCTTTCTTTGTTTAAATCAATAGACTTTTTACAATAGCTCAATTGAGCCAGAATTTTATCCTACATCTCTTAGGGCTATCAACAAGCCTAATAGGAACTAGTGGAAATAACAAAGGTCGGAAATAAGCTTTTAAATATCTACTTTGAATGGGAGAAAACTGTGGAGAAACTAGATATTGCAGTTGCTTACAACTAAGTTTGAAAACTTAAAATTATGATTGCACAGGCTCTTTTTGGAAGAGAGATCAAATGTCTTTAAAACGCTTTTATGCACATAACATGTAAGGTTATAAAGCTCCTTTTTCTTTTTTCTCCTTTCATCATGGTTGCTTACCACAGGCATTTCCCTTTTTATACTTCATAGTATAAAACTTGGTGCAGCTGCATCGTTGTTAACCTTAGCAACAGATAAACCATGGAAGATTTGCGTAACTACAGTTGCTTATCTTTTTGCTCTTTTCTCACCATGCCCAGAAGGCATGGTTAGAATGCATCATTTACAGTGACTGTATGTAATCCGTGAAACCCAGAAACTTCACTAGGGCAAGAAGTGGCTGAAATCCATTTTTCTGTACTGTTTGCAACTGAGTTTCTTGAAGGTAATAGTTGCAAGACTATTTAATGAAGATGCCTAGGATTGTTTATATAAATACATATATATACAGCAAAATCCAAATGATGCCCTTTATCTTGTTAGATTATCATATTCAATTTCAGTCTTTGCAGTAAGGAGTGAAACACCATTTAATTATTGAAGGATAGACTGTCTCTGCAAATTAGCTCCCTTTAACATTTAGGACAGTTGAGAGTTTACACAGGGGTCCTGGTGTCATCATCTTCAGGACTTTAAAAGCTGTTATGAGTAGACACAGGTAATTAGGAAGAGGGAATCCAAAATTATTGCTGCAGTATGCCAGCTAATGAGGTCAGCTGTGTCTGAGGCAGACCTTTGCTGCTGAATCCCATGTGCTTGAATTCTGTGTAGGCACCCAGAGGTTCCAGCTGTTTCAGCAGAGCTTCAGTTTAGATAGCAAAGATTTGTTCCTATGGGCTCATCTTCACAAAAGTCTTGTTCTGTGTGCTCTGCTTATAACAGTTTTGATGACCTACCATGAACGCATAGAACAGGGTAAATAAAGGCTACACAGCATTTAGTACTCTATATCCTAGTGTTTGTGCATCTTGAAATGAAGACCTTTTGATTCATGTGTCTCAGATGATGAGTTCTACTAAATTGTTAGCACCTTGTTGCCTAGGTAGATTAACTCCTCTTAAGGCAGTAGAGTTATTTTGGTGGCAAAACAAATTTTACTGGATGCAAAAAGACTGCTGATGAGAGTAAATGATTGCCCATGTAATTAGGGAATGCCAGGACTTGATTTCATGATTAAAATCAATCATGGCTTAAAAATATTATTCTGAGATCAGCATTGAGAATGGAGATCAGATTAATCTTTAAGCTCATATTCAGTTCTGTGGTTTTAGGTAGCTGAGCATCTAGAAGGTAAAAATTGAATCTGACCTTACCAAAAAAGATGATCCACCATTCTGCTTTTTGTTTATCTTTAACAGAAACTATCTTTTTGTATAAAGTCCAAAAGACAACATTAGAAGATTTTATTAACAGGTAATACATCCTGGGCTATTAAACACAACTGGCCAGACCTTTGAATGACAGATTTTTCTACTGGAGGTCCTGAACTTAGATTTCGGTGTCTGTGTAAAAGAGGAGATCAAGCTTTGCTGCAGACAGGATACTTCAGTGAAGGAAGAAACATGGTAAGAGTTATAGACCATGTTGTTCAGGAAGTCTCTTGTCCTAAAATCAGCACCCCTTATCAACCTCTGGTTGGTCTGTTTAGAGACAATCAATTTAGATCCTTTCTGTCCATAAAGAAAAGGTTATGGGAGCTTTATATTTCTAATTCACTTATATTTTTGGATATTGGAGAGACGCAGAGTGTCTTTCACTGGCTGTAGTTTCTACTTCTTGAAGGACTCTGCTGCGAGATCTTTTCTGGATGATTTTATTATAGCCTGTTGGAGCATTCACCATTAGCTATATAAATCTGAAGTTGAAGTTCATGTGAGGAAACACACAGTGAATTCAACCATCTAATGAAGGGGAACAAGATATTCTCCAGATGGGATACTCTAATGTCTGATTCACACTTGGAAGAGAGATAAATTGACCTTTAAGGCATGGCCAGCCCTTGCTGACTGCTGAAAGAAGAGAATTAAAACCAGACTACACACCTTGTTCCTTTCTCACCTCACAGGAGGCAGGTTGCTTTTTTGTTTGGTTTTGTGTTTTTGACATGTGGGAGAGGAAAGAGAAGATGAATGGACATAATTGGCAATAAAACTTACTTTACTTTGAAGATCTAAAATAGACTTATGAGCTATTTACATCCTGTCTTGAGTTAGGATATTAACAAAATATAAATGTCTCTGGTACTGCACACAGGAATACATTGAACACTTGCTGCTTGGAGATCATATTATTTATTGACTATCTCTTTAGGGCGGTGTTGGATTTTTTTTTAATTGGGAGAAGTGTTTGACTGAGATATTTCTAGATTTAAGAAGGTTTCTAATCCCTTATCTTCTTAGCATAAGAATAGAGCCAAAACTGTAACAGCTCAGCATTGTCTCTGAGTTTTGATGGGGTGCTTTGTGATGTTAGAGTGTAATGAAGTTTGCCAGGGAAGGGCTGTATTAATCCTGTCCTATGAGAGACCTTTGCTCACATGGCTAGAGTTATTTTTGCAAACTTTAAATAAATGGGTACATTTGCTAGTCTCTGAACGCAGGATTAATTTTTATGGCTGCTTTATTCATGTGGGATCTAAAAAACCATGAGCTTAAACTGTAGGAAATGTATAGGAAAAATATCATGGCATCATAATTTACCTTGATGTAAGTGATGGGGAATTCATATGGATAAGTGAAGCTTTTGAGGGCATGAGCTATAGTTATTAAATCAAGCTTTTCTATGAATACAAGATTTCATGAGGTTGTGCTTGCAAGGCACAACCTTTGTATTCAGGCAGTCTGTGGGGAAGGAGTTGATAACATTTTTGTGAACATTCGTTTAAATGGACAAGCCACGTTAGACCCAACCAGACTTGTTTATGACTTCTCGTTTGCCCTGTATAGAGCATGCAGGTAAACTAAATTTTATTTGCTAGTATTCAGACAGGGTTTTCTCTCATTGCTTTCCAGAATGTCTCCTAAACACATATGTACAGGTGTGCTAATACCAGAATAGAAACTTTGTCACTGGTGTTGTCCTTTCTTGGCTAAGTTGGTATTCCCCTGCAGTAATAAGAATCTAAGCAGAAACTGTGACCTGCTGCATCTTTGATAGACAGTAAATCATTGGAATGAACTTGCCTACAAAAACAAAGGGTGATTATTATTCATGTAGAGAAAAGTTCTGGATGAAGGAGATGTTTACAGAGATCAGAATGAGTTTGTAAAAGATTGCATGGGAGACTTGCTCCTTTTCAGAGTGCAGAATCTTGGTTGTATAAGAACTTACTCTATGACCCAATTGCCTATTCAATTATATCTTGGATAAATTTGTTTTACAGTCTCATGCCCAAAATCTTTAATTGCTTTAAGTGATAGAAATGGGATCAGTTAGCTGCAGCTCAGGTTTCTGGGTGTTAGCATTTTTGCCATGTCATTTGTTAATATAGGAAGGTTGTTTTACCTATGCTGCACACGTCCACAAATGATTTAAATGCTTGCTTTCTTTTTGAAGTATTCATGTTACTATTGCAATGTACAGTGTTTCTTCTTTTTTCCAATTTCAAATCATATACTAGGAATGATGCTTTCTCAAATTTCTGTCCATAAACCAAATTTTCTCAATGTACAATAAATTATTTGTCCTGTATCCAGTATGTATTGGTTTTGTAATTGATTGTAATGGATAATATGGAAGGGGTAGTGAAACGTAATCAAGTCCACTAGTTGCAAAAAATCAGACAAAGCTTAGCCCATTGACAGTTAGGCATCTGACCTAAATAAGTGCATAACATTGCCTATAGTCTTTTGAGAGTAACTGGTCCACTCGGAAGCTGATTTGTTGATCTGCTACTAGTCTCTGACAGTAAAGGATATCTAGATGCTTAGTTTAAGTAGATGTCTAAATTTTAGACCGTTAAAGTGAAATAAGTTTTCAGAAGCATATTTCCTAATTAGACTTTAAGCATAGAATCACAGAATGGTTTGGGTTGGAAGGGACCTTCAAAGATCATCTAGTCCAGCCTCCCTGGTCAATGGCTTTCTATAGTCTGTGCTCAATCAACTTTTTTCGTTCTCCATTACACCTGATTCTCTTTTCTTTCCCTTTGGGATGAAAATTTGGTGACCAGCTGGAGTGTTACTGGAGACTTTACTCATCTTAGTTCACTATGACTGACGCAAACAGTCTTCTGATGTACTTTAGAGCTCCAGTGGCTATGTTGATTTATATCAGCTGCAAATCTGGCCCAGTGGCTGTGACCCAACTATTGACAAAATCTAGAAGCTCAACTAATGCAAAGAAATGGATTTTTTTAATATACATTTCTATTTGAAGGGTGGTCCGTAGAGTCATTCTTTGACTCTGAGTTGTAATCATATTCGTGTTGTTCAGATGATATACTATGCCTGGGGTTGCAATGCGTCATGAAAACCTCATTGTGTTGGATACAAATACAATCTGCAGTTGAATAGGGCTCTTTTTCACCGTTGTCTATCAAAATTTCTATTACTGGCTCAGTCATTCATTAGCAAAAGTACAAAGCACATGTTCTGAGTTCTGTACAGGACCATCAATTATGCCAGTCTTGTAAAGAAGTACTGACATTGATTTTTAACTGGACAATAGATTTATTTTTTATTAATTTTCCAAAGGCTATTTTTATTCTTTTTAAAGTGGAAACAAGCATCTTGGCTCATCTTTCAGTGGTATGTCCATGACACAGGACATGGAATGACTCATTTATAAAGGAACAAAACTGTACTCGAATCCAGCGTTTGCAAATTTTCTTAAACTCTGCTCCTGAATTACCACCTCTTGAGAGAAGTGGTAAGACTTTTGTACTATCTCCCATTAGCAGAGAAATCTGGATAGCAGAGTTCCTTAATCTCAGAACTGCAACTCCAGTTTTCTTGGGTAAAATGTCCCTTCTTATCTGTGGCTATTTTTGGCAGACAGGGACACTTTAGGATATTCTAGAAAAACAGATTTTTTGTGTGTGTGGTTGGAACCTATTTCTAGAGATGTCTATTGCTATTATACATTATTATTTATTACTATCAATGTTGTAGTAGATTGTCTGAATCATTATCATTTGGGGGAAACTTAATCAAGACCTTCATCAACAAAGACTGGTTAGCACCTAAATTCCTAAATATGTGGAAACATTACTCCTTAAAAGCATGAAGAGAGAATGAAACATCCAGCCATAGTGAAGACAGATGGAAAAGAAGCATGTTACGCTGCTTAATTTTCTGATGTCTTGCATATTTACTAAGTTTTTGATAGGCATGCATCTGTACTGGGTTCCTGCAGAAGTATTACGGTTAGAGATTCAGCATGACCATGCTGACACTCAAAACTTTAACAGTCTCTTTACTTCAAAGTTAGGTGGGGGACTGACTAGAAAAGCACCCACTTTTTTGAAGGTAAAAATCCTCTGAACTTTAGAAACTTGTTTGCATGATGGAGTGAAAATAAACTTGTCTCATGTTTTTGTTTATCAAAGCCTTGGAGGAGATTTCCTCCACTTCGCAAAAGGCTGCTTTTTGAAAAAGGCTACTATTCAGAGTATTTGTGGGAGATCTGGAAAACTCATTTTGATTTAGATCTGGAACTTGAAATTGGCTCTCTTCCATAAGCAGCATTCATGGATTTGGCAGAGATATATCCCTGTCTCTGAAACAAAAGTTGAAACTTTGGGAATCTGGTGGGGAAGGAATTTTTGCCTATCTAAGCATTAGGAACATAAATGAGTGTCGTAACAGCTGTACCACAGATCTCTTATTTTTGTTCAAACAATACTTTTTAATGTGAATTAGAGCTTTTAGCAAGGTAGACTGAGGCAGGAAGGGGGGAGGTGGACTTTTCCTTTTTGTTAAAATTCACAGGTTTTCAATCCAAAATCGTAGTCTTAATGAAGTAAAATGTTTTGATGGATGAAGTTCGATTTATTTATTTATTTATTTATTTTTAAAAACACTCTGACCAGCAATTTGAAAAACTAGGGAGAATGGGATAGGAACAGTCCAGACACAGAAAAACAATTCATGGGCAGGTAGATTGAGAGGAAAAAAAGTAAGTTAATATGAAAATAAGTTTCCTAGGGTTTTGTCCTGTCCCTATTAAAAATGAAAATGCACCATTATAAATAGAATGGCTTACCGCAGTAATATTGTATTCCAGGCTCTGCTAGAAGCCTTTTAATGCTGCGTTGAAAGGAATGTATGGGGATTCTAAATGAGCTATATAATTCTCTATTTCACATGCTTGACCCTAATGTCACACAACATGATAGGAGCACCAAATTTGTATGCTTACTAGCTGTTAGCAACACCATCACTTGTAGTTGTGTCTGCATAGAGCTTGGTGAGTCTTACTGTTTGTTTATGATCCCGGCTCTGCAGTGCTGTCATATAATTCTTCCTGTCAATAATAATCACGCACATGTTTACTTAGAAGAAATATGGGGAATGAATATGCTTTACTCCAACCTAAGGGAACCTTCATAAATAAGCACCTGTGAGGGAAATAAAGAACCTGCTGATAACAATATATATTTTTTGCTAACCACTATTAAGCATTTAATGTTATGTCTTTTGAAACAGTGAGGAAACACAAGTTCATGGTAATTCTTATTTGACAGTGACTAGGATAACACATACCCTGCACTTTTTTTTGCCTAAATACTGTCCTATAAATAATGAGCCAAAACTGAATTTAGTACAGTAAGTATAGATTATTTTGTTTATTGTGTAGCATAATTTAGACAGTATTTGCGGTCAGCCAAGCACCTTACTCTCCCATTTTTTTGCCCTTACAATGCAGCTGGGGAGAAACAATCTATTACACTTCATTAATCCTTTTAATATCTGTTGTCTGCATTATTTGCTCTTTACTTTGTGGTTACAATTAATATTTAGCTTCCATTATGCAAAGTCCAGTTATCTGTATTAAATTCTATTTGCTAGGCTTCAGTGTCAAAGTGCTGCCAGGACAGCATTTGGAACCAAATATCTCTTCTTATGCTAATGTTAGGCAAATTTATGAATTGCAGTTTTATTCCTTCATCTACATAATTGATAGAGATGGAGAACAAGAAGCATCATTTCTACCCTGTCTGCCTCTTTCATAAACCATTAGCTGTTACAACTTGATTTCCAATTTCTAACCAATTTTCTACTCAGCTTGCTGTTTATTTTTGCTGCTTAATTCTGTCGGTACGATTAACTACAGGCAGTTTTGTTTTTTTTTCTTCTCATACATGCTTGGTTGTAACATTTGAAGTACAGTAGTTCTAAACCTTAACGCAGTTTTGAAGACGTGTATTGGCAAACTATTTGGGTTCTGTCTTTAATATATGTTAATGACAGTACTTAACATAGAGTTCTTAATTTTGACTCTAGGCATACTGGGGAGGTGTCTCACCATGATGTGAACTCCTCAGTTGCATGTTGAGTACCAGACTCAATTAAGGACAATACTGCTTAGTCAGGGATCTCATCTTGCGTACCAGGAACTCCACCTGGTACTAATATTCAAACAACACTGTTTCCTGTGATGTGCATCACTGAAACATCCCAGCATTCATTAAGTCATTCACTTTGGAGAGAATACTAGATCAATGGTGGTTTCATCTCTGTGAGAATTTATATTCAGTTCTCTTAATCACTTGTGGACTAGTTGTCTATGGATTTTATGGATGAGACTAATACAACTGAGCAAAGACTTTTGAAATTTACTTTCACTCTTTTCCCTGGAAATAAAACACAGATTCTGGATGAATGAAGAAAATTTTAAACTACCCGAGTTTTGCCAAAGTTCTTCAATCTTAAGTTCAATGTTTTCCAAATTAATTACTTGACCTTCTCATAAGTGTATCATAGTTCAGCTCTGGTCCTGTTCTAGTTTTGAAACCAAACAATAAGACTGCTGAAAAGTCTGAACAGGACATACCTATGTTGGTTTGCATGAAACACCACCTTAGAGTGGAAACAATGCTTTCAACTTTGCAGAAATGCTAGGGAAGTAAGAAAGGGGGGAAAAAAAATCCCTGTATTCCCTTCATTATTTGTTACTTGGATCATGCTTTTCTCCTAGAAGTGTATGATTTTTAAGACAGACTGGGTTTTTTCTATGCCAGGAAAAATGGGGATCTGAATGGATCTGGAAATCACTAGGTGGGATGGTAATATTATTTCTGCCTCAGCATGGAAAAAAATGGGACAAAAGTAGAGATTACGAAAAAAATATTTGTAAACAAATGCCTCAAGATGAGAAATCAGGACACTTTGGAGAAAAAGTCCTGGAACCTGATTCTAATGAAGTCAGTACCAGCTTCAATGATGCAATATGAAATCTCAAAGATAAGAAAAAGGAGCAACAAATTTGGGAGTAGCCTTTAAATTTTGGGAAGCTGTCTGGGAGCAGAAAGAAGAGAGGTTTTGTTACACAGAATAGACAGGGAATAAAATTCCTTTTAGGTGTCTGCAATGCTATTGTCAAAAAAGATAGCGATCAATGAATAGAGCGGGGGGCGGGGAAAGCACAGCAGTAAGCAAAACAGAGCCACTGTTTGCAGGCAGGAGCCCAGTGCTGGGGCTGCCCAGAGTTTTGAGACTGTCCCAAAATGGTTACTCTCCAGAGGAAACTCAAGCTGTTTTTCAAATTAAAAAGAAGAGGAAACAGTTATAAAAAAGCCAAATTTTGCAAAGTCAGCTCCAGCCTACTGTCTTCAGTTTCCCCTTTGTCAGCAGAAGCTGTTGACAGGCAGCTTGGCAGCCCACCTGTGTTTGTTCTTCATGTTATTAAATATCAACCCTAAGCCAAACAGAGTAGAAGTTAGAAAATATGTTAGAAACAATAAAAGACATCCTAAAGGATCAGCTCCCACAAGGGTCACGAAACACATATTGGGAACAGGATCAGTTAAACAACCCTGTGGGGTATTGGCATCTCTTCTGTGACTGGTCAGGGTGTGATTATGCTTCAGATTTTAAAGTAATATTGTCTTGACAGTGCTTTAGTTAGTGACTTACAGATAGGAAGGCTCTTACACTAGTAGAAAGCCACTTTTACAAGAATCTTATTTTTCTTTAAATACAAGAGAATAAGCTAAGCTGGAATCTTCAGCTGGTGTAAATTAGGGAATTATACTATTCTTCTCATCAACCAATTATTTCTGGACAATGTGTCTGTTCTGAACTCAGTCTATATTGAGTATTCCCTGACTTGAGAACACTAGGTGCTCCCCCACCAGCTCCTCAGTAGGTTCTCCAATGTGAAGTTTTGAGCTTTATTTCCATCTATCAGAATTTGCTTCTTAGGTGGTATTCATATTAGCACCATATGATGAACAAAGACTTCAAAATCAAGGCACGGAATCAAAAGGCGTATGAACTGTCCTGCATTTAATACAACATGTTGAGGAGGGAAGGCATGGGAGCTATGGAAGAGAGCCTTCATTGGTGGTGATGAACCAAGGTTGATGTACAAACCTTGTGGTTTGGCTCAATGGATGTTTTTAGCAGGGACTGTTTCTGGCCTTTTTTTTAGTGTCTGGCATAGACTACTCTTGAGGGCAAGAGATGAATACCTGTAGAAGCACTGTGTACAAGTACAAGAAAACCTCATTATGTAAAACTGAACCTGTCTGCTTTCCAAATTTGCCATCTCCAGTCTCGTGAACTGAATTCTTTAGGTCAAGGTGTCTACAAATCATGCAACTCGCTGTCCTCTCTGAGCTTTTGGTGATGAAGTTTGAGATTCATGCCATCAACCTGAGGTTTTAAACTATTTAAGTACTTTGGTTAATCAGTGGAAACACAAAGCCGGTAAGAGAATGTGAGTCAGAAAATACCAAAGTTCTGAGTTTACCTGAGGAAATTCATGTCTGTTTTCACTGACTCTGCAGCAGTGGAGCAATTGGTTTTGTTTTTCTCTTGTTTGTTTGGGTTTTTTTGGGGGAGTTTTATTGAGTGGGTTTGGGTTTTTTCAGTGTAAGATCCCTAAATATTTTTACTTAGTGGCACAGACCACATATTATGAATATCCTTTCTATGGGCAATATCTTAATTTGTTTCAAATGTATTGCAAGCAACTCTCTTTCTTACCTTATAAAAGTACAGGCTGAAATCCACCACTGCAAAGGAGATGTAGGGCTGCATTCTTTCCTGGGGCTCAAACAGCTAGGTGAAGTCAAGCTGGACTTGAGCTGTTTATTTCTCAGCATCAAAAGCTGCCTTTCTTAGTAAAGTATCAGATAATACAGATTTCACAGTATGCTCTCATGTGTTTCAGAAACTGGTATTTTAATCAGAGCTGTAGAATTGCTTGGGAATGATTTGCTGTGTCTAGGAGAAAAAAGGTGACCACTTCCAGCACCCTCTGCTCCTCCACCTCCTTTGTGAAATGTATCATTAGTGTAAATTGTTGTCTTGGAACAAGGGGATAGTTTGAGTTGTACAGCTTGAGGAATTTCTCCAGATCCATGTTCAAGCTGACAAGTAAACAAGATGAGCAGGCTCAGTAGGCTTTCCTTGATGATTTGCATGATGGATTTTTGAGCCTTGGCAAGCTAGCTTGCAAACTGAGTGCTCTTCCTTTGCTTCTCTGACATGGAAATGTAACCTGAACTCTTGTCTCCATGCATTTGGGACGTGGACTCATACCTGTGATTCAAGCTAATCAGGATGCAAACAGGGTCCTATGGCCCAGTAATACCTCAGCCCACCTCTACATGAACAATGATTCTGTCAGAAATAATGATCTTAAACCGAAGTCCTGCTCTCCTGTGTGCATATGAATATCCAGCAGGCAATGGATTTATTCGAGCTCCCTGAGAGTAGGGTTTGTCTTGGTCTCCTTACTGTATTTCTCTTTTTAATTAGTGTTTGTGCTCTTGCACTCAAAACAAAAACTGATTCAGAGTTTGTCATGTTTTCTGATGTGTTGGTATTTCCAGTGGGTATCTTTAATAGGAAGCTGTAAGAAATGCCAGCATGTCAGGATTGCTCTTACATAGGTAGTCCACGGGAGACATACCAAGACAGCACAGTCAGATGAATAAAGCATATTGGGGGCAATCTAGGTCACCTTGTAGTTTTTGACTTTCCCAATGCTGAAAACCTCTCACCAGGCCAGGGCTCTGAATATTATGACTTGGGAAAGGAAAAAGATCAGATCAAGAACATTTCAGCTGTTGGCCTTTTCCTGCCAGTCATGCTTCTGTTCCTCTTGCCCCCACTGACTTGTATTTGCCAGTGCCTCAGCATTGTGCCAGCACTATGAGGGAAGGCATTGCACACAGCGGCCGACCAGTCACTCTTGAAGTGTATTGCTGCACACCCTGTGCTATTCATGCTCACCTTAGAGACTGCAAAGAGTAGAGGCGTGTCTGGCGCCTTAGTTGCAGGCAGACACCTTTGTTCGAAGAGCGCTCTGCTTAGCCTTAATCTGTACCCACTTGCTGCTCCCCAGGAGTGTCAAAGGTAGGCAGAAAGCACAGCTGTATACATCTATTCCTCTGATGCCTTTAGTCATTGAAAAGTCAGAGGTGACTTTGCAGAAAAAATTCAAAAATCATCCTGAGGGTCCCCTTGCTGCCCTACCTTAATTGCCTCCTTCAGTTCCAAGTGTCTATCCTTCTTTTTCCTTGCTGTGCAGGAGACTCTCCTCTTACTCTGCGTTATTTAGTATCTCAAGAATGGGCACTGACTTCAAACACTGAAGCCTCCAAGACAGCTTCTTCTTGGATTATTTAAAAGAAACAGGGATTTCTATGTGGTTCTGAGCAACAAGGCTATAGGAAAAGGACAGATTTTTGTGCTGATTTAGGGTTTGTTGTGGGTTTTTTGTTGGCTTCTTTTTTTTAAACTACTGGAATCATAGATACCAAACTTTCTGCATGGATAAAATGGGAATTTTCAGCTTAATGAACAACAAAAGAAAATCCTCTTCCTCTCACCTAGACTATGACTCACTCCCCCACCTGATCCTGGGTAGTTCCAGTAGGCCTATGTAAGCAGCTCATCTTTGGCTATTCAGTTCTTGGCTTAATCTGTGGGAATTACCACTTAATGTATTAATTAGTGCCAGTGGTGTTATGCTGAAGTGGGAAACCATGCAAGTCACTTGTGCATACACTAACAATGTGTTAGGTTAGGGTTTTAGGAGTATTATCTGATTAAACCTTAAGCCCTGCAATGCAAACCAACAAAATCCTCCTCCTTAATGGAGGAGCTGCCTACCTATTGAGTATCAGATTCTTTTTAGCATAGATTTCAGTTCAGATGTCAAGAGGTTTGTCCAGACCTCTTTTTCCAGGGAAAACTTTGCTGGAAACGTAATTTCACTTTTTAGTTTTCATTGGTTTCGAATTTCCAGATGAGCTAGCAATCCATGAGAAGAACCTTCGGTATGATATTTGTGTACATCATCAAATAAGATAGGAATAGTGCTGTAAGGGAAGTTTAAGTCAACTCAGTTTAACTTCAACTTAAAAAAAAACCTCTTTGTTCTTGAAGTGCAGGCACTTCTGACAGTCTGTCTTTCTTTGATACCAAACCAGAGAGTGTGCATTTCTATTATTGACCTTTGAACGCAATTAGAGGAGAAAGTGTTCTACTATGTGTCAAGAGCTTAATGGTTATGAATGTTTTTCTTTGGGTACAAGTGGCTTGTTCCTGACTTTTAGTATGAAGAGATGCTAATTTACACTGGGAGCTCCCAGAAACTTCACAGCGCACAAATTTGGTGGGATATAAATACTAGTAGTCTCCAGAGTATCCAAGATTGATTACATTTAGTTTTCATTTGTTCTGCGGACAGGAAAAAATTCTCACTCAAATTTAACCAGGTGAGAGAATGTTTGTGGCACTTCATGCAAACATCCTGAACATGCCACTGAAAAAAACAAGTCATGTAGTTTATTGATGAAAACTTGTTGATGTTTTTACTGCACTTCAAGGAATTTTTGTCATGATGTACCTTCCAATGAACTACTAATTCAAACAATATGAAATTGAAAGCTCAGAGGTCAAGATGAGTTCAGGACGATATGGTTAGCAAAGAATCTTTAGACCAAATGGGCCCTAAATAACATATTTATCTCTAGAACCTGAAATAATTTGCAAAACCAGTACGTTTTGTTAAGACTGGTCAGAAACTCCCCAAACCTTTTAGTTTATTACTTTTTTTTTTCAAAAGAAAATTGAAGTTTTAACCTTTTCTTTTGTATTAAATAGATCTGATTTCCATGGGGGAAACAAGCTGTTTATTGGCTATCATATAAAAGATTATTTTTACCCCACACTAACGTTTTCCATATCATCATGTATCACATGTCTAGGCAGCTCTAATAATCACATAAAATGAAGGATGATTTGCCCAGGGTAACCATGCAGGCAATTCTTTTATACCTGGTGCATTCTTACATTTTTACTTATACAAGAGAGATAACTCTGTCAGTTTTGTGAGCTGGCATCAAACTTGGTTACAGCAGTAGGCTTTGCTGTTGGGAATTGTATTCAAGATGCCTCAACACCCTGTGACCTTGAATGGTGAGGGTGTGAGTGATGCTTCTTTGGATAACATGAGAACTGTCAGGGTGCTAGAGATAGAGCAAGCTCGTGGTCTTCCAGGTGCTGCAGTTTAGGTGTGCTCTGGCATTGCTGTGTCAGCAAGGGTGGTTATCCCAGAAGGAACACTGTAGGTGGGAAATCCTATTTCAGCCTTGTTTATTGTTTACTTTTTTGTTGTGTTTTGGAAAGGGGAATTATGCATCACAAAGCCAGAATTCTGGGTTTACTGGTTGTAGCCTACAGCCTTAGACTGTCTGTAGTGAAGTCTGCTGCCTTCATCTCTGTCATGCAGGCAGCCTGCCTCTCTGGCCCCTAAGAAGGGCAGAACCAGGGTATACTGTAAGCAAAGCGCACAAATGCTGTTTCCCCAGCACTGTGAACTGATCAAGTGCAAGCTGCTTCTCTCTTGTATTTTTTGTCTTCTATTAAAAACATGGTGACACTGTGAGAGGACCTCACCATGGTCCAGTTTAGAGTGGAGGTCTAGGTGTATGTGCATGAGTTCTGTAGACCCATAGGATTCTTACTGAGTCCGGGAAGGATTAAAAATGCATTGTGTTTTTAAGGGGCAAAAATGAAACTACTTGAAACACTGATTAAAAGAAACAAGACCCCCAAACATTTCCATCAAGTTTCTGTTTTGCCTGGCTGTTCATTGGTGTAGAAACTAATTGTTAGAGGCATGATTCTGGGGATATTTCTGGGCTATCTTCCCAACATGTCTACAGCTCGTGATAAAAAAGCCTTACAGATTCTCTTTGCTTCATGGGTTTCAAAAGCTTGCTGCTTTGAAGTTAGTGGCATTGTACTCTTTTCCCCTCTACCAGCTTTCAGGCTCAAAAGTGTTTTCATAATGCATATAGATGAAGGTTTCATGCAGTCGGACTTCTGCAATGGTAAAAGAGGTACAAGGGAAATTTGAGAAGTGACTATGTTTTTAGTTTCACTGTGAATCAATCAGTAGTCTTTGAAAGACTTGAAATGTTGGTAAATTGCTACATTTTATATATTAACAAAAAAAAAGGAAAGCAAACTTATAATTTTTAACTCTGTGCACACTATCTTGGAAAGAAAGACCTGCACTGCAAGGTGCTTATGCCAAACAGCTGAGAACATGCTCTTAAACGGAAGTGCAGCTTGCAACTTTGCTCTGTTTGCAGGCTGAAAAGTACCAAAGATGTGCAGAAGTCCCCATTTGGAAATGTATGATAGCAATGCCAATATATAGTGTATTTGAAAAAGTTTACAGTTATGTTAAATAAAATACTATTTTATTCTTGTAGTATGTAAGCAATTATGTGAATGTTCCTGACGTTCATTGGCGCATACAGTGTAGCTTCTACATCACTAGCAGTGATCGTAATTGTAATTAAAGATGTATTACTGCATTTAAATATGAAAATCAACAACCATAATCAACAGAGCTATTGTGGCACTGGTAAAATGGCTTGCCTGCTATCAGAGGCCATTATCCAAACTTATCTGTGAGCTGTATATTATCCTTCAGAGTGCTTTGAGTATGGCTTTTTCATAGCTAAGAAGCTATAAAAAAAAATATTGCCCCAAGAGATAGTCCTGAAACCATTCAAAGGATCTCAAACCTGTCAGGATTGGGTGTTTCAGCAATCTAAAAAAATTATCACTCACATTGGTCTGTTTGATCAAATGAAGTCTGTAAGTTGGTTGCTGGATATAAACTAACTGGGAGCCTGAGGATTAAAAAAGTTCCTGAACAATTGGAATGAGGGGAAAAAAAAGAATTGAGCCAGGTTACACCGACTCAACGGATTTTTATAAGTAAACCTATTTCTAGGCAATTGATTTTACATTATTCATTATTTGAGATTTGAATGGCAGCTAGAATATTATAAAAAATAATGAAAGTCTCCAAAGGTAGTGGAAGTACCAATTCAAGTAGAGTTACAGGTGTATGGCTCAAAGAATGCTCTTATCCTTGAAAATGAACTTCATTCATTTTCAAGACAGTGAGGAAAAACAACTGCATTTGAAAACTCTGTTTTGTTTATTAACACTTTGTCTTACTTGTCTTGTTCTAAGGAAGGTAGAGCTCCCAAATTCTCCCATTGTTCTGATTATTTCCCTGGTAAGGTGTGATTTCAGTTGAGATTTAGGAGGTCAGGAATAGCCAGCCTGGTAATTCGTTCTTGAAGAGAATTGAGATCCTGGGTTTGCATGTAGCTCTGATTCACATCCTCCTTTCCTTCTCATCACCCGTAAATCTTCATGTTCAGAAATGATGTTTCGTTCCATTGCAAAACAGGGAATCCTGGGTATGAATGAACTATGTGAAAAGAAGTTTTGTGTGTACAGTTCTGGTACATTAAGGAAAGGGATTCTACACCTGATTTTACCTAATATTTGAAACCCATAACTGCTGGCCTGTTTCTGCTATGCAGCACTCTCTTCCTTGAGAGAAGACTGACTTTGCTCCCAGACATGGATAAAAGGCAGAGCACAGAAATACCGGCCCAGGACTTCCTTAGGAACAAGCTTGTAATTCAGATTGAGACTGTGTCCTGGCTCCTGCACACCTCAGGGTAAAAAATGGCCCAGGCTTTTTTTGGTACTTGTTTCTTTCTTCCTCAGCTTAGCTGTTATGGCTGATATCTTTATAAAAGGGAGTCTGCATTAAAGCTCATACTTTTGCCCTACTTTTCCTCATTTGTTGTTTACAGTGACTTTACAGTACCATTGGTCTTTGTACCATAACCAAATCATAGCTGCACATGGCTATAAATGGTTAAGACCCAAATAAGCCTATATATACACCATAAGACCCTAGGTGCTGAAGCTTTAAGAAAAATAAATAATCCCATCTGCTTTATACCAGGCAGAGCACAAATAGGGTAACAGAATCTCACCCTAGAAACAATTCCCTCTTTTTCCTTAATATTGAGGCTGTTTTGATTGAAAAACATTGTTGCAGAAACAGTTTTAAAGTAACTCTAAAGTTAGGGAAAAGAAGTAAAGGAACAAGGCTGTTAAACACATTGGAAGTTGAACTTAGATTATTTGGCTAGAAGATTCACTATAGGATTCAAAATTTGCTAGAGATCACTCAAACTCATAGCAGCAAATTTGCTTTTTTGGCTAAGATTTGTCTCAGTCATGCTTTCATGACACAACCTATTTTAGGGACATCCCACTTGTTTAGTGAGTGACAGATGGGAAAAATAGAGGATACAGTGGTTGGGAGAAGGGGCAGAGGTAACTTGCAGGGTTAGGCTTTTGTCAGTCAGGTTGGTTTTATAAGCGATATAAACCGAAATGCAATAGTTAGGGTTTTGTATTAATACTTCCATAGATTCTCTTGCAGGTTTGATTTTAGTTATAGTGAACTTTTTAGTTGCGTGACTGAGGGAGAGAGAAGGGAGGAGAGGAAATGCATGAAATGGTATTCAGGGATGACATCTCTGATTTCTTCTGTGAAGTGGAGCAGGGGGAAGGAACTCTATTAAATCACATCCAAACAGAGAGACTTCCCAAGCTGGGGTAAGGGGAGTTTGGACAACATTGAAATTACCAATTTTGCCTTACCGATAGGGAAAGGCATATCACTTCCCAAACTTCTGATACTCAACCCAGGCTGCAGTCTGTGTGAACAGTATTCTGAACAGCTATTGTCAGATGATTTCTGCAAAAGTAACTATGATGGTTTAAGACTTTATTCCTTCCTCCCTCTTCTTCCATCAGTACGTTGGTACTGTTCTGCTGTCAGCTACTGCCCACGTAGCAAAGCTGAGGAAAGAGATTATGGGAGGGCTCCTCGTGCTCCTCTGTGCGAGGTCAGATAACCTGTCTGAAACTGCTGCAGCAATCTATGCTAAATGATGTCTGTTAGTGTCTGAGGACTGGATTTTTTTCCTGAAGCAATGGCTTTGCTTTCCCTGAGATCATGTGCAGGTAGGGAAGTGTCATGCAAAAAGATGACTACTTGCAACCTAGAAGCTGTGTCTGAGCGACTGCTGGGGCGCTTAGCAGTGGGTTCTTTTTTTCTCATTTTTCCCCACAAATATACACTGACCTTTAGTGAAGGTGGTGGAAGAACACCCAGTCTTCCCGTTACAGTGAACAAATGGCTCTGGCTCATCCCTCCTAGTGCCTATGAGTTCTGCATGCATGCTGTCACTCAGGTCCACTGGCCACCGAAGAAACATATTTGTGTTACACAGCTTGTTTGGCTTCATCAGTGACCTTGATTTCATGACTTAATTCAAAATTTGCTGGAATAAATGAATAATTTCCTTTACCTTTCTTTGAATTTGGACCACAAGCTCAGATAGGAACTGGAAATGATGATGACACAGATTTCTCTTGAACCTAGCAAAGTGGAGCTGGCTGATCCCTGGTGCCGTTATCAAACGAAAATAATTACAAAAAAACCCTCTTTGTAGTAGAAATAGTGGCTCTTAAGGTGTTCTGAAGTCATGATATAGTCCTAGTGTGAATGGCTGGGTAAGATAAGGACTTACTGTTAATCATCTATGAGGTCATGACAGCCATGAGCAGGGCATGAGAGGGTGTCTGAGCCATGGGATGCTGTTCAGGAACAGGCTAGAGAAGGGTGACAAAGGCTGTCTCTGAGGCTGTGGCAGCTTGTCTGAGCCATGAGGTCCAAGGCTTCTGGACCATCAGCCCTTCTCCCCTTCCCTGCTGCATCACTGACTCCCATTGCACTTCCCCAACAGCTCTGTGGCTTCCCTGTGGAGCCAGAGATAAGCCACAGTATGGCACAGAGCAAGCAACTATTGGCACTATGGTGGGAAATACAAACAGCACATCTCTGCTTCACATCTGCAGCAAGTCCACATCTGCTTAATTCCCCTATCTTCTTAACCCCACTGTTTCTGAGGTGCCTCTTAGGGCTCACAAGTGCCTGAGCTCTCTCTGTATCAAAGCTGTGGACAGCTGAAGCAAACTCAATGCAGTTGCCAGGTATCAAGTCCTCTCCCTAAAGCATGGAGGCACTAAAGTTTCTTGAAGGATCAATGCCAGATAGTTTTGTATCACTTTAATAAAACCTTATTTCTCCTTATATTGTATGTTTGTTCTTGGAAATTACATAAATGTCTTCACTGAAGCTTTCTCAATATGTTTTGTGTGAGGTAGAGACAAAGGTTGGGAAATTGCAGCCCAAGAGTTTAAGTTTGGAAAGATTAGAAGCAATCAAAGTTTGCTGTGATGTATCAGGCAAAGCCTGGTATTAGGCACTGCTGTCACTTCCGATAACATGCAAACTTAAAAAAAAAAAAAATAAAAAATCAGAAGTCTAAAAATTACATGGGGTTTGCTCGTGTTGCCATTGAATCACAAAGCAGAAGCTTTCACATTGCAGCACTTTGGCCATTGCATTCAATGCACATTTTTTGCGTTGTACCTTGTATGATCATTTAGTGGAAGCTTTTAAATGTTTTTAACATATAGTGACTTTTAAAGGTTTTTCTGACGTTTTGTAGAGTTGAGCAAGAAGAATCTCTTGCAACGTGATATGCATTATTTCTTAAATATACGAGGTTAGCACTTCTTCTGAAACTTTATTGAAACCTATTACTTCTGAGAAATTTTGACCATATTGAAATAAGGTCTCTTAAAAACTAATTAATTCTTAAGTCTGTTGGTCACAAGCAGCTTTATGGGAGTGCTTGTGTGTTGGCGCTCCTCCTTTGAACAGAGCTCCCTGTACAGCAGTGCAGGTGTTGAATGGCTGAAACTCCCAAACCAGAACAGGCAAAGTGTCACCAAAAGATGCCCGGGTCACTTGTTCCTCTCACGCTCCCTGTGCTGAATCTAATATTGATATGATGACCTAGTAAGCTAGATCCGGGAACTGATTTAGCTGAAAACCTAAAAAAAGTTGTTTCTTATCTAAACAATTTCAGTTGGAAGAAAGTATTATCTCCTGATCAAAAAAAAAAAAAAAAAAAAGTTTAAGTGGAAAAGTCCTTCCCAGCTTTAGCTGTAGTGATGGATGAGTTTTCTTTTCTGCGAGTTTCTCTCTTGGGCTCTCACAACATTAACTTTCATAGGCAGGAATGTCACATTAGAACTTAAAATTGCTCAGACTGAAGGGCTTTCCCTCCCCACCCCCTTCAAAGACGTTACTTGTAGCTTTGTTCATGACAAATCCATGGAAACTCAGTCTAGATTTGTTTGCTACCCAGAGGTATAGCTTAACCCTGCAATAAACACTGGATGATATAAATGATGTTTATATGATTCCAAATGAAGGAGGAACTGATGTCAAGTATTTTGGACAAATCTTGTCATATAATGGGGGATAGGGAGCTAGAATAACCAATGCGTGCAGGAATACTGTGAGAACGAGAGGTCCTTGTCAGATTTGAATATTATTCATCCTCATATTCAAGGCTTATGAGATATCCTGTTCATGCCACACTGTAGTTTTGTGCCTCTTGGGTTTGTTTAACCCTGATGTAACTCTGATAACTTCATTAAAGGTGGATGAGGGCAGTGTCTGAATCTTTCACAGGAGCACAAACGTGGTATTTTGAAAAGGAATTTAAAAAAAACAAATCTGTAGCAAGAATCTTAGAGGAAATAAACTTTGACTGGACTTCTGAAAAGTAGTGAACAATTGCTACAGTTAGTCCTGTGCTAGTGATTGCTATGGGTCAGATTTCAACAAAGACTGGGATTTGTTACAACTTCATATTTGTCTTGACCAAAGAACTAAAGTGGTTTGGCCTCTTTGACAGCAGATCCAAGAACTACCAGATGAGTTGATAATTAAGTAGAATTTCTTTTATTTGTGTTCCAAGTGGCCATTCATTCCTGAAGTTTATTATTCGATAATAAAGTTTATATCATGTGTTCTTTTACCCCCAAACGGAGATCTTCATCTCCCAAGGGTGTTTCTCTGGCAGGGTTTCCCAACAGAATAGCACTGCTCCTGCATCTCCTTATAATCCTTAGATGCACCATTGAGGAGAGTGACTGTAGGGATCTTAAAGAGTAAGTGGAAGCAGAAGCAGAAGCATGACATGAGACCTGAATAACCCTTTTCCAGTGAGATTCAGAGAACTCCCTACAGTCGGTTCAGTTCTCTGTGTAAGACTGAGTATGAGAGGAAAATATCCACTGAATAATAACCTCTTACTCAGAGACAGTCATCCTAGGCAAACTTTAGTTAAGCACTGGCTAAACTAATCTGGCTTGACACCAATAATAAATTGCACAAATTCCTGCGACCTTCATCATTCTTATTTTGTATTAAATGTCATCTTGTTAGATGATGCATGAATGAATAGTACAATATGATAGATAGCGTGAATTATTGTCCGCTAATAGATTTTGTTAAAACATGTCTCCTCTCTGGGTTGGTCCTTGAGAAATATGCCCCAAATTATTTCTTAGCAGGTCTTAAAAATCAAAGGAATGTAGGAACTTCATAGGAGTTGAGAAAATTGCTTCTGTTTCTTCCTCAGCTTAAGACATTGCTTTTTTCCTTGCTTTCATTACTTCATGTGTGTGGACACTCAGAGTGATGGACACAAATACACAGGCTTGGCTTGGACCTGACTCTATAGGTCAAGGTCATCAGAAAACTTTGAGGAAGGAAGGCAGGCTGTTTTCTGGAATATAAGGAATCCTCCAGATTAAGCAGGTTGGTGTTTAAACTGAGAGGAGGTAAAAATAGATTTCTACCTACAACCCCTTAAGGCCACCATTTCCCACCCAGGATGTTTCTATACTCCCTGCAAAGCTCTGCTCCAGGAACACTGTAGGCCATGGCAATAGAGGAGATTCAATAGGCTTTTTGCTTTCCCCTGGCAAGCCAAGCAGTTCATGAGCAATCTTTAAAGCTGCATTAAAAACAAATGCACTAGAAGTGTGTTTGCCTCTGAAATTATAAACTTGATGTTATTGAATGATAAAGATATTTGCTTAATAGCTTATAATAATTAGGGTGATATTTAGGCTGATCTGATAATTTTGTCTATGAAAAGTTGTCATCTCCAAACACCTCCATCTTCAAGGTATCTGTTGCATATAACCAAGTTTTTAAATTTACTCTTCACTGGACACTATCGATAAGCATTTTTAATAAGTTTCCAGAGACTGTCAAATAGTAAAAATTTGAATTGTCAGCAGTTTTCTTAAAAAAAGCCCCAAAAACTATTTTTAAGGCTTCAAGATAGTAGGGAATTAAATGTGATCCTTTATCAGCCCAGCTCCTTTTTCTGTCCACAGTTATATAGATAAAGCCAGATGGTGTTTAAGATATCTAACCAAATTCCACAAGGCAACAAAAACTGGTGTCTGCCTCTGATCTCTCCTTATCAAGATGGCTATGGTTTTGTAATGTGGTTGTGAGTCTCAGGGTGCGGCTTTTGTATGTGTCCTTTTCTTTCATACACACCTGACATCTTTCACATGCCTAAAGCCCCTCTAAATGGGTATTAGGAAATCAAGAGTGACTAAGATGTCAAGTTTTCTGATGCCTCTTTCTCCCCCGTCTGGGATTATTGTCTTATTGTCAATCAGTGTAACTCAAAGCAACCTCTAGGCTGCTCTAAAAATTTTGGTGGTCAGACCTGATACATACAGTTCAGATGGAAGAAAATCTACCTAATATTGAAGAACTCTTGATTGGAAGGCAACATCCTGAACTTCCACAACTGAGTAAAATGTCTACTAAAAGTTTCTGTATATCTACAGCCGATTTCTTTCAATGGACTCAAAAAGCCCTGAACATTTTCAGTCAATAAACAGCACATTTTTATTCTAACAATTATATTTCTGTAAAAACCTTTTGATGTGTCATTAAGTAGCAACCCATTTTGCACAGGAACTGATGCTTCTCTCTCATCCTATATGCATCTTTCCACTCAACTGCACTTTAATTGGGTGTCAGAGAAGGTAGGTGGAAGGTATGAGCATGTTGCATCTGAGAAATCTTCAGAAAATTTGGCTAAGTGCTGAAAACAGTGAAGGGAACAAAGTGGTAGGCTCCACAGTGATTCCAGCTTGTCTGGGACAACAATATAAAATCAGATAAATCTTGGTACGTATGTGTCACCACCCTGGGAAAATGACCACATAATTTGATATACTGTTTTCCTTGCCTCAGTGTTGTTCTTTATCTTCATTTTTCCCCAAGTCTTTCTATCATTCTATTTTAAAATACTGAAAATGATTATTTGAGGCACTTCAAGAAATTATCAAGGAGAAGTTATTTCTGAAGCGTATTTCTTCAGTCATGCAGCTCTTGCCTGATCCAAAACTACTGTGCTGCAACCTGGAACAATAATCATAAGGACAGATAGCTAGAACAGAACAGGCAATTCTAATATGACAATTGGAAGGGATGGAGTGCTATGCTGATACTGCTGGCGCTAAATTTTACTTATCAGACTCTACACTGAGCACCTTTTCTGCTTGTTTTTGATATATGAGTACAGCTGTTTGTGGGATTTTTTAGTGTTTTTTTTCTCTCCAGAAACTTTTTTGTGTATTGACTTTCATATGCTGCCAGCTTGATTTAGGTGCATCAAATGCTAGAGTGAAATCTTGACTAGTAAAAGCTACTAGCCAAATTCTTGTAGTACGTGAGACTACGCCAACTCTAAATAAGGTCCAAAATCTCATTTGCCTTAAAGGTAACACCCTCTTGCTTAGGTATTTCCTATGCAGAACATGAACCTTAGACTCAAAAAGGGGGGGTTTCAATTTTGTCTGCTTTTGGCAGGACTGAGATTTATCAAGACTGTAGCAGGTGTTTTCTAAGGGTGGCATACCTGGGACTGGTATGCCATACTGGGATGCCAGCAAGAACCTGCAGTGGATTTATTTCCTAAAGAGTTCAGCAAATCTGAGCCAGACATATTCAAGTTTAGGGTATCCTGAAGCCCATCTTGTACAGTAGTGCATGACTTTCTGTGAACATCATGCCTCTGGGACTGGGGTGCTCTCTGATTTTTCACCTTCCATTGTCTCATTCAGTAAGTGCTTCTCCCAAAAGGAGTTTTTTGTAGACCCTTACTTTATTGCATCATATAAAGTAAGACCAGACTCTTGTTGAAACCAGTGGGAGTCTAATTCAAAAAATGCTTCCAAAGATGAAGAACATTTTAAAATCAAATAAGTGTTCACATGATTTTGAAGTCTAGCAGTAATTCTCATCGTGTAAACAAGCAGGATTTTGGAAAATGTCATGTTGATGTATGGCAAATAAACTGCATCCTGACGTTTTGCAAAATTTAGGATTTCCTAGCATTAGAAACAGTCTGGCATAGCTTTAATTGAAACACTGGAGATAAAGGGTATATAAAAAAACCCCAACTAGTCCCAGACTTTTTACACTCTTTCATAATTAAAGGACATGAGGTCACATGAAGCTAATCATGGGTAAATTTCAAGCAAATGAAATGAAATATTTCTTCACAAAGCACTTAGATTATGCTGGAGGTCAGAATCAAACAGTGTAGCTGCACTTTTAAAAAACGCCAGCTAACTTTATGATCATCCATAAAATTTTTAGCTTTACCTGCTAGATTGGGTTAGTCTATATTCCTGCCTCAGGGCATTAGCTGATCACCAAATGACCAAAAAGGATTTTTCTTTTCCCTATGCAAAGCACTGTACAATTACTCAAATACTACTTTTTGCCCTTTGCTGTCTTCTAAATAACAGCTATAAGCAGGTGCTAGAAATAGCATACTGCTGTGATGGATAATTGGTAAAAATATGATAAAGCAGCTTTTCTTTTTTTTTTTTTGACTGTGCCAGAAGTTTGCCTTTATTTTTAGCAATGGTTTGTGGTAACAGTACACATTGAAAAAAATTATGTCTTGTACTAAGATAGAATGATGCATGTAACCAGGTACAATTTGAATCTATTTTACTGCAAACTGTTTTCAGAGTATATTTTTTTTAAGATGGCAATAAATATACACCTGCAGATATTTTATTTTAATTCAACAACTGTGTCTATTGAAGTGACATGATGTTTTGCATTTGACTGTCACATACTTCTGATGTCCCAATAAAATTATATCAAAGTGTGTGTTGCTGTAGCTTAGCATACAATTTTAAGCTAATAAAATTAGGGTAAACTTCCTCTGGTTTAACAGAATATCAGCACAATACTCTTTGGTCACATCAATAAAGAATGCTTAAAGGCCTTTCCCATTTTAAAAAATCCTGAAACTTTTAATTCTTCCAAAACTGCTGTCCCTTTGAAAATCAGCTTTAAGTCATCTTCTTATCCCCTCACAATATGTGATCCTATTATAGCTGTAGGGCTATAGTATATTGCTGTCAAAGATACTTTGTGTCATTAGGACAATCCCATAATGCAGCTAAGTTCAGAAATTGTATATTAAATCCGGTTTGGAAATACATGAAGCTGAAGGAATAGGAACTAGCCTGTTTCACCTGGAACACATCATCCTCTGATATCTTCACAGGTCCACTAATAATCAGATTGTTTCACGGTATGCATATCTGCTAGGGTAAGGTCAAAGAAGTTCCTAAGAGCTGAAATGCAGTGGTGAAACTCTGGATGTCTGCAAGGCTGTGAAACAGGAGGCAGGTGCCCAAGCCTTCTACTCAATGTGTGGGCAATGATGGTGAAGAAGAATTATCAGGATCAATTTCCAGAAATATTTATAGTCATACAACAGTTTGTGCAAAAAAAAAAAAAAAAAGCACCCAAACCAACTAACCAAAACCAAACAAACCCCTAAGGTCCCATAAAAAGACTATGGAATCCCTGTCAACTGGTAGTAGTTGTCAGCAGTGAAAGGAGTGGCAACTACTGGTGAAACTGCAGTTACCTTGATGGAAAGGATATAGCAATATCCGAGACACTTTCACTGTTGTATGGCTGTAACCAGGAAAAGAGGAATTGTTCTCAGTGTTAAGACACTTAAACCCAAATTAACCAAAGTTTGCTTAGTTCTGACAATGCTCTGGTGTTAAACAACAATCTGCAACAATTCCAGGGGGGCTGTGGCTAATTCGACCAGAGTCCTTCCAGTAAGCTTAACATGGGGCCCTTACTTGCTGTCTGTATGCTGATTACCGTCTATGAAACAAATACACTATCTCCTGACTGCGATGCATTCAGCTGCCTGCTTTGAGTGATGACCTTTTCCATTGCAGTGGTGACTTGGGTTTGTTCCTGTAGTATAAGCAATAATGGATGTTGAAAAGGAGGGAAAGGAAAGCAGTGAGGAAGGGGGAGACCTTCAGATGCAAAACCAAAGCAATATGTTGAGAAGGGTGTCGAGAGCCGGTTTGTTTCATAGCTTTAATTCTCAATCTGCAGGAGTGCTGGGTGTGAGAAATGTGGCCCCCAAGTTTGAGACCGAGTGGTAGCCTGTTTTGGGGCTGCCATTTAAACACTTGCAGGAAAACATAATATTACAAGTTCCTCATATCTAACTCTATAGGGAGGTGGGAAACCAGGAAAAAAGAATCTTAACAGTGTGAAAAGATCCTGATCTTTTTTTTCTTCTGTAGACATATTTGTTTGATCATGCTGGAGCTTTGAGACCAAATAGCCTGCAAATTGCTTTCTCATTTCAGATGTTTCCATTGCTGCAAAACAAATAGCTTTATTTTACAGCTTTTAAATGATCCTCCCAAGCATTTCTCTCTCTCAGCCTGTTTCTCTTCCTTGCTCCAGCATTTTCACTGTTGCTGCCATTCATCTGCATTTCTTTCTTCTTTGATATTTATGAACTCAGCTTCAGCAGCAGAGTTCACAGAAAACATCTCCTCCTTCTCTGTGCAAGACAAGCCACGTAAAAGTGGCTTACTCAAAAGGAAGCAAGGAGATCAAAAATAAAACCTTCTTTGTAAATCAGGCCCTCAGGCCAAATTCAGCTGCGGTGTGGGCAGCATTACCTAGTCATCTCCTGGAAGGATTTGTATGTCTGGAATTGACTTACATTCCTTTTGAGATGTAAAAAGATGTCTAAATTTAAATTAAACTCTTTCCAGGAGGAGCAGACTCCTGTGGGAGTCTCATGGATGAGGGAGAACATAAGACTATGGCAGAGTGAGGGTATCTAATGGCTAAAAGCACAAGTCCGGGTGCCCAGTTCCTTCTTGGTCTCTCACGTTCTTGTAAGCAAGTTCTTCCATCCATGTGCCCCTGTGTTTCTGATCCCACTTGTATTTCAATAATGCATTATAATAAACACCTGGAAAAAAATGTTTGGATGTGAGTGACACTGTCTTATTTCTGTCTTGAACACAACCTTTAGTTCTGTTGTAACTACTGTTATTTTCATTATCAATGTGCCTAAGAGACACCCAGAGTCCATGTTTGTTTGATGTATGTTTAGAGATTCACTTCAATTTTTTCTGCTATTCTTTCTTTTTGACCATGGGATAATTTTCCAGTCCCTAATGAAAACAAGCAAAAAAATATCCTGGATTTGCATGGACAGGCATCCATGTGGGAGCTGGAATTATGAGAAGAAAAAGAAAGAAGGAAGTGTCAGAAATCAGAGTAGGGCAACCTTTCCTAGTTTTGTCATCATCTGGTGTTATGTTGTTTAAATTAACATTCACAGTGAACAGGCAGAGCTCCTTGAAGACAGGGAGTGTGACAAACATTCATATCTATAGGTAATAAGGTCACTTTCACTGAAACATCCCTCCCCTAGCTCTGAGCTGAAGGCATCTGAGGTATGAAGGGAAACTGGCAGCATTTTCTGACAGTTCTTCACTGACTGATTCTTTTTTTGCTTTCTGGGTGGTTGAATTATTTTAAATATTCTGGATAACTAATTTCTGAGTTTGTGTATCTGGGGGGGGACACACAAATAAGGAATCTCTGAACACTTTATTTATGCATAAGATTTTTTTTCCTCCACTGCTGGAATTACTGCATGAAATCCAGATGAGTGCTTCTGTTATATGAGACATCAAAATAAACAGTCTGAACAATCTCTTGCAGCTTTAAACATCTATGAATCAAAGTCTATTTGCTCTCTTCATTGTTATGTTCCTACATCTCGATTAATGAGAGCTCTGAACAACAGCCTGGGAGTAAGAGATTTTAATATAGTAGATAAACTGAAAAAGTTGAAAGAAAAAAAAACCTGAGAGGGAGAAAAAAGGGACTGTCTCCATCTCCTAGATTGTTAATGCCTTTTCTCTCTAACATCTTCAGACATTCTTGTTGAGATCAGTTATGTTTCATTTTAAAGTGCAGGTTTCCTCACATTTTTATTTTCTTTCAGGTTAACACTTTACCTTCTCTTGACTCATTAGCTCTGTCCTGAGCGTCCTCCTTTTATTAGTCATACTGTCATGACAAGAATGGAGGGGACTGCTTGTCCATAAGATCTTAACTCTAGAAATTAACTCAATAATTTATCTGAGGGTGTACTGCAAATTAAAGACATGGCAAAAATCATCCTGGGCTCCATTCCCAGCCACATGGGAGTAAACTAGAAGGAACAGCATCCCCATCAACTAGCAATAGCCTGGAAAGGAGGATTGTAGGTGATGTTGGGAACCACAGATAAATGTGCAGGTCGGTAATATATAGGATGGGCCACCTGTGCTGGCTGTATTTGGTGGTAGACAGGGTTTCCATTCTTTCCAGTTTAACTTGATATTTCGCTTTCATGTGCAAACATCCTGTAGAAACTCTGACTTCTTCCTCAATCTCCATAATGTTGTCATGAAGGACTACAACTGCTTGAGTGCTGTATCATTCTCTGTTACTCCTCTGTGTAAGGGAAGATCTTTCCCTGTTCAAAAAGACCATCATAGCTATTACTGCGCTAGAGTTTACTAATTCAAGCTGAGAGAGAGTTGGGACTTAACGCTGTTAATGTAGCATCCTTCTCTCTTTGGAAAATCCACAAGCTAAATGTGATGGATTAATTGAAGTCAGTTTATGTATTTCTGAAGTGTGATGGGAATGGGGAAGCCTGTCTTAGGGAAAGAAGCCTTTTATGACCAAACTGTATGGCTGACAGTTCCCCGGCCCCTTTAATAACTTTCAAATTTGTTAGCCAATTTTAATAAAATACAGCAGAGGTCTAAAAGACAGTAACTTCCTACAAGTTTGGTAAAAATCAGGTGCTAGGAAGACAAGGGATACCTACAGAGAGAAGGGTACAGAAGAGTCAACTCTTAGTGATTCTTGCTTAGTTTGCTTAGTGGGAATGGCCAATGCACCAGTTAAAATCCAAAATCTCAAGACAAACCAAAGCAAACTGGGTTTATTTCTTAGCTAAGTATGTAGGGGAGAGCTGAAGATACTGAGGGCGTGGGCTTCAGAGATGTTACTGGAATCTGAGGTATTGTCAAGGGCTGTTTAGTGACAGAGGTGTGAGGAGGAGATTGCAGTGTGCAGAACAACTTGAGAATAACAGATGAGTGGATGTAAAACACAAAAGTTTATGAAAAAACAGCTTCCCTGTGAATAAAGTGATGAGTTATATTTCTGGTTTATCATTGTTTCTCGTTTATAATTTTCACTTCAAGTCATGATGATCTTAAAGGTCCTTTCCAACCTAAATGATTCTATGATTTTAGGAGGTTTAGCTCTTATGGGTCAATGTGAATCATATTGCTTTTATTTCCAGATTGTTTTTCAGTAGACAATTATAGGCAGTATGAGAAAATAGTAATAAAAAAAATAGAGAAAACTGCAGGCACAGAAAAATTTGGGGGACTGGGTATATAATTCATGTGGATGTGGGTTTTATGACAATTGTTCACATTTTTAAACATTTTCTGATGTTCAGTGGCTTATGATGGGGCAAGTTTTTAATTAAGATTTCTATCTATTGTATTTCCATTGTAAACTCCCTTAGTTTGCAGCTTCTGTGCATAGTGTTATTAAATTTCAGAAACAATATTGTAAGTTGATGTTACCACCATTTCTAGGACTGAAATAATGAGGCCTTTTATGAAATGCTGTGACGTTTTCAAATCTGCTAGAGATGTGCTGAAAATGATAACAATAGATACCAAGGTTTGTTTTTTTTTCTAATGCATTTTAAAGAGTTGTAATTTCTGATTGTTACTGTATATCCAGAAGAAAGGAGAAATGTGTCTTCAGATTTCAGCACCACCCGAAACAAGGGCAGGATAATTGTTGTTATAGCTTAGCCAATGTTCAGTCCATCCAAAAAAATGTCATGATGAACAGCCCTCTCTGAAGTGGTCTGTGTTCTTCAACTGCTTCCTTTAGCACCCATTTGTTTTATTTTGTTTTATTTGCTTCTCCCAATGGTCTTGTATTTTTCTGTCTGTGTGCCCATTTCTTTATCTGGCTTCATATCTTAGGTTTCATCTCACCTTTGTCCATCTTTCCCTTTTTTTGGCTGCTCCCATCTGATAAAAACTATATTTGGCTGAAGCGTTGAATCCCTGGTACAACAAATCAAGTTCACAAAAAAATACCGAAAGCTCACCCAAGAAAAGCAAAGAAATAGACTGTAAACTGTTGTTTTGTTGGCTTGAATATGTTTTGTTATGGCATGCTGAATTCTATGAAATTTTTGTTAAGATTTCTGAAGCACAGGATGGAACTTATAAAAAGTAAGAGTGAGTGCATACGCTGTGGGAATTGTTTGTCCACTCATCTGCTTTGAGCAGGGATGTGATTCTGTATACAGTTGCAAGTAAGCACACAGCTGAGCTCTTGGCGCTTGTGGAGGTTTCTTTTTCTATCTTTGTTCTGTTTAAAAAAAAAAAATATTTTCAGCTTGCTCAAAATCTGTTGAAAATAAGTGTCAAAAATTAAAGCTTCCTCATGAGATGGAACTGATTTCCAAGTAAACCTAACTGAAACTAGGTACTGCCTTAGCTCAAAAGGAAAATATTTTTTTACCCACACCCTGTTATCTTGCTGTTAGCACGTAATACTGGTAGCAATGAAAGTAATCAAAGATTTTCACCGAAGAAATCAATAAAAAGCTTTTTAATCAGCTATTGTGTACTAACAAATAGATAGCCTCAGCAGCCTGTTACCACCCGTTGGCATCTATGTTTAAGAGGAATACACACTTTCTGAGTATTTCCCTGGGAATAGCTATGTCTAGATTCTTCCTGAAAGGCATGCAATAAATCCTTCTAATTGGCAGTCTGCAAGCATTTGATTTCTGCGTACTCAGCCCAACCCTGCCCACGGAAGGTGAATGCAAAACTATGTGCTAATGAATCAAACACACTTTCAGCTCTTGTAGAAATTTGCATAGTGGTAATGTTCGAATAAGTGATAAATTCCAAATGAGATTCAATGAGACTGAATCAGCCTTTCTGAGACTTATTTATCTATCTTTTTCTCCTTGGAAAGTATCCTAGAGCAAATTGTTCATTCTTTTTTCGTTACGTTTGTTTGGATTTGATGCAGGAATCAGCAGTCTGGATCAGACCCAAGTTCCACGCTGGCCAATATCTTGTCTTCAGCATTGATCAGTGACATATGCTTCAGAATAAGGTGAGAGAGGCCTGTAAGGCAGTCATAGGAGTCTTTCTCCCCATCTTAGGATAGGGATTAGCTCAAGCTACAGATCACTGAGGTTAATATTGTTACACCTAATTATATATTCTGGGGTGTTCTTAACATAAAGGTGTTCTCCACAAGCATAGGAGATAGGGAAATCCCTACATAAATGTAGACATTTACATACTGGCTTCTAAGCTTGTTCTGTAGGCTCCCTTTCTGGTAGATGCAGAAAGATGGGTGCTTGTAGGATGCAATTTATCTTGCTTTAAGGCAGACATCCAAAAGATCTGTCTGATGTCTAAGAGAGACATTCAGTGAACTGTATCTTAGATTCTTTCTACTTATTGCAAAAACAACCTGGAAAACTAGCTCAGAGGTAGACATCTACAGTTATGTGAGATTAGTCTTGTTCATGTTGTCTTGTCAGCTTGAAATATGTAGGTAGGAAATATCAGATGTGGGGCATGGTGTTGTTTCTTTCAACCCTAAAACATATTCTGTCCTCTCCAGATCTTCTAAAATGCTGCTAGGTCAAGAGTTCAAGAGCCACTAGAAGTAAGATGGGAAGAACATGGGAGATCTCCAGGGTTCAGGGCAATAGCGTGATAGCAATGAGCATTGGTGTGTGGAAAAAGGCCCAGCTATTGATGAGTACCGAAGTGCAGCTGTGCTCCTATTACTTGGTTCAGTATCTGTCGTGTGACATGCCAAACTAAGACAAAAGTAAAAGAGATATGAGAGGCAGAACACAAACCATGAAAGATCACGAAAGCGTGCTGAGGAAAACTTATACCTAGCTATCAGGGAGGAGGAGGGATATCTGAACACGATGGAAAAAGCAACTGCTAAATAGTGCCTGGAAATAAACACCAAGGAACAAAGCTCAAACATAGCAAACACACAGGTCTGCGTGGAAAGACAAGCCTGGTTTCTGATGAGGAGAGAGATGTCTGTCTCCTTTATACAATATATACATCTTAGCCTTTTATCACAACCTTTCATCCCCTTCTTCGGAGGGGAATTCTTCAATGGTAAGTTACCAGACTGCAGCTGACTTCTAGGACTGGAATAGTCACACTTCCACTTGCTCAGAATCAGAGAAAAGGTTATTCCTTTGTTTTCTCTTATTTCTTCAGTCTCAAAGCTTGGATATGTCTCTAAAGAAGGTATTTATGTAGTTGTTTCCATGCTTTTCAGTTTTTACTTACCAGCTTTATTTAAAATCCATGTTCTGGAAACTTGGAAAGAGAATCTACTCTGTCCAGGGTGATACTTAAACATTTAAAATACTCTTAGGAGTCTTTTTTTTTCTTTTCTTGTATTGGACGATGTTGTCAACATGCACTTATTGCAAGAGAAAAAGATACTTCAGGCTTTGTACAGAGAAAAACTTGCTGGATACTTTATGTAATGCTTCATCTCTGCCTGTATACACAGAATTCAACTAACTTTAGGAAGCAGCATTTTGGTATCATTTTTTAACAGGAGATGTCCAAATAAGAAAATAATTTATCTTTTCAACCTCTCTCTTTCTCTCATGTATTTTCCATTTTGGTTTAGTTTTCCATTCATCATGTGGCACTGGTGCATATTGTATTAGGGTATTAGATCAAACTGTCAAAAAGCTGACAGTTTTTTTTTTTCCCTAAGCATATGCATTTTTGGAATAGTAATTAATTCAACCAACTGGAAGTAAGTAATTAGTGGCTTTTTTCTTGTGCTTGGTGCAGATTTTGATATGAACTACTTTTAGAAGGTTGCTGTTTTAACATCTAAAAAGTCCTTATTTTTGAGTACCTTGGTTACACAAGAAGAATGCGTGATCTTAGGAAACATATTAACACACGTGATGCTGAACATGATTTTGGAGTTGGAAATGCCTATGTGCCTAATGACCTTAGGGAAGAGCCTTGCTGAGGACTGATGGCTGTCTGCATACGTGTTTTGAATACTCCAGACTTCATGTTTTGTAATTACAGCCAACCACTGTAACTACATGTAGGATTAGTATGTTCCATTCCTTAAGTCTTTGTGCTTTAGGTAATACAAATGTTACTTTAGACAAGGTACATGAAAAGAGCAGCTGGTATGGTCTTATATCCATAGCAGAATCTTGCTTAATATTTCTAGCTATTCCAGCAGGACGGATGAAAGTTACGACAACTATCTGTAGAGTTTGTCTTGTTGTTATCCTTTATTTATTCAAATAATACAACATGGCAAATGCTGTAAAAATGTTTTCTGAAGTGATACACCTTGTTCATTGGGTTGGTGTTTTTTAGGAACTTCTATCACCTGGAGAGAATCTCTGTTTCTAGTACTCTAGTAAAGAGGGTGCTGCAACTCTCTTCCTCTTCCTGTACAGATGAGGAAGATCTCACTATAAGATATATTTGCAGAAGGGAGACCTTACTTGTCTTCCATGTCCTTTCCACAGGTGTTCATACAAGATGTCTTTCTGGAACAATTGTTTGCAGGAAGTGGCCATCAAAGCTGAATGCAGAAGCAGAACTTCCTAAATGTCTGATTATTGTTAGAAGTTTCCACTTACAACTTTGGTTGTTTAATAAAACGGTTTTGAAAAATCTTCCTAGACTTCAGTTTTTCTCTCATCAGTAATTTCAGCAGGCTCTAATCATGGGTTGTTAATGTAGGAAGTATCACCTACCTATCAAATAGGGTATTCCTCCAAAACAGACTCTTTTTTTACCTGGCCAATAATAGATTATCCAGTCTGTGGGATGGAACATTAAGATAACTGGCAGTAAATGTTAAAAACAGTAATGTTAAATCTATCAGTTAATTTTGGATACAAAATTAATGATAGGAAAACAGAAGTGTTTGGAAAAGGAAAAAGAAGCAATATTAATCGGGAAAAGGTGTTTGTTCAGACTTAGCTGCAGTATTTGCTCCTGATAATTGTGTTGTCTTTCAACATTAAAATCCAAGATTATTTTCAAGTTGAAGCATGCACCCACTAAGAAAAAATTATAATCTTTGTTCAGTTGCATTGACTTAACATTAGATCTTTTTTATTGCATATGCAGCCTAAAGTGACCCTTAAAAAGCTGCAGAGAAACAGCAGCTCAGTGAAACGTTTAGACTGAACATTGGTATTTTGAGTGAAAGGGCCAATATTTTTTGTGATGTTGTTGCACTACTGCTGTGATGAACGAGAATGTTTTGGCTGATGCTCTCAAAACAACAGTAATAGAGGAAAAAATGGAAAAGGTAAATTGTCTTTAGACTGTGATATAAAAGAATGGTCCAGTTCTTCACTGTGAGGATGAGACATGGCTAGGTGGGTGAAGCTTGACTAATTGGTGATCACAAAGCTGGGAAAATTGTTCTCTATTTCATGCCGGAACTTTGCAAATGTGTTGTGATCTATTAGATATCCAACTGAAGAACCTGGAAGGCAACAGAAACACCTGTGCCCTAGATCTACAGTGAGGACAGCCAGAGTTACAATCCCAGACCACAAGGAAACCAGATAAGCACAATGCAAAAATAATGGGACTCTTTTCTAAGAATTTTTTTTTGAACAAGCATACAGATTAATGTAAAGCTAAGATGGCCCACAAAACATAAGCAGCTGTTTATCAACTCATTACAGTTGTTGTGCAATTGAATCAAAAGGGAGAGTCAGATTGTGACTGATAAGCGGTGAGGTAATACAATCAAAAGCAGAATGTACTCTGAAAGGGCTGGAAATCTGTGCACAGGAAAGTAATGCTGAAAGGGCAATGCACAAATATAGCAAATACAGGTACATGGCATGAACTGAACCCTCAGTGATTTTAAAGATGGACTTGAAAGTGTGAAAAGCTATGCATAAAGTCATTGACTTATTTGAAATGAGGGCTAGTGGAATGACAGAGGATGATGGCTGGCAGGAGAATGACTAACACTGCAGAAAGGCCTGATTAAATGTGTTTAGGAAAGGAGCTGAGGTTTGGATTCAGGCTGCTGGACCATTGAATGCCCTCTGTGGGCTGTTTGGCCATACCTGTGCAATTTTAAGCTTCCTATCTGCTGGCCTGGATAGAGAAAGCTGTGCATAAGTCCAGCATCCCATGCTGTTGAGTGAATGTTGTTCCTGAGAGGGAAGTACATGGGAAATGTTAGAAACAGCTTCTAGAGCCAGCAGGTGACCTCCTAGCCTAGAGTGCTGAGACTGAGTCAAGTTACTGGGAATGCCTGGAGGATCAGGAGTCCTGGGACCAGGTGGAGAGCAGGACGGCCAATACAGAGTACTGTTAAGTTCTTAAAGTAATACAGTAAATAAATAGAGGATACAGATCCTCCTGTCTCCTCTGAAACCTTTCTGGGGAGTAGGTCTTCCATTCTGGTCTACAACTTTTAGTAAAGAGCCTTTAACTTACCACTGTCTGGGCTGAGATCTGCTCCTTTTATATGCTGGCTACAAGAAGGCAATACAGCAACAAGTATTTGTATTACTTAGTTCTGCTCACCAGCCACCAAAACAACACATTCTTACCAGGAAGGGAAACCAAAAGGGCTTGAATTTTCTTGGTAGCCTTGGTTAATGCAGTTGCATCAGAAGATAACGCTGTTCAGTTCCCTGTGGTCATATCAGTGATGCATCTAACCCTGCTTTATAACTCAGCTGCAATATGTCTTTGGTTTGGTTTCAATGCATCTGGTAGCAATGAAAAATAGGTCTTCAGTTCTCTGCTTTGCCATCTGAATCAGCCAGAGACTCCCATGGTCAATGTAAATGAATGAATCTATCATGCTGTCTGTTTCCTCCTATCTTTCATGCTGTCTGTTTCCACCTGTGACTTTGCTGTATTTATACTGTAAAGTGGAGAAATTAATTTGAGGATGGTGAAGACGAGTCATTATCTATTACTGGATGGGGAACTTGTGGACAAGGCAAGACCCATGATTTCATTTCACTTGACCTGAGGTTGCTTAATTTTGTTTAGCGCAGCCAAGGCGACAAGGAAAAGCAAGGCTCTAATGTTCGGTGTTTTTTCTGGTTCTTCCTTTATTCCTAACCTTGTGATACGTGTTTCCACATCACATGATGTGGTCCCCAAATGCAAAGGTGTTTTGCTCCCTTCACAATATTTATTGAAAGAAAGGGAATTTGTATTTTATGTTAATCTATAACCTGCTGGAATGATTTCAAATACCTGTTTACCCTCTGTAAATGCTGAACAAAATCCCCACCCTGTTCTCCCAGTCTGAACATGGGATGGAAGTTACTTTAAAAAAGCTTTCATTAACCTGATTTTCCATGGCCACAGACCATTAGAGACTCATCCTCACAGTGAAGAACTGGACTGTTCTTTTATGTCACAGGCTAAAGACAACTTAGCTTTTTTTCTGCTTTTTCTCTATTAGAGATCTGAGATAAACTGTTAAAAGAAGAAAAGGTCAAATGCGTTTTTTCTTTTTACAAGGAGGTAAACTAAAGGGAGTGAGATACTTGGGCTTCAAAGGACTAGATCTTCTAGATGCCTAGCTCGCAGGAAGTGGATGAGCTGTAGTCATTTATGTAAAACAAAGAGTTAACTTAAGGCTTCATCCAGCACTATGTTCCTCCTGTTTTACATCAGCATGAATTGTTGCATATCAGAAGGATTGAGGTACTGGGCTATCCATGTTTTTGTAACTCAATGGGTTATTGACTTTTTTCCCAATATATAAGGAGGCATGTTATAGATAAGAATAAAGTATTCATGCATGCATATATATGTGTGTGTATATGTATAACATAATGTGTGGTAATACATACATAGTGTTATTCTTCCCATATTCCTTGTCTGACCTTGTCTTGAAGGCCACAAATAAAACATTAACCTTGCTGCTTCTGTGATTTTTATGAACTTTCTCTAGCTGTTCTAATTCTCTCATTGTTAATACTTCCTGTAATTCAGGCATGGTACTGCACACTTGCATGGTAATTTGGAGCAGGGGAGAAGTCAGGCTCTTTAGTGACCTTTTCACTAGAAATTTCTCATGAAAGCAACTGTTAGCAAGTTTGGATGTGTCTTTTTATAACCTTTACAGTTCGGTGTGTGTCCTTCTAATGAGCTCTTCAATAACTCAGTCTCAGCTCTGCCAAAACTAGTCATACTTAACATGTGGTTGTGTGGCCCTGAAATTCATTCAATCTTTTTCAAAGCAGAAGTAAGAAATGCTATGAGCCTGCTAAATGGTTTGTACTAAGAATTTTGTACCTGGTCACACCTAAGGTGTCTGTAATTCAAGTTCTTCAAAAACAGCCAGTAGAAGATGCCTTGACATCATCATGGCATATGAATAAGGCAAGCACATAATGATTGTTTTCTAATACACTTACATTGTCTCCCAACTAGTCTTCCAGACTTTTTCAGTGAGCATTATCTAGTAGAACTTGATATTTTTTTCTCCCATGAATTTATTGAATTAGTTTTGAGACCATGTGAATTTTAAGATTTACCAGAATTATTCTCCTAAATGCATGTCACCTTAATTATTTTGTTGGTTTTGTACTGAAAAAAAAAAATAAATCTTTTTGCATTTTTTTTTCCTCTGAGGATCATCTTTTTTCAGTCATTGCAGTACCTGCATACAAAGCCATATTTTTTTTCAAAATGTGTCTGGCTGGTTCTGTCCAAGGATACTTGCCGAACAAAATACCTAAAGTCTTATCCTGATTATCTCAGAAATATTAGTGTGGCAAGAGGGTTTTTTTAGTATTTTTTTTAACTGAAAAAAATTGCAACAGTTGGTGTTCTGTTTTGTGCTTTTTCCCTTGCTTGTTACTATTTTCTTTCTAAATGTAATGATTTTCAGTGTATTCCAAAATAGTCCATCTCTGGTGACTATGAAATACACTGTGATCTGGGGCTGGTTTTGATGTGGGATCTCTGATAAAGACAAGAAAATGCTTTTGAATTTGCCAGCTAGTCAGGGGTTAAGATGCTGGGCTTTGGCTAGGGAAATTTAGGTTTCATTCCTGACTTCAACACAGTCTCCTTATTTGATATTGAACTAGCTGTTTTTACATCTGCTTTCTTTGTATCAAGAGGGCTAATAACACTTCTTTAACCTGCAAGGATATTACAAGGATAAATTTGCTAAAGCATTAAAGGAGCCTAGATAGTAGATTACTGAGGGCTGTTGAAGTAGCTAAGAAGAGTGATAGGTATCAGCTACTTGCAGGGTTTTCTCAGCATTGTATAAAAATTTAAAAATAAAAAGAGATTCTTTTACCATGTAGTCTTAGTGAGTTGATGTTGCTTCATCATCCTTCTCTGCAGATCTTGCCTGGAACAATAATTTCCAACATGAAAAGGCACAGAAAAGTGCTACTTTTAAGGAATGTAGCTTCCAGTCATGTTAATTTAGTGGTTTCTAAGTCTTTCCCTTGGGGTGTTTCCACTCTGCATTGCTGGCAGGGTGTCAGATTCCCTGCATGCTCATTTGGACCTGCTGCAGTCTTTGACACATCCTCTGGTCCTAGCTGAAGAATTTCAAGGTCATCTCTTTCTTTTTTCCTCCTTTTTTTTTTTTGTTGTTGTTTTTGTAAGTGTAGGGACTGCGTTAATTAGTTAATACCACACTCTTTGGGGGATCTGGCATGTGTGAAGGTTTTCTTTTGATGACAAAGTTATAACAGTTTGAGGTAATATGTATCTATGGGTCCCTTACCAGCAACAGCAGCCAATTAATCACCAGGGAAAATCATTACTGAAGCAACAGTCCAGCTATTGAACTAAAGCTGTTCCTCTCATTTATTCTGTTTAAGAGAGGGCATAGATTTCTTCCCCCATTATCTCCTGCTGACCAGAGCTCTCACCTGTGACTCTAGATGATTGGTGTGGTGAAAGGATGGGCTGGGAGTTTTATTCTTGGATAGTTCAGTGACCTCTTCGGAGAAACAGGGGGATTTATTTTTTGTGGGGTAGGGGAACTTGAGGGTACTCAGCCAATAGAAGACATGTAAGACCAATCACTCCCTGATGTTGAGTATCTGTCGCTGTAACTGGAGAACATCCTGAACTGAAATGCAAAAGAAAAGAACTAAAGACAGGATTCCACCCCCCCACCCCCCCCCACCCCCCATGAAAAACTGATCTCAAAGTCACTTCCTTGATCCAGGACTTTGCTATTCTGAGCTCATTTTATCTGTAAAAGTCTTCTCTTTCATTGTGTAGGTGGGGGCTTTGTTGCAGATGTGGGCTGTGGATGTTCATGAGTTTAATGAAAAATAGAATGTAATTTCTCAATTAGTTGCTGTCTCTCACTTCTACGGAAATCCAAAATGTCTATCAACTACTTTCCATTAAAGGAAAGTACAGATGCTAACACTGAAATAGCAAAATGGCTTTTCCCTCATGGTCTTCAGGCCATCTTGCAAGTTCAAGTGGTTTGGATAGTTCACATAAACTTTGGATTATCATTCAGTCTGAGTGAAAAAGTCGTAAGGATTAAGCTAGATATTTTATTCAGAGTAGCTCATGCAAAATAAACAGCTCTATCATCTTCTCCCCCTTTGCCTGGAATCTAGCCAGATTTCCTGCAGTGTTGTCAAATAATATCTACTCTTTCAATTAACATTAGATACAGTGTTTAGGCAAACTAGAACTAACTTTCAAGTCACCCAGTCTCTTCTTTCTAGAATCAAAAGACTGCAATTTAACAACTCTCTCTGGGCAGAAATGATTTGTATCTGTAAAATTATACCTGTGTTTTACAGACTAGCTGCAAAGATAAACACACATGCTTTCCTTTATTCTGTCTGTGGGTTTCTCAGGATGTTATACAAGCTGAAAACTAGGTATGGGGCCTGGTAAATAAAGACAACACAGCTGGAACACAAGCTGTCTGGAATGCTATTTATTGTAGTACTCTTTCTTTTCTTTAGTAGACTTGCTATTTGAAGATTAGCTGTAATTCCAGATATACCAAAACTTAAGAGTAACTTTTGGTTGCACCTGTTACTGATAAAGCAGATCTATTTTATTTATGTGTGTTCAGACCAGGTACTAATCATAAAGCAAATCTACAGTGCATCTGAATTTGCAGGTGCAAAATTTGCTTGCTTAATGTGAAACAAGGTGGAGTCCTGTTGTGTAAAATAAAATGGGTCTCACTGCCCTCACAATAAAAAAGAAATGCTAAGGTAACATGAATTTGTTGTTGACTTCTTAGCCAAAAGCAGCAAGGAAATCTGTAGCAATAAGCATATTCACCTAGAAGCCCTGTATGTAAAGGGCAAAGTTGCAGAGATGACAGGCTAGATGTTTTGAGATGAGTTTTGTTGCTGGAAAGCATAAAGAGTGTTAGAACTTGGTACATTTTTTCTAAAAAAACAACTGGTGACATGCTCTAAGGTCAGCATGTAATATCTTTTCCATGCTCTTCTAAAAAGTCAGATTAGTCCTTTCAGCAGTAACCTTTCTCACATTGAGTATGTTTGCTTTCCTGTCTTTAAAATTCATCTTCTCTATTTGTGATTCTGACAGCTTGTAGGATTACATTTTCCATATATCAATTTGGATGTGCTCCCTTTGTCATGTTTTGATTAAAAGAAGTATAGTTTTACTTATGCTAAGACAATATACACTGTACACTAGATACATAACCTTTTAGCAAAGTCTTTTTGTATTTTCTTTTTTTTAAGAACCTTTGGACACCATTTTACCATTCAAGCTCAACTTAGTAATAATGAAACAGTTGTCTTTAAGGAAAGGGTGACAGTTTGGTGGGTGGCAGAAAAGACTATTGTTTTCTCATCTTTAGGTAGACAAAAAATCCACTGAGGACACCAGGGATATGTCCCTAAAATGTGAAATAGAAAAGCCCTTGGAAAAACTTGAGTAAACATATATCAAATATTTCCCATATGCATTTTAGAAACGATTCAATAAAAATGGGCTCATTGTACTCATTGTCATTTACTTTATAGTAATTTATTTCGTTTTTTCATTTCAAGGGCTTTCAATTCACAGCACAAAATCCATGTCGACACACGTACTTCTTGGCATATGAATCTGAAAGAGACCTCCTGGGTCACTAAGTCCAGTATGTTTACTGTTTTAGGCAACTATACCATTTATATAATCTGTTTAGTTTTTAAATTATTATCAAAAAGATAAAAGAATAAAAGAATAAAACCCCATTTACTCTCCTAGTACAATATATTTTAAAAACATATAATAATATATTCTATCATGTATTTAAAAACAGAATTACCAAAGTGAAGCATGGTTTAATTATCATGACTCTGAAGATATTAATTTATCTGATTTTGAATACTTAATACTCTTTTTTCAGCTGTGCCAGAAGAAGGAAAAAAGTATGAGTGTATGGTGGGAATGACAAGAAACCATCCTGTGTTCTAAGATACTCTTATAAAATAAGCCCTAGTTCCAACACATCACTGTTTGTTATCACTTTTACTAGGTTTGAATAATATTATCTGATGTTGTTATTTTACAAAAAGGTATTAAATACATAAAAGTCTTTTCTCTAATTGTATCTAACAAGGTGATAAGATACCTAACTGGAACCAGCCAATCTGATTACCAGTTGTGTTTTCTGTCCTTTGGGCAAGATGCTTTCTTTCCATCAGCTTTGCTCACTGACTTATATTAAGTTCTGTGGAAAGATTTTCAGTCACATGAATGGTTTTTACTATAGTGTGCTAAACAGACAAGGCTTCCTGTCTCCAAATATTTTTGAAGCTACTGGTCAACTACCACTAGATTTTTTATAGATGGAAGTCAGAAGTCTATAAAGCTTTGCGGTAATGTAGGATTGGGCAGGACCTACATTATCATGATTTCACCATTCCTCTCACTAAGTGACTGTTTTCCACCTTGGAGTGAGTGAGTTTTTTCCCTTGATGCTTTTTCAAGCAGGTTGTTGTAGAACTTTTTGTGCTTACAAGCTTTCTTCTAATTTTTTCTCTACTTTTCATTAGAGTCAGGCTGTGCTGCTTTATTCCCTTGCCAGCAGCGACCTTGAGTTTTCAAAATTCTTTTACCTTTCAGTCCTTTGGTGTATCTGAAGAGAGCTATATTGCCTCTGCTTTCCTGGCTAATCAAGGTGAGATCTTTCAGTCTCTACAATGGTTTCTAAGTTCTCTTGGGTATCCTAGTAGCCAGCCTCTTCATCTGTTACCATTTGAACAAATTTCTCTTGAATATAGGTGGTCAGAATTATGTGCAATATTCTGGATGAAGCCTGGTACAATGTCGTTAGTAATCCTGTATTGCTACTGGAAGTACCTCATCTTTTAGATCCTAGGAGTGCATTTGCCTTTTCATGGTCACACCAAATTAATTGCTCCTCATCATCCTCTGATTGACAATACACATAAAGTCTTTCCCCTCTATTTTTTCCAACTGATGAGACACCAGCATATATCAGATAGTCTGTTATTAATCCCTATGAGTATGACCTTGTACTTTATGATAGCACAGTCTACAGAAAGCCTATTAATACCTCTCAGTTTCAGATCATAAGAACATTTAATTAGCATATGCAGGCCTGGGTTTACTGGGGATGAGGGAGGAAATGTGTCTATAGCCCCCATCTCCAGTAGTACCATCTTATGCTACGTGTGCTTTCACATCATGTGATGCAGATTGGCCATGTGGCTGCACAATCTTCTCACACAGATTGAAGTTGTGTTAGCCCTTGCATTCCTACTTGCTATGAAGACCTATATCTCTCCTATGTATGAGATGACAAGGTTTTTTTTTCTTTAACCAGTTCCTTTGCCATGTTACAAATCTTGCTCTTCTCCACCTATCTAGATATATATTTTATTGTATCAGATAAAACCTCTCATCAGAATCTAGGCAGAAAAAAGAATTAGTGGAGTTAATGTAGAAGAAAGAAGAATGGATTTATCCTATCCAGAAAAATCAAGGACTTTTATCAGATAAGTGTAGGTTATGTTTGATGTAATCTACCTGAAAGTCCACAGTGCTTTTCATCATGTCTTCTGTTTCTCTCTGTTAAGATATGCTTTCCTTCAATGTCTGCTCTAAAGCCATGCATACCACTAAGACCAGTCTGATGAGCTGATAGTTCCTCTAAGTTTTATGTTACTACAGTTAATGTTCTCTAGTTACTGTATTGTCACTAACTCAATTGACTCTAGAAAAAAACATGCTGTATTTGCAATGTGAAACACTGTTCCTTCAGAGCACATGAGCTGGGATTCTGGCCCTTTCAATCTGAAATGTAAATCAGGATTCAGCCTCTCTACCTGGGGAGTAAAAGCAAAGAGCTGAACCACCTGTAGCTCCATAGATGGCTACTAATAGAAGACAGCCAACTGCAGAATAGCTGCTCAGATCTGAGCGCGCTATCAAAACAACCTCACTCTTCTGTACTTCAGTGCAATTCAAACTTGCCAACTTCACCTTTTGGCAGCCTGTACCTATAGTTTCAGTAATTCTCCAAAACTCCTTTCACATCCTTGGAGAGAGTACAGTTGAACTCTTCGGGCTTATTAAGGGCATTTTCCCATTGAAATTCTGTATGCAGTGTAGCTGGCTGTCCCTGCTTCAGAAGAAACTTTGACAGGCAGCCATATTTGACAGCTGTATGGCTTAATGTGGATAAGTCTCTTAACTGACTTAAGCTTTGAACTTTTAAGACTACCAAGTGATGTCAACTAAGAAAACAATTTTTGGCTTGTCATGCTGAATAATTGTTGACATTGTACTACCATTTTCTTCCACCTTCAGCCTGCCAGCAAAGAACTGTGGGGAATTCTAGCCATCCCATTTTAACTTTACTATTAATAGAAAATAAAATAGATGGATTATATCAAATGCTTTTCATAGCATTTTGCAGTTGCTAAGGCAGTTATATCACTACAGTACTCTGAGGCTGCAATTAAAATTTATAAAAGTTTTTGTTTGATCTTTCTTGAGGGAGAAGGAGGTTGATGGTGAATTGCAATGATCTAGTGAAGAGTTAATCTAAGAAAAACATTTTTTTTTCTCAATCTACTAACAATTTTTTCCAAATCTCTGGGATTTCTCTGATAACCTATGTGGTCACATTATAAAATAAACATTAAAATACCTGATAGAGATTTGAGAGTGTATGCATTCTGTGCTATTGAAGGATAACAAAAAGTGAGAAATTTCAATAAATGTATATATACACATATCAAGAAATACAGTCTCATCAGTCTACAGTCATTTCAAGTAGCATGCCCTAACTTTGAAATTTAGGGGAACCTGACAAGGTCTCATGCTTTCATAAAATTTGGATACTACTTCCTTCCTGCAAGTGCTTAGCTTAATAATTACCATATCATTAGTGAAATGGCTGCCCTTTCAAGGTCTTTTTTTTTCATTAATGTGCTTTTCTAGTAGCTGGCCATTTAAATTTGGCCAGGATGAACCGTCATGCAGTGTGGTGAGTGATTATTGCAGTTTTCTCCCTCCCATCTATGCGATACTTTCCAGCTAAAGTGCACATGAGATAGAAAGGGATTCCTCGGCAATGACAAATGAAATAACGGTGACAGAAGGATTTTCAATTTATCAGAAAAAGGCATAATGAAATCCAATAGCTGGAAGAGAAGGCAGAGACATTCTTATTAGAAATAGGGTGTGCAGTTTTCACAATGAGGGATAGCTGTCTATTGGAAAAGCATACCTAAAAATGCAGTGAGATCTATGTTATCTGGAATCTTTATATATAAAAATGGATGGCTTTCTAAAATATATGTTCTAACTTCAGGGGAAAATATGAGCTGCTTGTAGATTTTTTTTTTTTTTTGGTGACATTCCCTGTTCTGTTCAGTAGATCAAAAAAAAAGTGATCACAGTAGTCGTTTTCTCATTTCCAAGCTGATGAATATACATTCTACTGGTCCTCAAAACTTTCATTTTTGAACAAAATGAAGAAGAAGGGGGGAAAACCATAGCTGCAATGTGATACACCTTGATATTTTTTTCTTATCCTATCTCTCTCTGACACTTTGCTTACCTGCTGAGGAGATAGAGGACTCCTACAGATATCTTTCACCCAGAAAGATTTATTTTGAAAAAAAAAATGCAAAAAAATGTGCTAAGTTTAAAATAAATTTAGAGATAGGCAAGAAAAAACCCAAAATCCAGTCTGTAATTGTTTGAATTATTCTTTTTATGATACTCTTTTTATGATGAACCAAAACAAACTAATCTTTACATGTGGTGGGTGGCTGACAGTGACCTCTTAAGTATGTAGTCCAGCAACTTCAAAGAGGAGTGATAGATGTTCAATTGCATCTACAGCAGGTCAAAAGAAAGATGATCAGTAAATATTCAAACACCTTTTGACGAGGGATGGAAATGGCCTTTCCTAGCACTAGTTCAAAATTTTTCTTGTAATAGTATTTTTGAAAGGAAGGGGTAGTAAGGAGACAGGATTAGTTTTATGGGTGGTATTTTCCTGAATTTTTTTTCATCATCTCACGTAGCATTGTTCCAGTTGAGCATGGCTCTTTGAAGAATTGGTTTATATTTATAAAATGAGTTAACTGAGTTTGCGTCTCCTCCTTTTGTGTCTAGAGATCAAGTCATGTCTTTCACACTTATAGTGGTTTCCCATTGTTTCTGATCCACAGCCCCTGATGGGAAGGAAGGTCATAGCTCTAGTGAAGACTTTTCAGGGCAATATTTTTCATGGTAAATTTGGAGATTGCTTCGTATAAGAGGTGTGTCCACATATGAATGACCCCATGATCTTAACTCCAGAAATTTCTGATAGGTAAACTTATCCATCAGATGGATCAGAGAGACTAGCACTGCAGACATAAACCTTTGACACGTGCTTTACTACTTAATGGGTTCATATCCTGGGCAGACAAGGATTTTTTTTTTTTTTTCATTTCTCTTTGTCCCAGGTATACATAGTATCGCCATTAATATGTATATGCACTTCTATAAAAGGACATTCCTATATGTGAATTACACATTTATTGATATAAATGCAAAAGGCTGATAGAGGATATTTTTTCCCTCACTGAAGTGCTAATGCAAAATTTACAAAGTGTTTCTGTAAAAAGAAGTGGTTTAGAATTTGGAGTGGTGCTTCATGCCCTTCTCCCCCCTAAACGGACTGCAGTTAAAGGACATCTCTTTAATTGCAGTTTGAGATAACACTCTCCAAGTGCAAGGTATAGGGCAGCTAGGCTAACATGGAGCTATTAGCAGGTGGCTGGACCAGCTGGTGTAGAATTGCCACCTGCTAAAACATCCACCATTAATTAACTCATCATTAATTGTATGGCCTTCTAACTAAGATCATGTGCAATATCTGAATATTACCTAATAAAATCTTTGCGTCAGAATGATAAAACTGAACTCTCAGGGAGACTGGTTGTGGCCTAATGCTGCAGGCATCAGATGCATGTTCAGAAAGATGCAAAAGTCCCAGAAATGCTGAGTTCATAGAGCCAGATCTCAAGCTGGGTCTTTTGGGCACAGCACCAAGTCAACTGCCCTTTGGAGTCAGTGGAGCAACATCAGTTTTTGCTTGCTGAGAATCCCAGTCTGGAGGGCTGTGTTGAATGCAGCTTCATCATGCTATGGATGATCTACTTCTTTCGAGACAGAAGGTGATTATCAACAGAGAAGGACCTCCGTGCTCTGTAGTTCTCTACCGTAAATAGTAATCAAAAGCAGCTTTGTTGTTAGCAACCCAGGAGCTTCTGCTCTTTTGGCTTCTGTCAGATGGTCAGGTTTTTATGTTTGTTTTTTCTCCTGTGACCCATAGGCCAGATACTTAGGGTTTTCCTCCTTTTGTAAAAAGCGTCAGTTATTTTGCAGAGCAACATGACTCATAGAAGTGGGGGTTGAAGTATAAACAACAGGCATGGCTTTGAACCTGCAAAATAACTTTTTAAAGTTGGTTTGGGAGATCTTACTGATTTCTAATACAGCTCCTTAAATTCCACCTAAAAAATAGGCTGGCGGCTACTTAAATATTTGTTGGTGGAAGGACTGAAGAGATCTTCAGAAATCTAGCTGCTAAAGCAGCACTGATAGTGTTTGAAGATAGAATGTGTAATGCTTTCATGTTGCTAAAAAGGAACATTTTTGCACTTTAGTTTTTATGAGAAAGTCCAGTCAGTGCTCAGCTACCATATGAGTAGCTGAGATTGCTTCTGTGCAGCGCTCCTGAAAGAGAAAACCAAGGGAAGGGAATTTTGTCCTTTGTGCCTATTTACGTATTGAACTCTTCACTCCAGACACTGTTAAAGGTGCAAATCTCTGCTAAAGTAAATCATCAATGTAGCCCAGTATGTTTGGATGTTTTAAGACTGTATTTTTTTTACATTGGGTCTACGTGATGTAAAGTGAGCATTTTCAGGTCCAGTTCTGCTGCCCATGTAAATCAAGTTCAACTGCAAGTGGGAAGTTGTTGGTAGGGACATTATGCATGTTTTCTGCTTGGCACTTTCTATGACCTTGTTTGGCTCACCATCAGAAGATGGCATTGCTGTTTCATTAGAATAAGTAATATAGCAAGCCTGACAAGCTCTGAGAAATGGCAGATTTTTGCATCTTGGATTAATCTAGGGCCAGTACTCCATTCTGATTCTTAACTGCTGCTCTTGCTATGATGCCAACTATCAGTTCTTAAGCTGGTATACTCAAAATTCTAATTTTCCAGTAATTAGTGTCCTCCTGAAAACGAGTTCTTTTTTCTTTATTTTCAATCACAATATTAAAATAAAATTCAGAAGGGCAACGCTACATCTTATTTATGAATTGAAGAGTATGTGATAGCCACTTATTATGATTTTAAAATACTGCTTACTTTGAAATAAAAAATTACAGGTGTTCTGAGTTTGAATGATTCATTCTTTGGTTTTGGAATGGAAACTATTATAAATGCACAAATAATTTGAGAATACAATGATCTTAGTTTTCAATTTTTTGTCATAATAAAACAAAAACAAAAAAATGGGAAAAAGAGGAAGTACAGACATTAAATACAATTATTTAAAAAAAACCCCTTACGAAACAATTATAAGAAGCACAAATTGAGTAGGAAACCCTCACAAATCTAGAACAGAGAGAAATCCTACATGAAAAAAAGAAACTTTACTTTTATGTTTATTTAAATGGTCCTTAAATCTACAGAGTAAAGGACAGTGCTGTTCACTGAGGGACTAGTTTAAAGAGAACAGAAAAACAATTGTTTTGACCAGCAGCATTTTAATGTACTTTTCTACACCTTTTGGTTCTGACCTCAATTAAGTTGACAAGCTTTGTCTTGCAAGCTACTGAGGTGATTCAAAGTCCCTGAGCACAGGGGCAAAGAAACAAGATAATTATTCTGATTTGGAAAGGGAATAGCTGTTCGGACAAAAAGTGATGTTTTATAAACATTGGCCTTTCTCTTTTTCACTAAAAATGAGGGGTTTTTCCTGTCTCAGGAATGTGCAGCTTGCTTTGGAACAGCAGCAGTAGCAATACAGATAACATGTTTAACAGACAAGGAAGCCTGATGGCTGGTGTATGTGTGTGCATTTGGGGTATGTCTGTTTGTTTTGTTTTAAAATCAGTGCACTTTTCATGAAAGGAAAAAAAGGAAAAAAAAATACGGAATGTGTGGAATGGCATTAGGTTGTTTTCTCTGGTCAGACTTGAATGACATGACCTGGTCATAAATAGGAGGGTAGCAGAGATACTTTCCAGAGAGAAGATTTTTTTTTTTTTTTTCTTACACTACAATGCCCTGGTGTTTCCAGAGTGAAACCATAGCACCTCTGTATCATTTTAAAAATTGATGGAAAAAATAATTTTAATCCCAATTTGGAATTTTTTTCTGAATGTCCGAATAATTGCAGAACAGACAATTCCTTTTGCTAACCAACTCTTACAAGTCTGATCTCACCAAGAAATATCTGTTAATATAAAAAAAAAAAAAAAGGTGAAGGGGGCTTTAATTATTTGACTTTGTGATCTTTGACTTTACAGGCACTCTGGTTAGGTCTAAGTGTGGACTCTCGTTAGGTCCAAGATTGCCTTGCATTCTCACCATGGCCAAATCTTGCTATTTTGTTGTAAGGTTTCCATGTATTATGCCTTTTTCCATAGCTGTTATTCATGATCCAGCCATGGATCCCTGCCATGTTATGGTATCTCCCACCTTTCATAGGGAAAGGATTTATTTCACTGAAAATTAAGTATTGTCAGCTTTCCTGGTGATGCAACTTTCACTCTGATACTTTCTTAAAATTGAGGAGTAAATATTCTGGGACATGATCTGAAGTTCTTTATGGCTGAGGTTTCCCTCATCTAAAAGAAACCTCCATTTTCTCTCCCCCAAGATCCATGTAGCACCTGGGAGGTAGTACTCTTGAGAGCACATTGTGTTTTATTGTGAAGATATAGTACTGCATTGCGCTGCAACTATACAAAGGGCTTCCTTGTATCATCATTCAGACTTGACGATTCCTCCTCTCCTTTAACACACTTCCAGCTTTTTACTTCTCAGCAATATGATTAAGTATATAAAATTAGAAGACAAAATGCTAATAGAAAAATAAAAGTTGTATAGACAACATAGGACTAATTTATTCTGTTAATTAGTGATATTTTATGCAGTTATTCAAAATAAGTAGACATGCAAGTTATTCTATCACTTAATAAATTACCATAAAGTCTACTCTAATATCTTTCAATTCCTCTAAGAAGATGAATATTCTGATATCAATGACTTAATCCTCTAATAATTTCTACACAGTAAACTTCACTTTGGCATAAACACAAACAGTAATAGAGTTAATAAGAAGTGTTTTTCTATACCAATTAAATTTGACCTTGAGTACCAGTCAACAGATACAAGGTGGTGTATACCCTTTTAGGGTGTTGTATAACATTAAATCCTATGATGATGTAAATGGAGTCCAAGGAGAAGAAACATTTTTATCTTTCTAAGTCAGGCTGATATATGATTATTTCCATGACCACTTCCTAAAATTAGTTTAAGAATTTTCATTCAGGACCTTTGTTTTAACAGAAAAAGACATTGCAAGGTACATTGGTTAGACACTTTTTCTCAAATTGTTTTCCATTAAAAATGAAATTTTCATACTAAGTCTTTTCAAAAAATCTCCATTATCATGATATTTTTCAGAAAAATAAATAATTTATTTCATTTCCACAGAAATTACTTATTTTGATCTATAAATTAGAAAAAGATATTTCATTCTGTTCTATGCAGCAGCTTCCTTTGATAGTTTTATATACAATAATAGCGAGCTTCGACTATTGGAGTCATTAAACACCTATTGCTGTATCATGTCTTGAAATTGTATGTCAGTAACATATAAGTTATGAAATAAAGGGAAAAGTAATTCTACACAGGAGCTATTCTAAAACTAATTCCTTTTTGAAATGTCACATTTTAGCAGACAGCTTTTATCAAAACACGTTTTTCCCCAGATTCCTGAGATGATATTTGCTTTCTTGCCAATTTGGCATGAAAATAAAACTTTGAAACAGTGAGATTTTCAGGAAAAGGCAGGGTTGGGGTTTTTTGTTCTGTTTTTTAATCAGCTGATCTTTCTGCAAAGCTGTATAATCTCATAAACCCAGTTTGGTGGTCAGTGTAAAAAAAAAAAAGCACGTAAAGGTCAAATGCAGTGTTTTCTGCTGTTTAAATCTTGCTTGTAGGTAATAGGATGGAGGCTGTTTCTTGTGAGAATGCTCCCTATTCATTTTATGCCCAAAGAGCAAGTTTTGGTTAGCACGGAGGTTGGCCTTATCCAGCCTACAGAGGCAATGAGTAAGTGGGTCTTTTCAGGTCCTCCTGAGTTCAGGCTTTCTCAGCATCCTCCCTCTCCTGTATGGCCACAAGCACTGGCCTGATCTCTGCTGACTGAGTCTGAGATTTGAGCATCTGGTTCAGAAGGAAATTTAAAAAGTCTTTAATATTTTACTGAAACAAATAAATGAACATGTGACTCACCAACACTGTCTGGTGTTGGCCCAGCTATTTAGTAATTCAAAGTACTTTAACTCTTGTCATCTTATTAGTGTCAGCTGATTGCTTTCTTGATTCAAAACCCATAACCATTCAATCAGGCAAGCTAGGACTGCAGCAATGATTGGATTTAAACCCAGATGCTGCAGACGAGACATTATTTTTATGCTGCATGCCTTCATAGCAGTATGAAGATAGTCAGCAGTAGTGGTAGTTAATACACATGCTTCTCAAAGTTCTGAAACACATTTTAATAATTAATAGTATCTCAATATTTTCACACAATGTTTTTTGTGATATCAACATCATCTTTTTTCCTCACTTGTCAAACTGAGTTGTCCTTATATGATTTATGAATGTGGCATCTTATTTAAGATGCATAAGTATTTAGAAATACTTTTATATAGTACTTTCTCTTGTGCTAGTTTAATCAGGAAAACTGATTCTGACTAAATCTGAGCTTTTCAGAGAAAATAACATTTTGTGAAAAAATTGGATTCAGCAACTGGTATCACCTGTATTGTTATTAATGTTTCACTGGACTAATATTACCTGTAAAATAGTAAGGACTTGTCTGTGAAGCAATACTGAGGACAGGTCTTTGAAATCAAGTAAGCCTGTTCATTTTAAAGTGGATTACTAACCTGAATTAAGACTGTGAATAATACTATCAAAGAAGATTAAAGCCATTTCAAGTTGGTTTAACATAATTCACTTTGGAAGTCAACAGAATTAAATTTAGTTGAATTTGGATTTATTTATCTTTTTTAACCTGAATGGACCTGTAAAGACCAGGTCTCTAGTGACAATGCCTGATTAGATGCTCTATAATTTAAGTGGGCAAAGGAAATAAAAAGCAAAATGCAGAGGTGGGGCAACCTGTCCTGTCAGTGCTAGAACTCAGGGTCCTCTTGTGTCCTCCCTGTCCACTGTTCCCAGGATGGAGCTGTCTGTCTGCATTGGTGTGATATTACCTTCCACTGTGGCACCAGCTACAGAAAACATACAGAGGGAGCTGACCTTCCCAGCAAGACTGTAAAGCTTTCCCTTTGCTGTGTGCTTGGATGACAACTGTATACCCAACTCTTCCCATAAATTGTGAAAACAGTGGATTTAGGTACTCCCTCTAATTCACTTAATAAATCAATCAAACAAGCTTTCTGAGACATGAGCTTCCTGCTCTAAAAACATGTTGAACACCAGCAGAGTAGTTAAGTGAAGATGCTCCGTATGAAAGGGGAGATGGGAAGAAAATGTATGTGATGGGGTAAGATGGCAAGTGGGGTCTGAGTCTGCTATAAGGGTGATGGATAAGGGACAGATAAGAAGCAGCAGAGCTGAAAACATTCTTGCTGGCCAGGATAAGTAGCAGAGGAGTTGTTTATTGAGGGCAGCCAGAGGAGATTCAGTGATAGGAGTACTGAGTGATACACAGCTGCACTACCAACAACACTGAAATGGCAGTAGGAATTTCACAGGATTTCAGAGCTAAAGCCAAAAGACTTTTGAACTTTTTTTTCCTTAGGAAGGAGAATTTTTCAAGTCTCTATGTGTGTGTATGTGTGTGTGTATATATATATAAACTCTTATATATTTTCTTCTGGAAATTCAAAGTTATCTCAAACAGGAATATCATAGCTCAAGTTTTCTTTTTTTCCATTTTTATATTTCCCCTCAGCTTTCCTTCCCCATTTTTTTTTCCACAGGAAAAATCAGGGAGGAGGAAGATACGGAGACTATGAGGGGTGAAGGAAGTCGTCCTTCTTTTCCCAACACAATTTTTTAAAAGCTAAGAAAATGTTAACAGTGTTGGAGTTTGATATTTATTCTAGGAGAGAAAAGCCTACAAACTAATAGGAACAGCAGGGAATTAATTCTAGTCCAATTCAAATAAAAATGGAGAAAGAAATAAGTCACAATGACAGAGATTTCGCTATTGGAAGAAACTACCAGAGGAAATTACAGATTTTGCAGATTTGGAGTCTACAGACAAGGTTTGTTAACAGGGTTTTTGATTATCTGTTCTATAAACCTTTATTGTTTTAAAGTAATTGAATGTCACATTGTTCTGAAAGTAGAAAGTTTTGGAAAGGAACCTGTTAGGTGCAATCAAAAACACGCTGGCAGTCGGAGGCAAGAGGTCAGGCAGGAAACAGGAGTGCTGTTGTTCTTCTAGCCCCTTCATTACAAGCCCAGGTACTGTCATACCCCAGCCTCTGTCCATAAATTTCTTGGACAGAAAAGTAAATAGGTGGAGGTGGACAAGGGTAGATGCAGGACAGGGATAGAGGGGTGGGGGAAAGGAGTGGCAGGCTGGACTGTCTGCAGGGCAGGAGGGGTTCAGGGGGAAGGGTTGGTGCATGCGTACCTGCAGAAACCAAGCAGGGAAACGGAGCCTGACAAAGCTACAAGAGGCCTGGAGTATTGTGTGGCACGTGCCAAAATTTCATTTTTAGTTGTCTTGGGTTTTTTTTTTGGTTTCTTAGCAAAGCTAGCAACCCTCTTTCAAGTAAAGACTGAATGTCTCTTGGTAAAAAATGATTTTTAGTTAAACATCAAGGTCCTTTTTTTCCTTTTTGGCTCAGCGTAGCAGTAAAAGGTAACGCTCTCTGGCATGTTAGATGGGAAGGAACTTGATGAACTAATGATCCCTCCTAGCCTCAAATCTATGAATCTATTACTGGCTTGACTTATCAAGATTAAATATTTGTTTGTCTTCCTCTTCTCTTGCACAGCGAGAATCGCAAGGGGAATATTCATTGTGTTCAGGCTGCTGACGAAAAAGCAATACAGAACTGCAATCTTAATTATCTTTTAGTTTCCTTTATCCCAGCTTTTCTGGAGCAGTGTCTTACTATTATTACAATTAATACTGTTGTGTGTAGAAGATGCAGAGCTGCAACTAGAATTCAGGAAACTGTAACAGCAAAAGCTTGTCAAGTGATTGATGTGTGTGTGGCATTTAGGCTGGCACATTTTTATAACTTGTCTAAGTGGCACTGACACTGGTGGATAGCAAGCTCTCAAAGAGTCATAGAAGATGATTATAGATAGGGTCGCCATTGGTTACAATGATGGAAGTAACTGATTCATGACTCGTAACAGCAGAGAAAGACCAGAGATTAAAGTTGGCAAGACAGTCAGGCTGTGCTGATGGAAGACAGATGGTTTCAGAAGAGGAGATGATTTTTGTAACCTGAAGAAATACGTGAGTGAATATGTGCAATAGCAAAATGAGATAGAATTAGGTTTTCAGTGTTATTGAACGGTCTGTATCACCACTATGGATCTAATGAAAGATCAATGAAGATAATACAAACAAATGTTTCTTGTTTAAGAAATTGCACGTTCTGAAAGTTCAGCTGGTACCCTGTATGAATCAAATGCTCACTTGGTGAAAATCAGTATACTTCAGCGGGATAATGTTAGCTCATAGCATTGCAGAATCTGTGTCTGAAACTTCAGGACTTCTTTTGCATCAATATCCTGTTTTGTTAGCCTTCAGCTGAAATCAGCATCCACTCAGTAACAGGAGCTGTTCTCTGAGGGAACTGTAAAGCATGAATAACATAATGACACAGCATCAGTTACTTAGTTTGTGATTTTATCATCAAAGACTGCAATATTCACCATATTTACTTAGCACCTACTGTAAGCAAGCAAACTTCCCTCTGCTTGTTGCTCATTCAAGAAGGCTCAAGTTTTGTCTTCATGCCAGTAAATACTTATGTGCTTCTCTGGCTAAGACCAAAAAGAGAGTTTCAAGAACTTCCCTGCCCTGAGAAGTTTCTGATGTATTATGAATAACAGCTTTCTTAAACTAATCATGTTTATTATTTCCATTATTTCTAGCTGGAAATATATGCCCATAGAAAGAAAATGTGCAAATCCTGCTCTGCTTCCAGGTTGCTTATGGTATTCTTTGTTATTACTACAAATTTAGGGGAGGTGATTGTTAATCTATATTCATCTTTGAAAAGGTAGCTTCTGTGCATTTGTGACAGGTATGTTCACCTCCATAGTTGATCTAACAGCACGGCACAAGGGGATGTGGTGACTGGAGTCACGTATCCAGAGTGCCCCAAGTCACATACCCCAGCTACCCGAACCCACCAGAAACACCTCAACCAATGAAACACCTCAGGTAAGAGAAGTTTCCAGACTGCTGACCATATATAACCACGAGCCCCAATCCAACCTAGGGTATAAATGGAGCCCACCAGAAGACCCCTTTGAGCCAGTCTTCCTTGGAGCAGCGGGTCTGTAGTTGGAGGCTCTCCCCTTAGATCAGGACACCCTCTAAGGAAACTCCCCGGGGTTGAGTGCCTTGCCTTATCAGTGAGTGATTGCGCATTTTGAGTCATCAATCTAAGCTTAGATCTGGTTATATTTCGTGTAGTAATAGTTCCCAGCTGATTTCCTGAGCCTGTAAATAAGTTGTGTTTGTCGCAGTGCCTATGACCTAATATTCCTGTCCAATTTGGCTGTCATAGCTCAATACAACTTAACATTCCTGTTCAATTTGACTGTTATATTTTGATATCATTAAAGAAAATTGACTTTTGAAATACATCACTATCTGTCCAGTGTTTCTGCGACAACATTTCAGTGGAAGGGCTACAATGAAATGATTGCTTTGTTAGGCAAGTAATGTGTCAGGGACAATCTTGTCAATTATCATAGACTTCAGTCTCTCAATATCAACAGAAATTAGTGAGAAAGTGATGAAACTCGAGCACCCCAGGAGTCCTTTGGCTTCCCTAGAACTGATTTTAGCCAAGGTAAATTATTGACCATGTGCTAGACTTGCCTTCTGATAATGGCAGAAGATGGAAGTCAAGACTGTGATTGCCCCTTGTGCCTTCAAACCTTTGCAGTGGTACCAAAGCTCTCTATCTCATTGGGAGATGTAAAACAATTCCGTTTTGTCTATGAATCTTGAAATCCCTAGAAGCTTATTTAGTTAGGAAACAAAGATCAGCATGATTAAAAAGTTTTCTGGAATTCAAAATAAGTATGACTTCTGATATATAATTTTTCTTTCTCTTTTCTAAAATATTACCACTTGCTCTGTGGGATCATTATTACTTTGCTGTGCCTACAGAGTTTGATATATCAGACCGTAATATTAACTCTGGTCATCTCCTGCTGAATGTGTACATGCTTAATATCTGTTTGTAACCTTTGGTATTTGAATAAGGGTTATTTGGTTTTCCATATGACCCAAGAATTTATTGCTTTTCCAGATGTCTTTCACTCATACAGTCAGAAATAGTTAACTAATAAAACTTACGTTGGCATTTTAATAACGGAGATCTTCAGAGGAGGAAAAAACAAAACATAGGCCTAATTATAAAAGCAGTGACAACTCTAAGACTAAACCTGGGAGTTTACATCTGAAGGATGGTATCAAACCATCTGGTTTGTGTATGCTCCAGAGACTGGATTGCACACCAGTGCATGACTTTTTTCCATTTACCACAGCCCATGTACCATCTTGACAGCAAAACTGCGGCTAAGTGGGTTAAAAGATGGGAAAATAGCTACAAGTATGAAGTTTTACTTGTCTTCAAGTGATAGACCCAAAATTACAGTAGGTGCACACCTATGACTGATTTTCTTTTGAGGATCAAGAAAAGGAGGTATTGCAGGAGAGAATGGTGAAAGTAGTGTAATTTTTCAGTGTTAAATTGTGTGGATTCAATCTATCCAGAGAAGAAGTTGAAGAAATACATTGACCCATGTTAAAAGAAGCAGTTGCATTCTGCTGCTGAAAATGCACTGATATGCCTGTGCTTTGGAGCAAAACCAAGGGTGTACTTTTAGCACTCTCTGAAATTGGTTTGCGTATGCTCCATAATTCCCTAGGTTTTCAGCAAATAAATTCCACAAAGACACCGTGTTCCAGTCCAAGCAGTGCAAGGGCTGCAGCCCTCAGGGATGCTGCAGACCACGGTGGACATGGGTTTGGGCACACTGAATGAAGTGCACAGTCTCTCCAGTAGTCTGTGGTGCACACTTTAGTGGGTGAGGAAACAGGCAGGAGGATTTTGGCGCAGAGGAAGAAAGTGGTGAGAGCACGATTTGGGGTTTACAGCATGGGTTTGAAGAAGGAATGTCTGAGATTCATTATCATCATTCTCTGTTTTCCACTTTGGAGCTTTATTCAAGATTTAGATTTCCATTTGTCCAAAGTGCCTGGATACCTAGCAATGCATCATCTGCCTCCAGTACTTCTGTTGTACGTTGACACTTCTCCAAGCACATGCAAATTAGCTGTGTGTAAGTCTGACAATTCATGAAAGTGTGGGAGATTGCCTTCATGTGAACTCTTCCATTGATTTACATAGGTGTAATCAATCCGATATTTCCCAAAGGCACTGGCATCATTGTGTTTGTGTATGTGTGTAGATCGTATTTCTATCCAGGAAATTCAGAGAAGGCACCACTTCTGAAGAAGAGAGCATTTCACAGTTCATCTGGTCCTAACCTTTGTAAGGCTGTTCAGGCTCTAACAAACATCTTGCTCAAAAAAAAAAAACAAAACAAAACCCAAACCAATCCATAGATGACGATTCTAGCACGCCATAAATCACAAAAGCAATGAAGTCACTAGTTTCTGATGGAAAGGACCTTACATGATCTGCCAGCAGAAAAGATTTTCTGTAGGTATCTACAGGGAATTGTGTTTCAGATAGGAATGATTTCTTTGATCCAATTCTGAGATCCTCCTAGTGGGTGATTTTACAGGGCTCCTCCAACATAAATATTAAATAAATGTTTAAATGAGACATCAAAGGAGGTGATTTCATAAAAAAATCCTAAGGCATCAGTTGCTTGAAGTACAGGTTATAGTGCATGTCAGAACCTGCAGATTTTTACTTTTAGAGATTCTTTGCTTGCCCTGAGGTCTGGGGTGGGCTGTATATACTATCCCAGTTCAGATCATTACACAGTAGTAGCTAGTTCATCAGCAGGTTTTGTGCTAAAGCTTTTGGGAATCTTTCATACTTGTTCAGACTCCTTTCTTTCTTGTCTCTCAGACTAGGGTATGATACATAGGTTTGTTTGGTTTTTTTGGTTGTTTGGTTGTTTTTTTTTTTGTAAAACAGCCACCTCACACATCAAGCAGTTACTTTTTATCTAAATAAGAATAATGCCAAAAAATTAGCGGAGAAAAACAGGTCCGGAACACTTACAGAGATTTCCTTTGAAACCTGTCTGCATATTTGTCTCCTTTTAACTCTTCTTTCTCATTTGAACGATTTACAAGGGAGTACTGTATAATATATAACAAAGAAAACAATTTTATTCTGATTAGAATAGCAGGCAGAGGTGAAAGGTACTATCTGTCCTAAGTTACCAAATTGAAAGAATGTGGCCAGTCTAACCTGTCTTTTTTTCTTTTCTAATGATGTCAGTTGATGTCTGCAGGATCATCTTACTTATTGATGCTAGTGCCTACCTCTGAAAATTTCAACAAGCAGAATTTACAATCATCCAGACAGAGATAAGACCAGCCATCACTGCACTCTTCAGATGTATGGTTTTAGCTGTTAGAAACTCAAGGTTGTTGGTCCTTTGCCAGCCAACGTATTAGCGCCAACTTTATTCATTAGGTGTTGGTAGCAAAACAATTCAAACTTGAAATGTATAGATCTTCCAAGAGGAAGTTTGTTTGTTTTTTATATAACTAACCTTTGCAATTTTGCTTTGTTGTTTGAGAGAGCGTAGTCTCCATAAATAACAGAGGTAAAGTTCTAGGCTTGTAATCAGTCAGCTGTTATTTAAAGGAATTGAAAAATGCTTGTTTCAAATTCAGACTAAAATAAGTATTAGTGTCTGACAAAGCTTCAAGATTTCCTTCAAAGCAAGATTTACTGTCTTTATTTAAGACAGTAAGTTCTGGAAAACTCTAGACACAACTGAATTTAAAAGACCACAATGAATTTGTCCATGAGTTGCAGTATTCTCAAGGTCCTGTTTCTCTTCTAACCATGAGTCTATCAGGGCATATCTACAGCAACTTTAAAATAAAGTCATTGACATGGATTAAGTGCTAATTTGACCTTTTATTTTATTAAGAAATATTTCTGACATATGAGGGAAAATTGAATAAGCTTTTTCAGTTTGATACAGGCAGATTCATACAGCTGGGATGCCAGCTGAGGCCAGCTCAAAGCATTTGCAGATAGCTTATCACAGAAGACCCTAGCATCAGAATCACTTCTGGTGATTAAATCAGACTTGATCAACTTAACTTTTTCTTCCTTTTTTTTTCATGAATGAAACAGAAGAAACTATAAACAGAGTTTCTATGGAGATTTTCTTTTCCTCCTTCCTAAACTAAATGCTTAAGTATGGCCTCACAAGAGGATTTTCTAACGGCTGCATCATTCTTATCAGTGGTATTCTTTCCCATCAAAAGAAACACTTTTTTTTGAAGCAGCCAGAGACAGAAACAGTCATAATCAGCCAACTGGGTGTCTCTGACACCCTGACACTCTCTGCTTTCCATTCTTTGGGTTCTTCCCAGCTATTCTCTCTGCCTCTGGCTCACGCTGCTCTACCAGAGCTTTAGTTAATGTTCCTGAGAGCTAGCTGCAGTGACAGTTGCCCCAAAGCTGGCTGGGTTTGAGCATATTTATCAGGCACCAGTTTGATCCTCAGCAGAATAACTGAAGTAAACTCTACTTTTGCCACAACTTTGCCATGGCTCTGGCCAGAAATGCTTTGTCTCTAACTGTTGCTTTTGATCTCAGGCGAACCTAGGAAACATGTTTTTGTGGGAAGATGGGGACAAGCGGTATGAATCTAATGGGAGAAAAAGGAAAAGGACTATTCTATTTTATCCATGATGTTCCTGATATCACTTTTTTAAAAAAGGAGATTGCTGGAAATTCAGGCTTTTTGGCCTCCACATTAATAACATTCAGGACAAAATGCAGATGCTTAATTACCATGGAATAATTTAGGTAGGGGGGTACCTGTGGAGGTTGTGTTGTTCACCCTGCTTCAGCTCAAAGCAGGTCCAACTAGGTCAGGTTGCTCAGGGCTTTGTCTTTTTGAGTTTTGAATATCTCAAAGAATAGAGAGTCTTCAGATTGTATTTAGTGACAGACATTGGGCTTGATTCTCACTGGCCTTTTGCCTCCTGTAATTCTTATCGCCTGTGCAAAAGTGGCTATGAAATGCTTCAGGGCTGAAAGGCGTTTTGTACATGCGCTTTGTAGAAGCATAAAAAACCGTACATAATCAAATCCTCAAATCTTCTCTCAGCCTTACAGTTTAGACAACTCTACAGCATTTGACCACTGTAAGCTCCTCAGGGGAAGCATGGACTGAGGAGTTCCTGTATTCATCTTGAAAAATTCCTCTTCTCTTTTTTTCTAAAATTCTTCTCTGAGGGGTTGGTGGTAGCCTCTTGACCTGAAAATATCTTCCACTTCCATTTTAAGACCTATAATCTTTCTTCTAAGAAGCCCAGCTGTAAGGCATCTGCTTTCTCTGATAAAGGATCTGCCATTTATTTCATTACGCTGCTTCTCTGTCCTGAAGGTTTCTAATCATCCTGGTGATGTCAATGCAAATTCCCTCTGAAAGTCTCGAATTTTAGAGATTTGTGGTAAGCACAGACAAGATGAAATAGAGATCACACTAAAACAGGGTATATTGTTCCATGGTTCAGGTTTATCAGAAAGCATTTTTGCAATTTTTAGAGCAATACTATAAGACAGTTAATCCATTGGGAAGATGTTAGTTTTCTCTTTGATACTAGTAAGAATTAAAGGTGCTAAGCACCTTCCAGGATGAAGTCTTTACAAAATTACCTCTCAGTTTGCTCTTATAATGAGTCACCCTCGTTGACTGTAAAAGAAAGCTCTTGGTTTTTTTACTTCATGCTTATAAAGAGTAATGATGGTTGGTTTCAGGGATGTCTGCATAATACAACAGTATTTCCACTTAGATTTAAATTAAGATATATAAAAATAAAATTCATCATCTAAAAAAGACACTAGATTGAGAAAATCTAGTCTCACGTTTTGAATGACAAATACTTTGCTCATGTTTCCTTTTTTGAACTAAAATTAACATTTCATATTTTATATCTGAAGATATGATTCAGCAGCAGCACAGTTTCTCCTCTGTCAGATATTTGCATGAATCTTTTCCTTGACTCTTGCTGCTGGTCCGTATATAGTGTGTGGTCTAAAGCAGTGGATTATGAGGGACAGGGGATCCTACAGCCTGCTCCTTGCAGAGCCACTTCTCTCCTGCTGTTCCTGTCTGCTCCTCCATGCCCCTTCCCAAAACTGGTTTATGTTTAGGGATGGAGTAGGTTCTTGTAGCTTTGCTATAAATTAATATTTCACAGTTTCACCTACAACACTGATCCTCAAAGGATTGTCAGGGAGGTAGAATGTGCATTTTGGAGCTGGAGGGGGAGTCCAACCCTTCAGAGGAAGAGGGGGATAACATTTATTGCATAGCTTTCATTTGTTTCAGTTGATTACATGCATCCAAGCAAGAGGGAAAGTTGGCCACAATATGAATATGTCCTGCTGAGAGAACCCTGGAGGTTTTAAGACCAAGGTTCCTCTTTTATCTGCAACTGGAAGTCCACCCCCTCCAACACCACCACTGCTGTAAGAGATATGCTCAGTTTAGCCTTGGAGGGGAGAGTGCTACGGACTGCTCTGGCTGTCAGCACAACCTTATGTTCCCAGATTGTCGCTCCTCCATGTACTCAGACATGCTTGACCTTACTTAATAAAAATAATATGGCAAAAGTCATGAGGATAATGTTGCAGGCTAAAAAACGAATATGTGCAGTACTTCATGCTGTCATTTTTATTATCTCAAATCTCAGGTCAGTCTTCATTAGATATAAGATCAAATGCATCCTTTCTTTCGTCCCTTAGTGGCAATTTCTCCTAGTCCCCTTTGTTCTATATTTCTCTCTTCATCTCATGGTTCTCAGCAGCTTTCAGCCTGGTTAGTGTGGTGATATCCCCCCATTTTATGTAGTTTAGCAGAGCAAATGCATGATCCACAATTCCCAGCTTTACTGTTCTTAAACATGTGTCTGTATTGCAGCAAAGACTCTAGAAGTTCTGTGATATTATTTCTAGTAAGATGAATCAAACCCAAATTTTCTTTGCAGTTTTTCCATTTTTCCCCTCCTCTGATGACTCATCCTAAAAAGGTACAAGGGATGCACCTTCCACTTCAACAGTTTCTCTACATTGGTTTTCCAAGTTATAGGATCCAGTATTACAGTAATTATTTCTCCTAGTTTATTCTCCTATACTTTATTGGTATCTCCAGTCTTCTAAGCGCTTTGGGATGCATAAAACAATTTACAAATGCAATTAGATACAGATAAAACACGCACAATTGAAATAAAGACATCATAAAACATTAAAGAAAATCTTAGTGGTCTAGTGACTGGAGCCATGGGACAACAGTAGGAGCTTGTTTCTTCTTCAAAAACTGTCCTGGACAGATTGCTTCAAAACCATTTCATTGAAGATGAATGCTTCTGTGCTGAAATGCTGAACTGAAGCTCAGCACAGCGGGGTTCACTTTCCAGCTTTACCAGGAATTAGGGATATGACATTGCACAAATCCCTTGATTTCTTCTTCCTTAGGCTCCCACCTGAACGATGGGAAGAACACCCTTTTTTTCTGAAAGCCTCTGTATTTAGACCAAGATTTATTTGGCATAGGGTTTTTTTTCTTAATTACCAACAAAAAGGGGAAGATGTGAGTAGCTGGGGTCACCAAGTGAAGTTCTAAATCTGATGGACTATGGACAGCTGAGGGAAACAGCTCAGGAGATGTTCTTTGTTAATAAGTGTTGTGGTTTAACCCCAGCCAACAACCAAGCACCACGCAGCCGCTCGCTCACTCCCCCCGGTTTGGATGGGAGAGAGAATTGGAAGAGTAAAAGCGAGAAAACTCGTGGGTTGAGATAAAGACAGTTTAATAAGTCAAGCAAAAGCCACGCACGTACGCAAAGCAAAACAAGGAATGCATTCACCGCTTCCCATCGGCAGGCAGATGTTCAGCCATCTCCAGGAAAGCAGGGCTCCATCATGTGTAACGGTTACTTGGGAAGACCAATGCCATCACTCTGAATGTCCGCCCCTTCCTTCTTTTTCCCCAGCTTTATATGCTGAGCATGACATCATATGGTATGGAATATCCCTTTGGTCAGTTGGGGTCAGCTGTCCCAGCTGTGTCCCCTCCCAGCTTCTTGTGCACCCCCAGCCTACTCGCTGGTGGGGTGGTGTGAGAAGCAGAAAAGGCCTTGACACTGTGTCAGCACTGCTCAGCAATAACGAAAACTTCTCTGTATTATTAACATTGTTTTCAGCCCAAATCCAAACCATAGCCCCATACTAATCCAAAACATAGCCCCATACTAGCTACTATGAAGAAAATTAACTTTATCCCAGCCTAAACCAGCACAATAAGGTCTCCTGCAAGGCCCTGGGATGATGACA